>NC_133466.1:23917500-24237500 GCF_048565385.1 Saimiri boliviensis | reverse complement strand
CCCCTGAGTGTGTTGGTAGTGATGGTTGCAATTTTGACATGCTGGCTACGTGAAGCTGCTCACAATCACCCAGTCTTCATGTACTTTTGTGAATTATTTCTGGAAAGAAATGGATTCCTAGTTCTCAACTGTAATTTAACTGCAGAGTAATGTTGGATAATACATCAGCCTCAAGAAATTTTCCAGATTAAATTGTCTGAGTGAGAAGTATAAAAGCATTTCTGCAGGAACCACAACCTAATTGTATCACATTCTTGGCTTTTCAGTTTTCAGTTACATGTTAAATGTGTATTTGAAGAAAGAGCTTCTAGTTAAAGACTGTGGAGAAAAGACATTTTGTCTCCATTTCATTCACTCAGAAATTGCTAAAGAAATAAATTTAGTCAAAAGCTGGCTTATGTGGCAGCGTAGAAAAGTGGGGAAGGGTGAAGTTTCTCTTCACTTTCAATGAAAGAGGAAATGGCTGTGTTCCCATATCCTGAATTTGTCATAAACCTGCCAAATATATGGAATGTGGACTGGGATGAGAGAGACCATGCTTAGTACTGACCTATCTCCTCTGATCTTTAGCAGGAAATTGTAAAAGTAAATGTTATAGTCTTGAAAGAGCTAGCCAACTATTATTTGATTAAAGTGAAGTGAGCCAGAAAGATGGATGGGCAACCAGAGAATATAACAAAGATCTAAAGTAAAGGGGGAAAACATGATAGCAAATTGTTCTTATATCTGAGATCTAGCTCTTAGTTAAGGAAAAGTGCTAGAGGGAGGAGGAGAGTAAAGATGGAGTATTTCCAGATAACAACCAAGAGAACTTGTGGATTGAGGAACATCTACAATTTCTTAAGCAGAGAAAACTACAGAGACATTTTTCAGACGAAGAATAAAATAGAAAAAAAAAATACCAAACAAGCCAAATCAAAACGAAAAAATAGATTTTGTTAAAGACTGATTAAGACAATACCCTCATTAAAATTCAGAATTCTCAAGTGCTTCAACTTCATTCTATCTTTTCTCACAATAATTTTAAACAACAATGTTGAACTTATTAAAACAGAGTTATGAGAAGTAAATAGACCAGTTTGAGATACATTTCTAAAAAGGGCACAAATGACATACATTATAAGGAGAAAAACCAAGGAAAAGCAGACTAGTTAAGGGAAAAGTTTTCTATGTTAAGAAAATTACAAATCAAAGGAGCTCGTAAGAACTCAAAGAAGGTATATAATAATTCAAGGAAGAAATTGTAAAAAATAGATGGAGATTAAGACCAGACTGGTAGTGCTTGAAAATAAAATGAAAGAGAGAAAGAAAAATTTAGAAATATTGCAGAGATGATGGTACTGCCTCTGGTTGGAATGTAGAAAGAAGTAAAAAGCCTGTAGTCCCATTATAACAACAAGAAATCCTAGCTACAAGACACACACACACACACACACACACACACACACACACATACATGCACACACACTACACATACATATACACAAACACTTCTTTAAAGCCATCTAAGAGCTGTGAATATCAAGAAGAATAAAGGAGTCTATAGAAGTCTAAAGATTTCAGAAGAATTACCACTTTCTATTTTCCTATGTTAGGTAGAACTGGAGAATACTTCCATACTTTGGGGCAATTGCAGAGATTGTGGGCTGGGTAGGCACAGGAGCAAGTCTTTCATTGGTTGGAGAGAAACCAGTCAACTTTTGATGAAGTATAAGGATAGCATGCCAGATCTAAAACTGGAAGAGCCCCAAATGCAAAGTCAGTCCTCTCTGGACAGTAATTTTTTCACATGTAAATTTTGCCAAGTACATACTGGAAAAAAGTCTGAAAAAGAGAAACATTACACTCTTGAAATATCACAATTTTTAAGTCTCACTATCTTGCTTCTTATGGTCTTACAGCCTTACAGTCACAAATTGCTGTGGTCTGAGGTCTTAAAATATATCATTGGTTGGAGAGAAACCAATCTCATTTTGAAACATACTTACATAAATATATACATGTACTTTAGTAAGTATATATATTCTTATATAAGGATGTATATATAACTTTAATATATACATGTGTGTATATAAATCAATAGTTAAGTTGTTTAGTGGCATGATTACTCTGGATGGGGCCTTAGAATTTAAGCACCGAAAGTCTAATAACGTTTCTATTTTCTTTCAGCCTAGAATCCAATTTCCTGTGTTGCCACAGGACTGATATCTTTGATCTATTAAAATCTGCATTGGTATAGGTAGGTGGCAGCTATGGTTGGATTCTGTTCAAATATGTCTTTAATCACTTTGAATATAAGGCAAGGCTTTCTCTATAGGAGGACTTACGGGCAGAGCACCATCAAACTTCAATACTGAGTGTCTTTAAGACTAAGACCATGAGATCTCAATATTACAAGACTGAGACTGTAAGGCAGCATTGTGTTATGATTTTAATAACAAAAGACCATACACGCGCGTGCATGCACGCACGTGCGTGCGTGCACACACACACACACACACACACACACACTCCATAGCTGGATTTAGCAGACTTTAACTTATAGCTATATTTAAAAATTTATAGGTTAACCAACAGATAATTTTAAGAGATATTTGAACATATAAAATAGACCAAAATTGAAATTGAATTTAGAACTGAAAAATAAGGTATGTTTAAAATTTAAAAAATTGATAGATTTGCATTAGCTTGGATATTGCAGAAGACATTACAAGTAAGTTTAATAACATGTCAAAGTAAACTATTCAACATAAAGCACAAAGAGAAATAAATTGAAGAAATTGAACAAAGTCTCAGTGAGCTGAGGGAAGTTTCAAGTAGTCTCACATTTATATGATAGGAATATTGGATGGAAAATGAGAGAACAATATTTAAAGAGATAATGATTATATATCTTTAAAAATTTTAAGACAGGCCAGGTACAGTGGCTTGTGTCTGTAATCTCAGCACCCTGGGAGGCCCAGGCAAGACGACTGCTAGAGCCTAGGAGTTTGAGACCAGCTGGGGAACATAGGGAGAACCCATCTCTAGCCAGGCACATGGTGATGCACACCTGTGGCTCCAGCTACACAGAAGGGAGGGTTTTTGCATCTGGGAGGTCAATGCTTCAGTGAGTCATGATTGTGTTACTGCATTCCAGCCTGTGTGACAGAGCAATACTATGTCTCTCTCTCTCTTTCTCTCTCTCTCTCTCTCTCTCTCTCTCTCTCTCTCTCTATATATATATATATATATATATATATATATATATGAAAGGTGTAAACCCACAAAGCCAAGAAGGATGACCAACATAGCAAGATAATTACAAGGAAAAATATTTGTACATACTTCATGGTTAAAATGCTGACAACCACAGGTTTACAGAAAATTTTCAAGGTATTCAGAAAAATAAGATACTTTACATATAGGTTACCATGATAAGGATGATAGCTGTCTTTTCATCTGAAATAATGAATGCCAGAAGATAATGGGAGAATATCTTTTAAGTACTGAATGAAAAATAACTTACTTTTGACAAAATCCTTAAAAAGGAAGAAAAATAAAGAGTTTAGGACACATGAAACCCATGCTAATATATTGCCAATAGAACTGCCTTACAAAAGGTTTCTAAAGGAATTTTTTTTCAGGTTGAGGAGAAGTACTACCAGATAAAAACTTGAACCTAAAGAAGGGGAGATTATAGGCATCTGAAAATAGTCAACATGTGAGGGACATAAATAATTATGTTTTTAAAGTGTTCTATTTAAGAAAATTGATTATTTAAAGCAAAGTATTTGTCCATTCTCTCACTGCTATAAAGATTCTACCCAAGACTGGGTAATTTATGATGAAAAGAGGTTTAATTGACTCACAGTTCCACATGGTTAGGGAGGCCTAGAAAATTTACAGAAGGTGAAAGGGAACCAAGGGACATCTTACACAGCAGCAGGAGAGAAAGTAAGTAGGGGAAACTGCCACTTTTAAATCATCAAATCTTGTGAGAACTCCCTCACTATCGTGAGAACAGCTTGGGAGAAACTGCCCCATGATCCAATCACCTCCCACCAGGTCCCTCCCTCGACACATGAAGATTACAATTTGAGATGACATTTAGGTGGGGACACAGAGCCAACCAAATCATGCTGCCCCTGGCCTCTCCCAAATCTCATGTTCTTTTTACATTTCAAAACCAATCATGCCTTTCCAACAGTTCCCTGAAGTCTTAACTCCTTCCAGCTTTTACTCAGAAGTTTAAGTCTAAAATCTCATCTGAAAACAAGGCAAGTTCCTTTCACCTATGAGCCTGCAAAATCAAAAGCAAGTTAGTTACTTCCAAGAAACAATGAGGGTGCAGGCACTGGGTAAATGTTCCCATTTCAAATGGGAGAAATTGGCCAAAACAAAGAGGCCATAGGCCCTATGCAAATCTGAAACCCAACAGGGCACTCTTTGTTCTTTTCTTTTTTTTTTTTTAAGACGGGGTTTCACCATGTTGGTCAGGCTGGTCTTGAACTTCTGACTTCAGGTGATCCACCCACCTTGGCCTCCAAAGTGCTTGGATTACAGGCGTGAGCCACCACGCCCGGCCCCCAACAGGGCACTCTTAAAGCTCCAAAATCTCCTTTGACTCCATGTCTTACATCTAGGTCACACTGATGCAAGGGGTGAGCTTCCATGACCTTGGGCAGTTCCACCCCTGTGGCTCTTCAGGGTCCAGCCCCCATGGCTGCTTTCACAGGCTGGTGTTGAGTGCCTGCAGCTTTTCCAAGCACACAGTGCAAGCTGTTAATGGATCTACCATTCTGGATTCAGAAGAATGATGGCCCTTTTCTCACAGCACCACTAAGCAGTGCCTCAGTGGGGACTCTATGTGGGGACTCCAACTCCACATTTTCTTTCTACACTGCCTAGCAGAGATTCTCCATGAGGGCTCTGCCCCTGCAGCAGATTTCTGCCTAGATTCCAGGCATTTTCATACATTCTCTGAGATTTAGACAGAGGTTCTCCACAAAGCTCAGCTCTTGTCTTCTGCACACCTGGAGGCCCAACACACATGTGGAAGCTGCCAAGGCCTGGGGCTTGTAACCTCTGAAGCAATGGCCCAAGCTATACCTTGGCCCTTTTTAGCCATAGCTGGAGCTGGAGCAGCAGGGATGCAGGGCACCAAGTCCAAAGGCTGTACAGAGCAGCAGGGCTGTAGGCCCAGGCCATGAGATCATTTTTTTTTTTTTTCTCTTAGGCCTCTGGGCTTTATGGGAGGGGCTGCCATGAAGATTTCTGACATGCTCTGAAGACATTTTCCCCATTGTCTTGGCTAGTAGGATTTGACTCCTTGATAGTTAGGCAAATTTTTACAGCCAGCTTGAATTTCTCCCCAGAAAATGGTTTTTCTTTTCTACCCCATGATCAGGCTGCACATTTTACAAACTTCTATGCTCTGCTGCTTTTTTGAAAAAACGTTACAGTTTCAGAGAATCTCTGTAAATTCATATGATCTAATGCTTTCCAAATCAGCCAGGTCACATCTTGAATGCTTTGCTGCTTAGAAGTTTCTTCTGCTAGTTACCCTAAATCAACTCTCAAGTTCAAAGTTCCACAGATCTCTAGGACAGAAGCAAAATACCAGTAGCAAGAATGACCTTTATTTCAGTTCCCAATAAGTTTCTCATCTCCATCTGAGACCACCTCAGTCTGGACTTCATTATCCATATCACTATCAGCATTTTGGTCAAAACCAATCAACAGATCTCTAGGAAGTTCCAAACATTCCCACATCTTCCTGTTTTCTTCTGAGCCCTCCAAGCTGTTCCAGCCTCTGCTTTTTACCCAGTTCCAAAGTCATTTCCACATTTTTAGGTTACCTTTATAGCAGTACCCTACTTTGCCAGTACCAATTTTCTGTATTAGTCTGTTTTCACATTGCTGTAATGATACTACCTGAGACTTGATAATTTATGAAGAAAAGATGTTTAGTTAACGCACAGTTCTACGTGGCTGTGGAGCCCTCAGGAGACTTACAATCAAGGTGGAAGGTGAAGGGGAAGCAAGGAACATCCTACATGGCAGCAGGAGAAAGAGAGAGAGAGAGAGAGAGAGAGAGAGAGAGAGAGAGAGAGAGAGAGAGAGAGGAGCAAAAGCGAAAGCGAGAGCATGTGAACAGAGGAAACTGTCACTTTTAAACCATCAGATCTTGTGAGAACTCCCTCACTATCATGAGAACAGCATGGGGAAAACTGCCCCCATGACCCAGTCACCTCCTACTAGGTCCCTCCCTTGACACATGGGGATTACAATTCGAGATGAGATTTGAGTGGGGACACAGAGCCAAAACATATCAAGCAATAATTAAAAAAAATAAGATTTACATACTGAAGTAAAATATTTGACCACAATACCCCAGATAATAAAAAGTAAATAATGGAATTGTAAATAATGTTAACCAAGTGTATAATATTAACTCAAAGAAGACTATAATAAGGATACATATTATAATCCCCAGAGCAAAAATTAGACCATATAAATTAGCATAGCTAAAAAATTCAGTTGAAGGCTGGTGTAATGTTGCATGCCTGTAGTCCTAGCTACTCAGGAGGCCAAGAAAGAGGACTGCCCAAGTCCAGGAGTTAGAGACTACCTGGATGACAGAATGAGATCCTGTCTTTAAAAAAAAAAATAATAAAATAAATATTCATTTGAGAAAATAAAATACTATAAAAACTGAATACTCTGACTAAAACAAGACAGGAAATGAGTACAAAATTAAGAAATACGATGAGCAAGAAAATCAAATTGCAAATTGTAAGCTAAAACCTGACTATATAAATAATTATATTAAAGTAATAGATTCAAACCTGAAATTATAATATAGAGATAGACAAATTAAGAAAGTAAGATCACACTACATACTATTTAAATAAAGACTAGGCTGAGTGTGGTGGCTCATGCCTGTAATCCCAGGACTTTGGGAGGCTGAGGCAGGCGGATCACGAGGCTAGGAGTTTGAGGCTCACCAACATGGTGAAACCCCGTCTCTACTAAAAATACAAAAATTAGCCAATTATGGTGGCACACACCTGTAATCCCAGCTACTTAGGAGGCCGAGATAGGAGAATCACTTGAACCTGGAAGGCAGAGGTTACATTGAGCTGAGATCGCACCACTGCACTTCAGCCTGGGTGACAAGGTGAGACTCTGTCTCAAAAAAAAAAAAGTTGAACATCATTTTTGGGTGTGTTGTGAGTGTTTCTACAATAGATTAGCATTTGAATCAGTGAACTGAGTAAAGAAGGTTGCCCTCTCCAATGTGGGTAGGCAACCAATATGTTGATGGCCTAACTAGAACAAAGAGACAGAGGAAGGGAGAATTTGTTCTCTGCCTGACTGAGCTTGGACATTAGTCTTCTAGTGCCTTGGACTGTATTTATACCATCAGTGCATCTAGTCCTCAGGCCTTTGGACTTGGACTGGAACTTGAACTATTGGTTCTGTTGTTTCTCAGGCTTCAGACTCAGGCTGGAACTACACTGTCAGCTTTCTTGAGGCTTCAGCTTGCAGACACATATTACAAGACACATATTACAGCTTAGCCTCCATAATTCATAAGCCAATTCCTCCAATTACTCATAATTCACTCTCTCTCTCTATATATATAATTATATATATACAATCTAAAAATATATATAATATATAATTTTATATTATATATTTATATTTTAAATTTATATACATTTTATATAATATATACTTTTTGTATAAAAAATTTTGTATTTATAATCTGGGTCTTTTTAGCCTACTGTCATAAACTTTTACTATCATAAACTGGATACTTATAGACAATAGGAATTTATTGCTTGCAGTTCTGGAGGCTGGAAAGTCCAAGATCAAGGCACAGGCAGATTCAGTGTCTGGTGAGAGCCTGTCCATTAAGGTGTTTAAAGCAAAAGAGCAGTTCTTTTCTAAGAAATTTTTAGCTTACAATGTTGACCAACTGAATAAAAATTCAGCCACCTTAAAAATGATTATAATTTCTTTTTTCAGTTAAATCTTACCTGACTGAAGTAATGGAATTAAATATTATCCTGGAGATTCATCTCAATATTGCAGGTGGCATTAAGTGAATGATTAAATGGCTACTCTTGATTTCTCATTGTTCATTTCTGAAAAAGTTTTTCTGAGAAAAACTCTGACTTAGTTCTTTAGCAGGGATTATGTTATTATTCTACTGGGTTCTCTTGAAATCTTACAACCTGACTTTAAACTCTTCTGTTTTATTACATTTTTTTCCCCCTTCTTGGAAATACTTACCTTTAATCTTCAGGAGAGTCCTAGGAATATTCAATTAAAACCCTGCATAATGACTCTTTAGACAGTCACCGGGGGGTACGAATGTAGAAACCATGAGAACAGCTTATTTTAAAGTTGCCAAATAAACCTGAAAATCATAGAATGAGTGGATTGATACTGAATATAAGAGAATAGTGGAAATTTTGATTTTCCCTCAGAAATGATGTGCCTTAGGGAAAAATTGCTTGTGTTTTTGGAATAAACTTTTATAAAAACCAGAAGTGCTGTGAAGCAAGTCAGGGGATTTGGATTCCAGGGCTTGCACGCTCACTTACTAATTCTGTGGTTAGACATCTTCAATCCTTTATTTGTAAATAATTTATGAGGGTGTTTTGAGGAGTAAATAAGGATGTATAAGGAAATAACTTCAGAAATATATTAAAGGCCATCTGTCTATTTGTGTGATTCAATGCCTTTGATCTTGGAAGAAAAAGATTTTGAGGAGTTCATATAACTTTCAGGGAGTTTTTTCATATGTTCTTTCGGGCTTGCGGGTTAGGAGTAACTGAGTCAAAAGAGAAGCATCTCCATCTGATATAGTTTGAATGTTTGTCCCCATCCAATTCTCATGTTGAGATGTAATACCCAGTGTTGGAGATGGGGCCTGGTGGGAGGTGTTTGGATCATGGGGGTGGGTCCTTCCCGAATGATTTGGGTCATCTCCTTGGTGATAAGTGAATTCTTGCTCTGAATTCATATGAGGTCTGGCCTTTTAAAAATGTGTTGACACCCCTTCTCTTCTCACTCTCTGTCTCATGCTTCTGCTCCTGCAATGACACGCCTGCTCCACCTTTACCTTATGCTATGATCGAAAGCTTCCTGAGGTTGCCCGAGAAGCAGATGCTGGCATTATGCTTCCTCTATAGCCTGCAGAACTGTGAGCTAATTAAACCTCTTTTATTGTAAATTACCTAGTCTCTGATATTTCTTTATAGCAGTGCAAGAACAACCTAATATACCATCCTTTCAATCTTTTTTTATATTAATTTCTTAGTCTGTTTGGACTGGCATAACAAAAATATCAAATACTAGATGATTTATAAACAACACAAATTTCTTTATCATAGTTCTAGAGGCTGAGAACTCAAAGATCAAGAAACCTGTCTGGTGAGGGCCCACTTCCTGTACCTTAGAGAGCTATTTTCTCACTGTGTTTTCATATGGCTGAAGGGGCCAGGAAATTATCTGGAGTTTTTTTTATGAGTGCACTAATCCCATTCATAAGGGCTGTGTCCTTATGACCTTAACTCCTTAAAGGCCTCACCCCAAATATAAAACACTGGGGATTAGGTTTCAATTTATGAGTTAAGTCAGATAGTTGATAATTGTCTTGGATTTTTCTCTCTTATATCACCAGCTCTCTCTAATCTATCATTATGCTTTATCAACTGTACCTCTTAGATATCTCCAGAGTCTACTTGAAATGCTTCACCTCGACTTCCACCACCATGTTTAAGCTGTAACCACGTCTTATATCTAGTTTCACATCAGTCTGTTCTTCGCAGTTTCCGAATGATTTTAATAAACATTGGATTAGGTAACTCTTCTATTTAAAATTTTTTAATGCTCCTCCCTCCATCAAGACAGAATTTAAACTTCTTACTCTACTTACATGTTTCCTGATCTTGCTCTTGCTTCCTTTGTATCTTTACCTTTATTCTCCTCCTTGTTTTGTTCACCAGGCATTAGGAAACCACACAGGGTAGGTTGTTACAATGTTATGAAAAAAATCCATTGTGATGGGACCATGAGTAATAGAAATTGGAGGTCTTTTTTTTTTTAACCTCTTTTATATACATCTTGTTGAGAGAGTCCATTTATATTGCTCATATTCTGTAAACCAGAATGTCTTTATCTTCTGTTCAATAACCACAAAGCGCTAAAGGGTCCAAGATATTAAAAGAGATGACGGTGCAAGAAATGGAAACAAAGCCACATTGTAAAAATAATAAAAATAATCTCTTAGTGCAAATGTGTTCTCAAATCCAATCAGATAAAACTTAAGAGGTGTTGGAGACCTAAATATTGTTTATGAAGAAAGTGTTTTGGACTTGGGAATTTCTGTTTGACCTTACTTTTTAGGTAAGTTAAAAAAAAAAAAACAAAAAAACTAAATATGCCTCAGGACTGGAACTTCAAAAAATACTGATTTAAACTTTTTCTTCAGAGGGAAATGTCTTCGTCAATTAGTACAGATTGTTATTGATATTTCCAAGAAATTTTACAACTTTTTTTTTGGCAGTATACTCCAAAGTTTCAACATCAAGGCCAATAATTTTTTCTTCTGCCTAACCAAGCCCTGCCTCCCTTTTTCTAATTTTAGCACATTTCCTCTTATTGTTTCCTTGGTTAAGATGAAGAATAATTTGGTTTATTTTTTTACTCGCTATAACACTTTTCATTAAATTTCCTCATGGGCTTTTCTTTTCCAGAGTAAATGATCTCAGTGCCTTTATTCTTTCTCCAAATGATAGCTTTCTATTTTTCTCATTATATTTTATGTTTTTTGCCTTTCTGTATCCCATCTCAAATTTCTTCATATTCATGTAAACTGCAAAGATAAACACTGGACACACTATTCTATTAGGGTCAGGCCATTGCCAAAAAAGAAGTGGAAGGTTGCTTCCTAGCTCTTGACAAGTGACACTACTGTTATAGTGTCACTGGTATCATAATATATTCTGGTATCATAGTTATTCTCCCAACCCCCTTCCAATAACATTATCTTCAAAAGCATTTGTTCCATGTCTGTGTGTAGAGCCAGCTTTTAGAAGTATCAGAAAAAATTAACATACTCATCTGTTTCCATCAGACACTTGGTAGGAATAGACATCCAGTGTTGGAAGCCAGAGGGATACAAAGAAGGAAGATTGTAAAACCAAAGTTAAGATTTTCTCAGTGGACATTAGTGAGAAAGCAGGAGTCTAAGATGCTACTTTTGTCTAAAATTGCTGGAAATAAATACAAGGAGAGAGCAGTACAACCAAGGCAGGTTTACTTTACAACAAGCCTTTGATAATAGAATTCAATTCATTCTATGTATAGAGGGAAATGCACATGATGTTTCAATGCAAACTTGATGGCCCTCTCTTGGTCCAGAGTGGCTCAGTGTATTCCTTCTGTTTTGTTGCAAGATTGGGGGACTGACCCTAGTTTCTTTGTCTGCTCTGGCTGACACTACACTGTCCCATGGATATTTTTTCTCCCCTCAGGACTCTTCAGCTTGGTCTTTCTTTTTTGCCTCTAAAGACAAAACTACACAAGGCCTTTCTATGTTAAGGATATAATCACCCCTACTAAAAGGAAGTAAGGAAAAAGGGAGATTTTTTCAAAAGCAGGAGGAAGGTACATAGTTCACACAAAGTGGCCACTGAGATGAACTATATGCTACAAAATATTTTTTCCCCCAGCTTCATGGGTGTCAGGTATTCTAAACTTATTGAATCTGAAGTAATCAAGGCCAGGTCATGAAATAAAAATAGCACAGTAATGAACCCATCCCTAATGTCTCTGATGCTTCCCAATCAAGTTTACTCTGTTCCCTAAGTTTTTGTTTTAATTTCCTTAGTATTTCTCAATGCCTGTTTTGAGTATGTAGTTTGATATTGTGAGGACATAGTTTAAGGAACTGTCTTTTCTAAATTAATAAGCCACTTAGGATTCAGAAAAGATCCGGAAATTCTATACTCTGAATTTTGATGAAAATCATGGATTCTGATCATCGATATTAACTTGAGAAAATTCTCATTTTCCAAATAAATATGAAGTAAATAATAAAAAAAGAAATGGGCAGAGAGTGCTCATAGGCTGTAACATTTATTACAAGTAAGAAAAACAACTATTGTTATAAAGAATATATTTGGCTTATCCCTGGGAAATTAATCTTATTTTTCTTTTTTACTTTCCAAAAGTTCACAGACTGAGTCAGTTGGCATTTATATTTGTAATTTCTAGAAAGTAGGTCTTATCATGAAGAAGAGAAAATGATTTTCCTACATTTCCATACTTAGGACAGTTTGGATGCTACTTTAACATGTTAGTTTAAATTTAAAAAGTGATTCAGTGTTGTAACAAATATACTCAGTATAATCATATTTATAGTTTTCAGGAAATTAAAATGTAATTATTGCCCTTTAGAAGATATTAGTTGCTGTGCTGTGAAATATTATCTAAAACTTCAGTGGTATCAGTACTGATATGGGCATTGGTGAACAGTGAGGGAGTGATAGAAGAGCAGATGATTATGAGATGAAGAGTTGACAGAGAAGCCCGTCCTGTGTTGGATGATGTAGCTGGGTATAATGTATGTATTTGCTCTTAAAGTCAGCTCAGGGATTCCCTAGGCTTCTCTATGATAGAGCAAATGAGGGGTTAATGCCTAGAAACAGGGTCTTTTGAAGACCCTGAACACCAGGAGCAGTACTGGTATCCAAGCTTATTGGATTCAAAATATTTGGGGCAAGTTGACAGAAACTCCATCTCTTATAGCTGGCCTGAATTTTCTTTTGTAAAAGTTGAAAATAATCATTAAATAAATATTCTAGTCTCAGCCAATATGATTTATTAAGTCCTTCAGTTAAGGGTATTTTGGAAGATAGATTAAATGGCTCCTCAAACACCAATATGCCTAGCATGCAATGCTGCTTCCAAGGCTCTCTTGAGCACCCTGCTAAGTTCAATACCTGTCCCTAATTTTCAAGTCCGAGGAAGATATTTTCAGTTCTAGTCTTAACTTTCCGGAGACATTTGACACAATTGACTGCTCCTTGTTTTGACATCCCAGAAGCTACTGTATTTTGGTCTCTTTGCTCACCAACTGTCATTCTTGTCTCCACCAGATTCTCTTATTCTGTTATCTCCTCAGATTTGGTGTTTTTCATAATCTGTTCTTGGTCTTTTCCTTTTCTTACTGCATAATGGACTATTATCCATTTCCATGATTTTAACCCATCACTACACATTGATGGTTCCCCTGTCATTCTCTCTTCTCTAGGAGTCTCTTGATCAACACTTCTACTCAATTCTCTATTCATTTCCCCAAACCTGAAAGCTTTTCTCCCATATTCAATTAGTCTTCAGAAAATAATAATTGTTTTTATTTCTCAAGTTTGTACTCTCTGCTGTGTTTACTTCTCACTGGGGTTAGTTCAGGTCTTCATCTTTTTTAATGTTTTAGTTTCTTTATTATTTCAATAACATTCAAACTCAACTACATTATATTTGCTTCTTGGTCTCTCTACGTTCTAAGACAAACAAAGACTGTGCCTTTTTCGTCCCCCGTATTCCTAGTGCCTAATAGTATCTGCTACATAGTAGGTGTTCTATAAATGCTTATTGACTGAATAGTTCATTGTATCTGGATGTTCACCTTCCTTGGGGGACACTGGTTTGCCTCTCTCCCTATACATAAGACTTCAGTGTTATTGTAGCCGGTTCCTTTACCCCTTCTTTATGCCTGAGAATTAGGCTCATGACCACTGAAGTGTCAATTTCCCATAAGCGTAACAGTTCAGCTAGTGCTACCTAAAAGCACGTTTGGCCCGCAGTGAGCATCTTGTTGTAAATGATCAGTTTTGAAAGGTTCCTCTGGGAATCTAATTAATCTCTGTGAGTAGGGACATCTTGCACTGCTGCTTTCCAAGAAGCTGCCAGATGGCTCACAGAAAAGCTTCATTATTTAAAATCTTTTCAGAGGCATCCAGGGAAAATGTTGTGGGCAAATATTCAAACAAGATCAGTAAGTGAAGCAGTGGCTAGGGGAAGGATATCATTTAACTTACCTGTCCCCAGCTGATGCTTACACTTGCTTCTGAGCTGAGAGAAGTCTGATTTACTGACTCACAGTTCCTGCACAGTGATTGTTAATCCTTAAGAGCCACCTCCAGTGAGCAGGCTGCAAACAAATCCTTTAACAAAACCTTTAAAAGATGTCTTTGAGATGAGATTAAATTGCTAATATGATTTTTGTTAAAGACTAATATATGGTAACAAAGTGGCTCTCAAATATGAAAAAGCTTTGGGTGATAAATGCTCAGTACAAGCGAGCTCACAAAAAGAATGTACAATAGTGAATGGACTTATTTGGAGAAGAAAGGGTCTAGTATTTGCTCCCCTAAGGTTTTCATTGTTTCTTCTTCAGTCTTTAACGTGACCACATCAAAAGGGCTTGAGATATTAGGAAGAATTGGAAGCAAGACAAATTCTATTCCATGAACAGAAGTTTCTAAGAATTTTCCTGGTCCTGGGTAGATCAAACTACACCAGTAAAATTCAGGCTCTTCCAAATATGTTGCTGGATTACACCAGAGATCGATGGCTAAATGTTTAGAGACCTATTTTCAGGACTGTGGGAAAGGACGAATACTTGCATTTCTTTATACTTTTCTCAAACCAATGGAATTAAGACCATTTATCCTTCTAAAGATGTAACAAACTTATCCTAAAAGCTCTGGTTGTTGCATTTTGAAGCATATAAATAGCTAAATAGCTTATTATTTTTCCCTGATAAATTGAACCATTTTCCAACATGAAGCTAGGGTGTGTAATCAATGCTATTTCATTGTGCTTGATGAGAGGTCAGGTTTTAATGTATACACATTATTGGACTGAAAGGCAGTTTTATCATGAGCTGAAGGTAGATTTGGGCAGTGATTCTGAAACATGGATTCTCTTGAGTTCTCTTCCAGGAGTCTGATACAGATGGACAAGCTGACCCCGAGGATGTGTCTGTGCTGTCTGGGGTGGGGTGGCTCCCTGGCCATCTGTGAGTAATTACACATAATATCTATACCTGGGAACAAGGAGTTATTTTATTACCAGATGTGACCATTAAAAAGATACTGTTAGAAAAACTGGTGGGAAGCCAGCTAGCTGATTAAGTGATACTCTTTTTCCTAAAATATAAAAAGCTTTGAGCAGAGAGAAGTCTGCTCAAAAATTACGTTGTCACCAATATAGTGAGTGGTTAATATATCTAGTGAGAATTGTTGTTAACAGGTAATGCTTCCTTCATGGAAAGGTAGTCAAATAATTCCCAAAAGGTCGACTGTGAAAAGAGTTTTCTTTGTTCAGTCTTTTATTCCAGTTGGATACACCAGAGATTCCATTCTAGGCATCCATGGGTGTTCACTTCATAGATCATGTCCCAAAATTGAATTAGTTAAATCCCTTCTGATTTCCTGGTAATTACATAGAAAAATGTTATATTGGGAAAATGATGCCAGAAAATGGCACTATCATAGTTGTATTAGTCCATTTTCATACTGCTATGAAGAAATACCCGAGACTGGGTTAATTTATAAAGAAAAGAAGATTTAACAGACTCATAGTTCCGCAGGTCTGGGGAGGCCTCACAATCATGGCTGAAGTTGAAGAAGGGGCAAAGGCATGTCTTACATGGTGCCAGGCAAGATAGTGTATGCAGGGGAACTGCCCCTCATTAAATCGTCAGTTCTCATGAGACTTATTCACTATCATGAATAAAATATTAGATTTGGAAAATGCATGAGGGTAACTATGCCCATGATTAAATTACCTCCCACTAGGTCCCTTCCATGACATGTAGGGATTATGAGTACTGCAATTCAAGATGAGATTTGGATGGGGACATAGCCAAACCATGTCAATAATCATCATATTTCTGACAAGAAAATGACCTCTTTTTCTCTGTGCCATTGGTTTCTGTATCTTTTTAAAGCTTCTCTCTATTATCCAGCTGAAGGCATGCTATCATTCTCCTCTGTCTCTCTTATATCCTTGGTATCATTTTTCCCATTTATGACCCTTGCATCAATGCTTACAGAAAAGCACAAGAAAAATAAAGGGATTTGGCTAAAATGAAATCACTTTGTATTTAATCTGTTAATGGCTTTTATTCTTTCTTCAATAGAAACAACTTGCCAAAAAATCACAAATATACACAGTTATGGGAAAATGTATTCAGAGTACATAATCATACCCTATTATTTGTCTTTGACTGTGAAAGTATTTAATCAAGAGACTTGTTATATCAGAGATTATACAAATTAACATAACATTCATTCTTTGAAATTTCTTCAAGAAAGAAAAGCCACCTTTGAAGCTGAAATGAAATTAAAAAATTGTCTATGTGTCAAATCCATCTTATTTAATGATCAGTACATGTGTTTCGTATTTTACATGTGAATGACCCACAAAAAGCCATAAAACTTATGTAAGCAGAATTAAAGGAAATTAAAAGTACAGAAAAGATTCATAGAATGAATTCAGTACATAGAAACAAGCACACACACACACACACACACACACACACACATTTGTGTGTGTGTGCCAAACATGAAAATGCCAAACCAAGGAGAATTTATTTGTTTAAATTTAAAACATAGAGAAGCCAACAATTTAATTTGGCAGAGACTTCAGTGGAGGTTACTGTGGCTATGCTGTAAAATACTTTTCTTTTTCAGAGTAAGAGGATATGTATATTTGTGGGTAGTGTTGCCTTTTACTTAAGAATTGGTTCCAGTATATTTATTTTAGTATTGGTTTTAGGAAGGTTTGTTTTGAATTCTTTTGTTTCTAACAGGTTAAGGATTATTTTCCGGACAAATAATTCCTGGTTTAATGATTCCTGGTTTCCTGAGTGTCCATAAACGTTGCCAAATTCTCACTTTACTCTGTGATCTAACATGATCAGTGTTGACTGTCCATCTGGTTGTCTTAGATTACTTTTGATTTGGTTGATTTATTTCTGGTTTTCTTGATCTATTTTGATCAAGTTAACCAGATAGCTGCCAATAGCCATTTTTAATATGTGCCACGGTGCCACAGATACGTTAGGGCAGCAACTGCTGGTTTCCCTACGTCCTGTTTAGCACTTTCATGTTACATGTAGACAAATAAAATAGAAACCAAGAACATCTGGAAACAATCAGTAAATAACAGTTTGGAAATTTCTGCTTCATTTGGACTTGACATACTTCAGATAAGACTATTCATAAAATAGTTAAATTTACATTTTAATTTCATCTGGAAAGTTCATCTACTTGATAATCTCTTAAACCATTTATTTTTCATTTTCATTGTCATCATCCTAATTTAGCAATAACTACACTTAACCCTCCCTACTTCCTCAAATGTACACATCTGGTCTCCAGTCATAATAGGTTTCTTCCTAAAACTTAGAATGGGGAATCTTATCATTCTCTACATTATAAGCTTCTAAAATCTTCCAATGGTGTGTTGAAAAAAATCAAGCTCATTAGTTATATATTCAGAATTCACCATATGCTGGAATCTGTTTGGTCTTACCTATATCTCATCTTTTCACAATAGATAGTCCAGTCACATTTTTCTATTTCACTGTTAGTGCATTTTTTTTTTTGCTTCCTTCCATCCTCCACCTCCTCCTCCTTCTTCTTCTTTTATTTTTTATTGATGGAGTATTCAACTTTGAAATGCCACCTCTGTCACTCCTTGCTCCATTACAATAAATTGCTACTTCCCTTGGGCTTCTGTAGCACCTGATTATATTTTTATAAAGCATTTGTTTTAATTCTTGGCTTATAGATTATTTCCTGTCACCTTCTTCTGCTAGACTGTGAGTTTCTTGAGCACAGGCTCCACATTTCATTCACAGTGGTATCTCACAGCATGTATAATAGTTGTCTGTTTACTAACACAATAGAAGTTAGTAAAGGAGAAAAAGAATGAATGCATGGATGACCCAATGTCACTTTGCTACAAAAAGAAAAAATAAATTGAGTTACATGATCAAGATATCTCAAATTTATAATTACTTTATTATTGTATTGAATGACAGAGCTATACATGCCTAATTTTTTAGTGAAGTTAATTGTTTTCTTTTAAACTGGAGCCTTGTTTTGGCAATATAAAACAGCTGGATGTATTGTGGTTATGATACAACATGGAAATTCAAATTCCCATTTTCTTATATACATCACTATTGAAATATAATTTCTTAAATATTTTAATATTGTATGTCTAATGGAATCTACCTCTGCATATGCAGAGACATCTGTCAGGCTCAGATTTGTAAAGAAATCATGGAGAGATGGCTTTCATGTTATCAGGCAATATACTTAGGATTTGAACTCAAGAACCTAATCCTGAATTAAATCCAGGGAATCCCAGTGAAGGTTTTGCTTAGTTCTGGCAGTTGTAAACCCAGTTTAGACAAATACAGTTTTTTTGTTTCTAACAGGTTGTGGATTATTTCCCAGACAAATAATTCCTGGTTTAACGATCAGTTAAAACACAGTTCTAAATTTGGGCTGTAGTAGGTATTACTAAGAAAACAGAAATTGAAGGGGCAAAGAAGAAATGGGTTGTGAAAGATAGGAAGAAAGAAAAATTATTTGCCTTGCAGTCTTTTTTAGACTTTAAATAGGTTTTTCAGTTGACTCACCTAGGTGGAAATGGATTGAGTCCTCACTTGTCTAGTTGTTATTTCTCACGTCACCTTAAGTACAGGAAAATGTACTAAAAGCATGGAATATAATCAAGAAGTACAAGGCAGAGTGTAAGGCTCTGCACTTGTTGCTTTGCTCAGTTGTTTTCATGTATCTACAACTACAGACTTGTCTTCCATGATTTTCCCATCACATTTTATAGAGTTGGGGTCATTAACTTCTTTGGGAGGAGAAAATGGCTTAAAGTAGGGTGATTCCTTAGATACCAGTCTCCTTTTTAGTAATTCCTTTAAATGACTTGCCTGGGCCTCTAGTTACTACTGATTTCCATTTGCTCCAGTGTCTGGTGATACAGAAAGTCCCAATGAAATCTTTGCTTTCAAGAGTAATATGATTTATTTTCCTCTGAGCTGCTGCCGCCTCCGCCTCCGCCGCCGCCTCCTCCTCCTCCCCCTCCTCCTCCTCCTCCTCCTCCTCCTCCTTCTTCTCTTCTTCTTCTTTCTTCTTTCTTCTTCTTCTTCTTTTCTTCTTCTTTCGACAGATTCTTGCTCTGTTGCTCAGGTTGGAGTGCAGTGGCGCAATCTTGGCTGTCTGCAAACTCTGCTTCCCAAGTTTGAGTGATTCTCATGCCTCAGTCTCCTGAGTAGCTGGGATTACAGGCACCTGCCACCATGTCTGGCTAACTTTTGTATTTTCAGTAGAGATGGATTTTCACTGTGTTGGCAACTCTGGTCTTGAACTCCTGACCTCTAGTGATCTGCCCACATTGGCCTCCCAAAGTGCTGGGATTTCAGGCATGAGCCACTGCACCTGGCCCCACTGAGCTTCTTTATGGCCATCAGATAATTGTTTTGTATTTTAATCATACTTTTATTTCTTTAATTATTGATGTATTTATGCCAAAAGATTGGACTTGAACACTACTAGTATGGTGCACTTGTTAGTGTTACAAACGAGCCTTTTTTCTGTCACTACAAATCATCTAAAGGAGAATCATGGCGTTTTACTTTTTTGTGCATAAAAATACATTCTTTTTTTTCCTGGCATCCCTATGATATCCTCTTTTTTTGTGTCAAATCTTAATTATAGCTTCAGAGTGTTTTTATTTTCAGTTCCTTCCTAAGAGCTTGTTTTTTCTTATGCAAATAGGGACTCTAGATTTACTTCAAGCTCTAAGATTTCCTGAACTGAATGAGTCCAGTAGGTTCCACTGTGGTCTTCAAAATGCCTCCTATGTAGTAACATGTTACCTCAAAATGTCTTTACTGGTTGCTACTTGGCAATGTACATCTTCTTTCAACAGGAGATATGTGATTGGGATTTGAGGAAAGGGGTGCAAAAAGGTTCAAGGAGAGTACATACTTTCCGTAACTAGAGTCTTTTTCCAAGCAGCCTCTGACATATTTCTGTTTGTTTAGGGTCAATCAACCAATCAATCAACAGATTCATGAAATGTTTGTTGCATATCTACTATGTGCCCAACAATATTCCTTTCCTTAAAGGGCAGAATCATGTCAGGACCAATGCCTGCTTTGTTGTTTGATACATTAGATGATCACTTAACGGTGTAGTTCAATCTCGGTCTCTTCAGAACCCATGAGTGGAACAATGGTCTCTATTAAAACAATGTTTATCCTGCATCATTGCAGAAGTTTTGCTGAAAGTCTCCAAATGCTACAGTGGTAATGTTAAGCAGCATTCATTGCTAAATTCCTTCATCCTTAGGTTTAGGTCTGTTGAGAACCTGCACATTTTCTTTCAAGCTTTGGCAATTGTGTGTCTTGGGTGGGAGAGAATGAATGTTAGAGCCTCCTTCTCCATGGTCATGCCAACTATCGGGAACCTTTCCATAGTTTTGTCCTGTCAGTTCCTATTAATAAAAGCCAGGGGCTTATCCATGTTTCAGGTCATGCTTTGTTTGGTGTTATTAGTATGTCTTTTTCCAATTATTTACTATTTTCCCTCTGTACCTTGAATGGCTTTGTATAAAACACAGATATACAGCACATTGTATTTTCTTGGCACCTGGTTTCTTCATCTTTTGCATGAAAGTGGCTGTAACTGGCCAGGCGCAGTGACTCAAGCCTGTAATCCCAGCACTTTGGGAGGCCGAGGCGGGTGGATCACGAGATCAAGAGATCGAGACCATCCTGGTCAACAATGGTGAAACCCCGTCTCTACTAAAAATACAAAAAAGTAGCTGGACATGGTGGCACGTGCCTGTAATCCCAGCCACTCAGGAGGCTGAGGTAGGAGAATTGCCTGAACCCAGGAGGCGGAGGTTGCGGTGAGCTGAGATCGCGCCATTGCACTCCAGCCTGGGTAACAAGAGCTAAACTCCGTCTCAAAGAAAAAAAAAAAAAAGAAAGTGGCTGTAACTGATGTGCTTGTTTGTAGTTGGTCTCTGTTCAAATAGATTTCTCAGTCTCTAATAAATAAAAATTATTTTACCTTATTTCCATCTTTTAATTAGATTCTACTCTAATTGTTTCTTTTTGTTTCAGAAACAGTTGTACTTTTCTTTCACCAAAGAAAGTACAAACCTGATGAAGGAAAATTCATATCTTGTTAGTCTTTGAATTCCCCTTCCCTCTACCTAGTGTCTGGTGCAGTGACAAACACATGGTGGATACCTGACAAACATTTACCAAATGGTAACCAATGGGATCAATGTAGAGTTCATTTGGAATTTCTCACTATGCAGGGTATTTCTCTTAGTTGGGTGGAAGAATCTTTATTTTACTCTTACTGTTGATTCCCCTGTACTTGGAACATCTGCCATTTCAGAACTCAGTGGTTGTATTACTGAATGTCTTTTAACTGTATAAATCAGAGGGCCCTTGGGAATAAGAATTTCTTTATGCAACAGAGTTAGGGGCTTGCTAGGAGCCATATATGATTTTCTTGTAACTTTTAAGAAAATGATATATGGAATGTGGACACCTGGGGTAACTGCTTAAGTTATTCCTTTTAAGAATATCAATTTATTATTTTACTCAACATGACTAAATGAAGCTGTTGCTCACCCAAATTCTTCCGACTTATGAATTGAGAGCATAAATAAGCTTCAAATGGCAAAGTCTTGGGTAATTTTCTTTTCATATTCACTTTATCCCAAATATTCACCGGTGAGTTTCTTAATGATCAAAAGCCAAAATAGTTCATTCTGTTGTACAAATTATAGCCATAGAGCATTTAATGTTCATATAGAAATTACTTATATTGATATCTAAAATTTTATAATTTATGTTTTGACACAAGGAGAGAATAAATATGTAGAAGAAAAGAAAGAGAAAGAAAGATGTAAGGTATAGAGGAGAATAAATGCTAACACTGTATTATGAATGCCATTTGAAATAACCAGTATCCATATAAAAATGTTATATGAAACAAATTTGTAAAAATGTTACATGAAACAAATTTGTAAGCAGCTAACAGAACTAGTGGCTTTCAGCCTAAATGCTGAATCAAGTTTTCATTAGGAAATGAATATTGGGTTATATATTTTGAGAAAGTCATATTTTTGTGTGTGTGTTAGTGACAGTGTATACTATTTTTATGAGGAGGTAAAAGTTAGCTATTTAAAGAAAGCAATTGTTTTGTGAGCAGTTTGGAATAAGTACAAAAGTGGCTTGTCCTCTCTTCTTTCTGAATCCTGAGATACAGTGTGGTAGTTTAAACAACAGCATATAGTATAATACCTGAAAAAGCACTTTGAGGTATATTAAATCTAGATTATGAGCTTCAATGACCTAAAGGCAGATATGACTTTAAGGCTTCTTTATATTTTAACACATGGATAATCATTAGGCTCTACTCTTTGGGCCACAGATAGTAATCTTACCAAATGAGTGAACCATCTTTCTATTTGTTTAATGTTTTAATGTACAAGGACATCTGGTAGAGTAACACTTCTGGCCTCTTTCCCACCCATTACTCATTCCAAACTGTGAGAAGAAGTGTTTCCTGATTGACATGTGACATCTGGATGCAGCTTCTCTATTGGATCCTGGGTATTCAATCTCTTTTCTTTTTCACATTGTCCTGGGCCAGCATTAGTGACCAGTGTTGGATAAGTGCATTGATTGGTATCAAAATTTTCTCTGATGGACTTCCTGAAGGATATAGTGTGTGTGCTGGAGAGGTGGGTGGTGGTAGTTTGGGGGCAGGGAATGTAGTAAACTCTTTTGACTACAGAACTCTATTTACGTTTCTTAATCAGCTTAAGCCATTATTTCAATTTTTATCTGTCTGTCTTCGCCATCTTATTTCCCAATTTGTTCCAGAATTGACAGGCGAAGAAAGTAGTATTATATCTTTAATTCTGCCAAACCTCAACGCTTACTATAATAAAGAAGGTGTTTGGTGTGCAACCATTCATTTCATGAATGATGTATGGAGTAATGCATTAACTAAAGAGAAGGTTTTTTCTAGGATATTACTCCACCTAGACTGAGACATATCTGCCCAATGGCATTATTGACACTTATCTATAAGGTTGAGACATCATTACTATGCATTTTCTAAAAATTCTGTTCTAAGAAATCCATAGACGTCTTACTAAGTTGCCTTATTTGGTTAGTATCTTTCAGAAAAACAACAACAACAAAACCCCAACAACAACAACGATAACAACAAAAACCCAAAAACCCCGAACATGGACAAGGCAATACTTAGAAATTTGTAGCACTATTCTTTTTATTTTTACTATCTTCTCCTTCTCACTCTTCCTCTTCCCTTCTTGTTCACCTCTAGGCATGGAGAGATCAAGGTAATGTATGCATTGGAGAAATATATGTAGGGTAGATTAAGAGAAAATCCAGGTTAAATTAATGTAGTGAAAAATGACAATGGCTTATCCGCTCCTCTGTTCCAGAGCAAGATTCCTCCAGCAAGGGATGCTTCTTGTTTCTATTTTCATTTCTCATTCTCTTTGCCTTACAATGGGAATTTTGAATTCAACATGAAGTCTTTGGAAACCAAGTAATGTTTTGCAGAACAATACCACAGATATGATGAACCAAAATAGCATTGATAATAAATAACCTGGTTAGTGGGGAATCAAGTGTGTTGGATATTAAACGCCTCTCCGATTTTTAGAATTTTTAGCTTAAATACAGTTTTATTCAAATAACCAATGTTTTTAGACTATTGAAAAAGAAAATAAACAAAAAATACTTTTTGATAAAGTTGTCTTTAAAATTGCTTTTAAAGTATTGAAATTTGGCTTATTTTATATAGTATAATTTGAAAATTATTTTAATAAAAGATACATCAAAAGGGTAATTCCTTCCAAAACAAAACATCTTTAATCACTAATAAAAGACTCATTAATGAATCAATAGATGTAGAAAATGAACTATGTCAGGAGAATAGGGATTGCTAAATATCAAACAATTTTATAAAAAAGAGACATTAATTCTGAGGCAGTCAAACTTTTCTTTATATATATTTATATATGATGTAATATATATAAATATTTATCTATATAATATATATAAAATAATTTATATAATCTGTTGTATTAATTGTTCAGTATAGGTTTTTGAAGTTGCATTTAGAAAGACCAGTGACATTTACTTTATGTTGTTAGTTAAGGTGTAATATATGTTAATAAGTTACTGAAGTTATTATTCTGAAAAATCTATATGCAGCTCTTAGGAACAACAATAAGGTCATTCAGATAAAGGTACTAAAGAAAAAATTTCTAAGAGATACATACACCCCAAACCTAGGCTTTGCATTGAGCATTGGAAAATAATCTGTTGATAGCTACTTTTGCTGTGCAGAAGCTCTTTAATCAGGTCCCATTTGTCAATTTTTGTTTTTTGTTTTAATTGCTTTTGGCATCTTCATCATGATATCTTTGCCAGGTCCTTTGTGCAGAATGGTATTTCCTAGGTTGTCTTCCAGGGTTTTTATAGTTTCAGGTTTCATATTTAAGTCTTAGATTTATCTTGAGTTGACTTTTGTATATGGTGTAAGAAAGTGGTCCAGTTTCAATCTTCAGCATATGGCTAGTCAGTTATCCTGGCATCATTTATTGAATAGGGAAAGAATTCTTTCTTTATTAAATAGGTGATGGGAAAATGTGCTCTTTTTTTGTTTAACTTTGTCAAAGATCAGATGGTTGTAGATGTGTGGCTTTATTTCTGGTATCAATTGTGTTCCATTTGTCTATGTGTCTGGTTTTGTACCAGTACCATGATGTTTTGGTTACTGTAGCATTGTAGTATAGTTTGAAGTCAGGCAATATGGTGCTTCTAACTTTAGTCTTTCTACTTAGGATTGCTTTTGCTATTTGGGCTCTCTTTTAGTTTCATACAAATTTTAAAATAGTTTTTTTCTAATTCAGTAAAGATTGTCATTGGTTGGTTGATAGGAATAGCATTGAATCTGTAAATTGCTGTGAGCAGTGTGGCCATTGTAACAATAATGATTCCTCGTCTTCAAGAACATAAAATGTTTTTCTACTTGTGTCATCTGTGATTTCTTTGAGCAGTATTTTGTAGTTCTCCTTGTAGAGCTCTTTCACCTCTCCAGTTAGCTGTATTCCTAGGTATTTTTTCTTTTTGTGGCTATTGTGAATGGGACAGTGTTATTGATTTGTCTTTCAGTTTGGACATTGTTGGTGTATAGGAATGCTATTGATTTTCATACATGGATTTTGTATCCTGAAACTTTGCTCAAGTTGTTTATCAGATTTAGGAGCTTTTGGGCCGAGACGGTGGGGTTTTCATGGCATAAAATCTTACAGTCTGAAAACAGAGGTGATTTGACTTTCTCTCTTCCTGTTTGGATGTCTTTTATTCCCTTTTCTTGCTTAATTGATCTGGGTAGAACTTCCAATACTATGTTGAATAGGAATACTGAGAATCAGCATCCTTGTCTTGTTCCAGTTCTCAAGAAAAATGATTCCCTCTTTTGTCTCTTCAGTATGATGTTGGCTGTCGGTTTGTCATAGATGGCTCTTGTTATTTTGTGGTATGTTCCTTTAATATCTACGTTGTTGAAGGTTTTTAATGTGAAAGGACTTTAAATTTTATGAAAAGCCTTTTTTACATCTATTGACATGATCGTGTGTTTTATTTTTAGTTCTGTTTATGTGATGGATCACATTTATTGATTTGTGTATATTAAACCAACCTTGCATCTTAGGGTTAAAATCTACTCGATAATGTTGGATTAGCTTTTTGGTGTGCTGCTGGATTTGGCTTGCTAGTATTTTATTGAAGATTTTTGCATGTACCTTCGTCAAAGACATTGGCCTGAAATTTCAGTTTTTTGTTGTGTCTCTGCCAGGTTTGGATATCAGGATAATGCTGGCCTCATAGAACGAGTTAGGGAGGAGTCCCATCTTCTCAATTGTTTGGAATCTTTTCACTAGGAATTGAACTAGCTCATCTTTATATAATCTGGTAGAATTCAGCTGTGAATCTGTCTGGTTCCAGGCATTTTCTGAAGGTAGGCTTTTTATTACTGATTGAATTTTTGAATTTGTTACTGACCAATTCAGAGATTTGATTTTTTTTCTGGTTCAATCTTGAAGGGTTGTATGTTTTCAGGAATTTATCAATTTCTTCTGGGTTTTCCAATTTGTTTGCATAGAATTGACAACCTACAGAATGGCAGAAAATATTTGCAAACCATGCCTCCAGTAAAGGTCTAGGCTAGATGTGCAGCTCATGCTTGTAATCCCAGCACTTTGGGAGGCTGAGGAGGGCAGATCACTTGAGGCCAGGAATTCAAGAGCAGCCTGGCTAATATGGCAAAACCCCATCTCTACTAAAAATACAAAAATTAGCCAGGTGTGGTGCTGCATGCCTGTAATCCCAGCTACTTGAGTGACTGAGGCATGAGAATTGCTTGTACCCAGGAGGCAGAGGTTTCAGTGAGCCAAGATTATGCCAGTGTACTCAGCCTGGGCAACAAAGCAAGACTCTGTCTCATGTAAGTAAAGAAAGAAAGAAGGAAAGAAAGAAAGGTCTAATATCCAGAATTTATAAAGAACTTAAATTAGCAAATAAAAAACAACCCCATTAAAAAGTGAGCAATGACATAAACAGACCTTTTAAAAGAAAACATACACATGGCCAAAAAGTTTTTAAAAAAATGCTCAACATCACTAATCACTAAAAAACACACAAATCAAAACCACAATGAGATACCATCTCACACCAGTCAGAATTGTTATTATTAAAAAGTCAAAAAATAACCAATTTTAACAAAATAACAACTCCAGGGTTGTGGAGAACAGGGAACATTGCTGGTGGGAATGTAAACTATTATAGTTCAGCCATTGTGGAAAGCAGTCTGGAGATTTCTCAAAGAACTTAAAACAGTATTACCATTCTACCCAGCAATCCCATTATTGGGTATGTACACAAAGGAATAGAAATTGTTCTACTATAAAGACACATGCACATGTATGTTCACAGCAGCACTATTCAGAATATCAAAGACATGGAATCAACCTAAATGCTCATCAGTGATAGACTGGATAAAGCAAATGTTTTACATACACACCATGGAATACTACTACACAACCATAAAAGAGAATGAGATTACATCCTTTTCAGCAATATGGAGGAAGTTGGAGGCGGTTGTCTTAAACAAACTAATATAGGAACAGAAAACCTAATAATGCATTGTTCTCACTTACAAGTGGGAGCTTAACATTGAGTACATATGGACACATGTACTTGAGAGTGAAGGGTGGGAGAAAGGAAAGGATTGAAAAACTACTTATTGAGTATATTTATTTAAACTATATTTATTACTTGGGTGACAAAATAATCTATACATAAAATCCCTGTGACACAAATTTCTTGTATAACAAAGCTGCACATGTATCCCTGAACCTAAAACTAAATTTTAAAAAAAGAAAAATTCTAACCACTTTAAAATGTTTTATAAGGCCTTGCAATGGCTGATTCCTGCTTATTTTCTACATAATTGCATGTTATTTTCTTTCCTTGGTACACTAGTCATTTCTCAGTTCCTCAAACCACCTCTTTCTTGACCTCAAGGCTTTGAGTTCAATGTTTCTTACCAGTATTCTGCCAGCAGTATTCCTTCTGTACTATTTACTAGAACACTCTTTATCCTTCAAGGACTGCTATCATCTTAAATGTGCTTTCCTCAATAACACATTCTATGTCCACATTCATGTGTCCCCACCCCTGCCCACTCTGCAACATCCAAGAATTTATGACACTATATAACATTATTGTCAGTCATGAATAAATACAAGGGCCATAAGGGCCCTCAAAATGTATGGTCCCTATTAGAACCCAAAGCAACAAACCAACAAGTATTTTGACTATGAAAGTTCAGTATAGATTTTAAAATAATTTTGAATAATCAAACTTAATATAATGAGTTATATTTTCACACAGACTATATGCTGTATTTTATCACCTGAAGTTTCGGTAAGAGATAGACTTTGTTAATGTGACAAAACTGTAACATTAATGGATTAAAAGACACCATTTCTGTGAAACCCCTTCTCTACCCCAAATATTAAAATTAGCCAGGCATGGTGGCTCATGTGTGTAGTCCTAGCTACTTGAGGGGGCTAAAGTGGGAGGATTGCTTGAGGCCAGGAGGCAGATATTGCAGTAAGCCAAGATTGCACCGTTGCAGTACAACCTGGGTGACAGAGACCGTCTCAAAACAAAACAAAACAAAACAAAACAAAACAAAACAAAACAAAACAAAACAACGATACAATTTCTTATTGTTTTTCAAGTTTCTATACTTTTAGTTGAATGTCCAGAAAAGGAGTGAGTAGATAATGGATTCTTTTCATTTTAATCATAATGTATCATTCTAGGAATCTCAGAGCTAAATTTAAGGTCAAACGTAATACCTATATTCACCATTCCTTCAAGAAATATCTGTTCAGCAACTTTCATGTGACAATGAGAAACTGGCTAAGTCTCTGAGAATCAATTTTCTCATTAATCAATTCATCTAATAGTCAATTCACCAAATTCAAAATCATTATTGATAATTATTTTCTAACAGCCCTTTAACTATAAAATTGTCAGTGTATACCTTACACTGTAATCTTCTAAATTAGAATTGGGCAGATTATTTATATTTGTTCAGCTCTTACTACTATGCCCTTTGTCCTTAATTATTCTTTTGCTTTCTATCTTTTTTTCAATATATTCTTTTTTTCTAATTTATTAAGACCATTTCAAATTTTATTTTTGTTATTCAGGCTGCAAGCAGCTCAGTATAACCTGAAATAGATACCTTCTTCTTTCATGTGAGTCATTGGTAGGCAGAGTGGTGGTATGACATTAGTCCTGATTTCTATGGGATGGTTCTTAGAAATGCTTTCCAGATAGCTTTAAATTATTGTTATCAGTTTCATCATGTAAACCTTTATTGCTTTCTGCAGCCAACTATCCACACTGTAGTAGAAACAGTGTTTCTTTGAACCTGGGTTACAGGCTCCATAAAACTTTGAAGGAGCCCATGGCAGAGAGGATTAAGATGGAATCGGCGTGTTCTATGTGCTTTTTATATTTATGAAATCATTCATTACTCATAACAATCTTGTCAGAAAGATAATATTCTTCCCATTTATAGATGAGGAAACTAATTGCCTGAAGAGATTAAGGAATCTCTCATGTTATTTGCTCCTTTAGTTCTTTATGCTCTGCAATCTTGCCTCTGTCAGAAACAGCAGGACATGTTTTTCAATATTAAACAACTGGTACTCTGGTCATTGCAGAAATAACATGCTTTGGGATTATATGTTAAGATGTTGTTGGCTGTTTTTAATTTCTTTATTTATTTATTTCTTTTTTTTTTTTTGAGATGGATTCTTTCTCTTGTCGCCAGGCTGGAGTGCAGTTGCTGGCTCTCGGCTCACTGCAACCTCTGGCTCCCGGTTCAAGGGATTCTCCTGCCTTAGGCTCCCAAGTAGCTGGGCCTACAGATGTGTGCCACCACGCCAGGCTAATTTTTATATTTTTAGTAGAGATAGGGTTTCACCATGTTGGCCAGGATGGTCACCATCTCTTGATCTCCTGATCTGCCTGCCTCGGCCTCCCAAACTGCTGGGATTGCAGGCCTGAGCCACAGCTCCCTGCCAGATTTCTTAAAAAGATAAATGGAAGGTAAGAGGTGGAAGGAAAACAGGTTTTGGTGGGGTGACCTATCTGTTTTCTTTTGTTGGCATAGTAAATTAGTACAGTGGCTTAAATCAACCCCATTTGCTATCTCACCGTTCTGTAGGTCAGAAAGTTGGTTTTTGTTCTCTTCACTGGGTCTTACAAAATCAAAAAAAGATGCTGACTGGGTGCAGTGGCTCACGCCTGTAATCCCAGCACTTTGGGAAGCTGAGGCGGGTGGATCATGAGATCAAGAGATGGAGACCATCCTGGCCAACATGATGAAACCCTGTCTCTACTAAAAATACAAAAATTAGCCAGGCGTCTGCCTGTAGTCCCAGCTACTCGGGAGGCTGAAGCAGGAGAATCACTTGAACTGCAGGGTGGAGGTTGCAGTGAACCGAGATGCGCCACTGTGCTCCAGCCTGGCAGCAGAGCCAGACACCATCTCAAACCAAAACAACAGGAACAAAGCAAAAACAAAAAAAGAGATGTCAACCTCTGGACTCTTAAAGGGGGGCTCTGGGAAGAATCCACTTCCAGACCCCTTCATATTGTTGACAGAATTAAGTTCCTTGCGGTCAAAATGCTGAGGTTCTTTTTTTCTTGTTGGCTGTCAGCTGAGGGCTGCCCTTAGCTGCAATAGGCCCCCTTTGGTCCATGCACATGAGCTGTCCAACTCCGAGGCAGCAAGAGCGCACTGAATCCTTCTCATGCTCGAACTTGCCTTTGCCTTCTTCTTCTTCCAGCTGGAGAACATTCTCTGCATTTAAGGAGTCATGAATTGGATTGAGCCCATCTGGATAATTCAGAATGCTCTTTTTAACTTAAGGTCCATAACCTTAATTACATCTGCCAAGTCCCTTTCACCATGTAATGTAGCATATTCTTAAATTTCAGAGATTAGCCATGGACATCTTTGGGGGACCATTTTGCCTACCATGGACAGAAAAGAAGTGGAAGAAGGAAAAATTTTTCTCAGTTTAGAAGTATATTTGAAAGAGTTCATGATACTTTTTGTTAGATCAAATTTGCTCTAAGTAAAAGATTTCCTCTTTAATAATTGTGTTTTTCTGTTTTGTTGAAATTTGTGGGTAAATAAATATACAGACGCTTAGTTTAGGGCTTTTAAAAGCTTCCATTTGTGGTATAGGCTGATTTTATTTTGATTTTTTGGTTCTAATTTATAACTTTTCAAGTATAATTAAATATAAGTTTTGAATTTTTTTTGCTTGTTTATTTGGAATGCATTTTCTTGATTACCATGAATTTTTGGTTTATTGTGGCTTTATTTGGATTACTCTGGTGATTAACATTGCGGCTGAGTAAAGAGTGTTGGAAATTCTAAGTATGATTTCTAACGATCTCAAAATTGAAGGAGAAGACAGTTAGCAGTAATGAGTTACAAATGGAAACTTATATTCTGTTTGGAAAATCATTTCCTTCTGTGAGGAATTATGTTTTGTATTGGTTTCAGAGTGTTTGGTCTTTGGAGAGGTGCTTGCGATTTTAGGAGACACAGCAATTTTATCTTCAAATTAAATGTCACTTAGACCTTTATGCCATGTTTTCTAAGGTCTTTACATCTGGAATAACTTTACCACTATTCCAAAGAATCTAAGTAGTTCAGGGTTAAACAGCGTGTCATTGTGATGTCAGGGTGCCTCAACTTCATTTCTCCAAAAATGTTCTATTCCATGAGGTTTCTTTTCCTATTTCAATAGAAAAATATTGACATAAATTAAAAGTGAGCACTGAGTTGTTCTTTTGGGAATTGCTCCCTTTTTTTCTTCCTGTATTGACATTAAATTCATGGACTTTTTTTTTTTTTTTTCCTGGAGACAGAATCTGTTATATCAGTTTTCCATCTACATTTTGCCTGAGAAAAAATGTGGAAGACAGCTGTTTTAATGTTGAAATGGATCCAGTTTCTCCTAAGCACGTCCTCAGAGCTTTTGGGCATTTATTTTTAACTCTGGCAGAATTAATTTGGAATAAGACATAAATGACTACTATTTACCTATTTATTTTTCTGGAAAAAACAATGTGTGGTTACCTATGCCTTTGATTAAGCAGTAAAAATGTACACACTCTAGTAAATGAGAAAAATAGGATCACTGGATAAAATAATGCATTTACTCAATTCCTGCTGTGGTCATTTGATTTGACTAATATTTTGATCACTGATTAAGAATTAAAAATAAGTTATTCAACTTATTGAATCAGCAACCTGTGTCATTTATCAGGCCTGTACTTGAAAATATTGTTGTAGTTTATGTACCAGGTTGTGGTTGGAGGAAAGAGAGTGAGGTATGACGAGGAAAATGATGTTGCACTAAATTCCACTGAAGGACTGCCACTCTGGGAGACCAGCTTCTGTTCTTGGGCTTCATGGGTACCTGGACATTCTTTATTTGATGGGTCAGAGAAAGAACTAACAGTTATTAAATACTTCTGAGGAGTCTGCCTCCCTCGCACCTCATCCAGTCTATGTGGACTGAGTCCCCAAAACGCACCGTGTGTGCATGTGATCATGTGTGTACATGCCTGTGTTGGGATGAGGGTAGGATAAAATTGTTCCTTCTCTGTTCCACACTTTACTTTGAGAAAGATGGGGAAAGAGTCTGGCCTCCAATATGGGCCAGAACTGGGTTTGAATCACAGCTCCATCCCTTGTTAATATCTGTGTGACCTTCAATGAATCTGTTTCCATATAATGGAGACAGTAAGGCCAAGGACTGGAGATAATTTATGTAAAGCACCCTGCACATTTTGGGTCTCATTGTGAGCAGTTAATAAATAGTAGTTATTATTGTCACTATAAAAACTTTGATGTCACTATATTTAGTGTATTCCATCTATGGAAAACATATGAATATAAACAAAGTAGTTATTTTTCAGTATTGTTTTAAAAAAACCTCTTGAGAGCCTCAGCTTCCTGAGCACAGTAGACTTTGACGTGTAGGTGCTGCCAAAAGGAACTTTCAGAGCTCAGCTCTATCTTTGTAGTTTATTAATCTGCTACCATGGAAACAGTTGTTTAATCCTTTAAAAAGAAGAAAACAGCCGTAAACAAAGCACTGTTTCAAACAATGTATTGGTGGGCAGTGTTTCTTTCTTTATTTTTTTAAAAAAATATAATTTCTAGGTGACTGACCTCATTTTTGGCAATCTGATTTGGGTTTCCACGGAAACAGAAGTGACAGCTGAGGCCTCCAAACTCTAGTAACTGGTGGGGCTCAGGTTAAGTCTTGCAAATGTCAGTTGTCCCAAGGCACCTAAAAGAGCCAACAGAAATAAGAGTCAGACGATCTTCAGGGAAAAAGAAGGAATAATAAATCAAACATTTACAAAATACACAATGTTGTGGGTTTGCGAAAAAGCATGTGTAATGGACAGGGAGAGAGAGACTCATGGATGTAATTTTCATTTAGGGGTTATGTGACCTGGCCTCAATTAAACACCTTTTTCTGTGTGGCTAACTGACCTAGTTCCTATATAGTTTTGTTACACTTAGTGCAAGAATATAGGGAAAGGCTGAAAGCTTAGAGGATTAATAAAATATCACATAACAGGCCTATTATTTATTAGCATGAGAACTAAATGTGAAAGAAGACAAGTAAAAATGTATAAAAGCCGGCCGGGCGCGGTGGCTCAAGCCTGTAATCCCAGCACTTTGGGAGGCCGAGGCGGGTGGATCACGAGGTCGAGAGATCGAGACCATCCTGGTCAACATGGTGAAACCCCGTCTCTACTAAAAATACAAAAAAAAAAAAATTAGCCGGGCATGGTGGCGCGTGCCTGTAATCCCAGCTACTCAGGAGGCTGAGGCAGGAGAATTGCCTGAACCCAGGAGGCGGAGGTTGCGGTGAGCCGAGATCGCGCCACTGCACTCCAGCCTGGGTAACAAGAGTGAAACTCCGTCTCAAAAAAAAAAAAAAAAAAAAAAAAAATGTATAAAAGCCACTTATAAAGATAGATGTATTCAAATGGCAGAGGCTCAGATATTTCTTTGTGGGCTCCCACTTTTGGTCTTTGTAGATACTTTTCTAATTTCTGATATTTAACAATAATGTTATATACCTCCTAGAATTGTTGGTATAAAGGTAGTTTTAGTTGTTTTTAGAAAGACTTTCTGGTAATTCTACATCACATCAGAGGGAGAAAAACCCAGAATTTCACTTGTGTTTCTAACATGTATTCTAAAACAACAAACCTTTTTTCCCCTAACTTAAGTATATTGTGAGTATGTGCATGGGAGCTACATCTTTAGGAGAAGAGCTATACCTCTCAATTGTTTTGTGATTGGTGAAATCATCCAGTCAAGGTCACTCTGACCACCAGATCTTTGACTAAAAGTTTTACTTGGGTCCTGTAGGTGTTTATAGAATTTTCTTTACAAATATCTGAAGGGTTTTTCATAAATGGAGATTTTTATAAGGAAAACAAAAAGGTTTAGTTGAGGACTGAGTTTGCTTTGGGCATGAACAAAATACAGTTTTGCAGCATTTAAGCATAGTATGGAAAAATGATTCCCAGTTTAAAAAGTAACCAAATTTTTATCCCATGAAAAATTATTTTATTATAGAAATATTTTATTATTTGCCTGATTATGAAAATATTGTGTACTCTTTCTAAAAAGTTTTTATAAGCCAAGCAAATGAAAAATAAGCCACCCACAATTTCTCTTTCTAGATAGTATTTACAGATAAAGCATGCTCTATAAAATCTCCTCACATATATTCTTTTTTTTTTGAGACTGAGTCTCCCTTATTCTGTCATTCAGGCTGGAGTGCAGTGGCGAGATCTCAGCTCACTGTGAACTCTCCCTCCTGGGTTCTTGTGATTCTTTTGCCTCCTCAGCTTTCTGAGTAGCTGGGATTACAGGCGTGCACCACCCAATTCCCTCAACCTCCAGCTAAATTTTGTACTTTTAGTACAGATGGAGTTTCACTGTGTTGGCCAGGCTGGCCTTGAACTCCTGACCTTAAGTGATCTACTCGTCTTGGCCTTCTAAAGTTCTAGGATTATAGGTGTGAGCCACATACCCTCCCTCACATATAGTCTTACGTAATTTTTGACTTAAATATAATCATAATATTCTTTAACATATGCATTCCTAGGTATATACTTATATAAATTTGTAACATTTGCCACAATATGCATATTCTTTCTAATCTGCTTTATTTTAAACCTCAAACATGTCATAAATGTCTTTCCATACCTGTAGCCATAAAATCAATATTAACTTTAGTAATGGCTTTGCAATAATTCGTTGTGTGGACATAGTATATGGTACTTAACAAAAATGCCTATTTTTAGGGCAGTTATATCATTTAAAATATATTATTTGTAGATGTTTTGAAAAATATCCTTATACATACATCTTGTGACCTTGGTGATTTCTTTGGGACATAGTTCTAAAAATGGCATTTTTCTAATTAGGGCTATGTATTTATTTTAAGTGTTAGGTAAAAATTGTACCCTTTCCTTAGGAATTCTTATAGCAGTTTTCATCACTTCCTCAGTGCTTGAGGTAGCTAATTTCCCCATATATTCACCCAAACTAAATCTTGTCATTAGTTTTTCATCATTGTTAATCAGGTAGCCAAAACTTAATATCTTAATTATTGATTAATTTGTGTTTATTACAGATTGAATTTATTTTGTATATTAAATGCAAATTATTGTTTCATAATTAGTTCCTGAGATAAATTGTTCTGCTTTGTATATTTGCAATTTTATGGTAACTACAGAGTGTGAATTGAGGAGCAAAAAGGAAGGCTCTTATCACCTAAAATATACTTTTCACTTGTCTCCCAGGAGAGGCTACATTCCACCATTACAAGTCAACATTTTGGGGTTCAGGTGCTGTCTTCAACAAAATGAAAACAGCTCTTGTGGGAATAACCACTTAAACTATTGTCTGCTATAACAAATGACCTTAGACTGGCTGGCTTAAATTGCAAATATTTATTTCTCATGGCTCGGGAGGCTGGAACGTCCAAGATCAAGGTACCAGCAAATTCAGTGTCTGATGAGAGTCTACTTTCTGGTTTGAAGATGGTGCCTTCTTGCTGTGTTTTCACATGAGGCAGCATGAGCTCTCAGATCTCTATGAGAGCACTAGTTTCAATCATGAGGATTCTGCCTTCATGATCTAATTCTCTCCAAAAGCCTCATCTTCTAATACTATCATATTGGGGGTCAGGCTTTTAACATAGGAATTTTGGGAGGGCACAAATATTTAGATCATAATGAGTATTGTAACCCAGTAGTACTTTAGTAAGATTGTTTCCATCTAGATTTCTGTGTAAGGGCAAGACCTTAGCCTTAGGATACATATATATACATATATATATTAATAGTGGGGTGGTACCAAAAATAGGTGCCTAAAAGAGTAGACCATGGTAGATGGCCTTGGGTGGCAAGAGGACATCACAATATGACAAAATTGGAGGAAAATGTGTGTATTTTGAGAACAGAGAAGAAATTAACAGAAAGTTAGGAGAGCTCAGAAAAGAGATTTTTTTTTCCTGTGGTTTATTTTGTGTGATTGTGTAGAAAAATTGCACAAGGAATAGAGGAATAGATGGGGAGGAGGTTATAGCTGCTTTTAGAATAAGATCCATTAAATTTTCTTCCCACTAGCCCAATCTCAGCCAACAGGAGACAGGGTTATTATTCCTAAAAGCTAAGCCAGGGGCAGGGTTTCTATCACAGATAGAATTCTACTGCCATCAGTATAATCATTTTTAGTGACATATAGAAACAAATATCCAGGCCAGAATTACTTCTTCAGAATATCTTTTTTTCTCAACTGTAATCATCAGGATATTGAAGACTTATTCAGCACTGCATTTTCTAAAAAAATATAGCACTTACTCTACCTAGGAGTGTGTTTGGCATCGTTAGTGATGTAGCAAATAAAAAGAATCCCTTTCAAACAGCTACCTTTTATGTGCAGCACTTACAGCTGCCACTTGAAGCTCAGTTTGCAATCAATTTGATAAGTCAATCAATTTTCATTTTGTCTTCATCTCCTAGGTAACCAGAGCATCCATGCAGACCCTTGCTGAGGAGGAACATTTAAAAAGTAATATGTATTTATAATCTGTTTTCTTCGAACATTGACTTAATAGAAAAGCAAAGAGCTACCCATGCAATATTTTAAATAACAGTAACACAAATTTTATTTGATTCTGGTGAGAAAGTAAGAGAGAAACATAAAATAAAACATCATTATATTTCAGTCTCTTATGATGTATCAGGAATGAAAACTGCACCACCTGCTATGTCTATTATGTATTTAATGTGAATAGCAAACATCCCACTGCTGGTTATTAAAACAAATCATAAACCGTCTGACATTATACTTAAAACCCATCTTCTGCTTCATGGCTCTGAGAAAGACACAAATTGAGGGTAGGTGTATTGGGGCAGAGTTTCTGATGTGAGTACAAGGCATTTGGCCTCAAAGAAAGTCACTTATCTGCTTCAAAAAAAAAAAATCCTGTAAAAAGACATTATGTAAAATATAATCATAAAACAGTGTTATTGGCAAAATGTAGAGGATGAAAAATTCCAGCAGTTGTAAAATGCATTAAGTTTTCCTTACCTGAATCTTCTTGGTGTGTGAAGTCATGAGAAAAATGAAACATTTGGTGTTTGTGGAAATGACTCACATCGAGGAAGTCATAGATCTTGCTTGCCTTGTTGATACAGTGTGGCATTCAAATCCCACTGATTACACAGGCTTCAAGTTTAGCTGGACCCACCTCATCTATTTGGACACAGCTGACTGGTTTATTGGTTATTGTTTCCTGTAGGAAGTTTTTAATTCAACACTAAATATTGCTGTACATTGGAGAAGAGTAATGTTTGTCAAATGCTTACTAGAATTGGGATAAGGAATAATTTGGAAATAAAGTATTGTAAATGGGATTCTTAGTTATCTGTGACATTCTGTGTTATAAATATTCTTTTCCTTGAATATTTTGAAGGACTTGAAAACTATGTCCTTGTTCTGGATCCATGAACGAGACATAGGCAAAGACTGGACACACAATACTGGATAGGGGAAGATTACTTACCTGCAAATCATCCTGGCTCTCTTTGAGTTCTTCAGTGGGAACCTGAAGAAATCAATGATTTCAGTTTGGGCCTCATTTGTAAAATAAAAAGCATTGACCAAAAGGACATTGAGTTTCTATTAAATCCAGAATTTGATAGCTTTATCTAATAGGGTATGAGCATTTTGGGAGATTCTTCTTATACTCACATATAGACTATATTCATTTAAAATGCCCCCAAACTCCAAGTAACACAAAATTAGATATTTAATACTGAGCAAGATTTATATTAGAGTTCAAAAACATGATTTGACTGCTATCTATAGCCTTTTCTTAATACCAAAATAACCAAAATGTAACAAAACAAAAACAAAGCAACATCATGTGTTTGGATTTAAATCTACTCAAGACAGTTTTATTTTATAGCAACCTGCAACTAGAATCCAACCTCAGAGATTCTGGGACCATTTCAGTTAATGATGAGCCAACCATGTTTCATTTAATGCATAGCTTGTGAGGTTATTTACAATCCAAGTAAACACATTCCAGTTTTCAAAAACAAATTGGTACTATGGACTAAACAGTCAGTATTTGTCAAACTTTTTCATTGAATGTTCCATTCCTAAGGAGTTAAACAAGAACTTCGTTGTAAACAGTTAAACATTTTTGGAAGCTTCTTGATTCTTATTGGTAAATGTAGCAAGAGACAGAGCTTCTTTGCTAAATATAACAAGAGACAGAGTGCAGATTTAAATTTAACAAGACCTTTGTCTCCTACAAAGCTCTTTGAGGCTCTCCTGTGGTCCTTGCTGAGAATAATAATAATCCGTATATAGGACTTTGAAAAGTCCTTTGTCACAAGGATTCAGGTTTCCTAATACTGGTCATGGGATGTCATTGTTACCTATAGTTGATTTTAATTTTAAATCTAGCCAAACCAAAATGTGTGTGTGTGTGTGTATATATTAAAATACAAACACATTATAACATAATGTTATATATGTATTTATATCTCCTCTCTTTTTCTTTTCTCTCCTCTGAGTTTCTGTTTCTGTCTTTGTCTCTCTGACTCTGTTTTCACACTGTACACACATTAACTACAATGTTTGGGAAAAGGCTTAGTGAGAATCAGTAAGTTTCATGTCTTAAAAGCCGAAGATATTTCCCTATCAATTCTGGCATATAAATCTTTTTTATATCCTGTTTTTCCTGTATAGAAAATGAGAGAGTTGTCTATAGCCAAAATACTGGGACATTAGAATATTTGTTATACTCTATATTGTTATACTGTGTATACTTTATATACTAATACTTCCACTACAGTTTCAAGTAGTTTAGGCAATGTGCAGTGCCGAATTTAAGCATGTTAGAAATGTCAATTAAACAAAATTGAGCATTAAAACTAAAAATGTTAAGTTTTGGTGTTCTTGAAGGAATAATATTCTTTTTTTCCCGTTTGTAAAATATTTTTGTTTTATTAATACATAATAATTTATAGGATACATGTAATATTTTGATATATGCATACAATGTATAATAATCAAATTGATAATTAGGATATCTGTCATGTAAAACATTTATTATTTGTATTGGTAACAATTCAAAACCACTCTTCCAGCTATTTTGAACTATACAACAAATTCTTTTTAATTAAAGTCACCTGACTGTGCTATTGAATACTAGAACTTATTCCTTCTATCTAATGGTATATTTGTACCTAGTAATTAACCTCTCTCCACCTTCCGCCTTTCCTCCTACGCTCAAGTAGCCATTGTTATACTCTCTCCCTTCATGAGATCAGCTGTTTTATCTCCCATATGTGAGTGAGAACATTTGATATTTGTCTGTGTGTAGTTTATTTCATTGATTATAGTGAACTCCAGTTCTATCCATGTTGCTCCAGATGACAGAATTTCTTTCTTTTACATGACTGAATAGTGTATATATATATATTGTGTGTGTGTGTGTGTATATATATATATATATATATATATATATACACACACACACACACATATGTATCACATTTAATCTATTCATTCATCATTTATGGACACTGGGATTGATTTCATATATTGGCCTTTGTGAGCAATGCTGCAATAAATGCTGGGGTGCAGGTATTTCTTTGATATACTGATTTTCTTCCCTTTCAGTAAATACCCAGTAGTGGGATTTCTATATTATCCAGTAGTCTTATTTTTAGTTTTTTGAGAAACTTTCATACCATTTTTAAAATAATGGATGTACTAATTTACATTCCCACCAACAATGTGTAAGAGTTCCCTTTTCTTCATATTCTCACCGGCATCTGTTATTTTTTGTATTTTTGGTAGTGGCCATTCTAACTATGGTGAGATGGTATTTCACTATGGTTTTCATTTGAATTCCCCTAATGATTAGTGATTTTGAGCATTTTTAATATACCTGCTGTCCATTTGTATGTATCCTTTTGAGGAATGCCTATTCATGTCTTTTGCTCACTTTGTAATGGGATTATTTGATTTTTTTTTGGTGGGAAGGGTGTTGAGTTGTTTGCTTTCCTTGTATATTCTGAATATCAATCTTTTGTCCAATAAACAGTTTGTGAATATTTTCTCCCATTCAACAGGTTGTCTTTTTATGCTGTTGTATCTTTGGTATACAGAAGCTTTATAGTTTAATATAGTTCCATTTGTTTTTGAAGTCTAGCCATAAAAGCTTTGCCTTAACCAATGTCGTGATGCATTTCTCCTGTTTTCTTTTAGTAGTTGTATATTTTCAGTTCTTACATTTAAGCATTTAATCCATTTTAAGTTGATTTTTGTATATGGTGATAGATAGGGGTCTAGTTTCATTCCTCTGCCTATCAATATCCAGTTTTTCCAGAACCAGATACTGAAGAGACTGTCTTTTCTTCACTGTATGTTCTTGGTGCCTTTGTTGAGAATAAGCTGGCTGTGAATACATGGATTTACTTCTGAGTTCTCTGTTATGTTCCATTGGCTTGTATGTCTGTTTTTCACACCAGTACCATGCTGTTTTGTTTACTGTAGCTTTGTAGTATATTTTAAGGTCAGGTAATGTGATGCCTCCAGCTTAGGTTCCTATCTTCATTGTTTTTGTTTAGTATTGCTTTGGCTGTTTGGGATCTTTTGTGATTGCATACAAATTTTCAGTTTCTATGAAGACTATCACTGGTATTTTGATAGTGATTGCATTGAATCTGTAGATTGCCTTGGGCAGTGATGGCCCTTTTAACAGTATTAATTCTTCCAATCCATGACCATTTTTAGGTTTAATGCCTGTGGTCTAACTGCTGGAGTATTGGGAGAAGGAATCAAATCTTTCAACTTCTGAAGTGAAAAGTGTAGCCCCAAATCTTATTTACTTTTGCAGACCTCCAGATGTATATCTGTGTTTGATCCCTTTGTATTGTGGCCAAGCCTACTTCTTCAATATGATCACTCAATTATCTCACCCATGTATTCCAGGCTTCTGTTGAACATAATGACTTGCTATTTCTTGTATATATTATGTAGCATCTGATTTAGTGACTTTTGACTCATTTTATTTTCTTTGCAAAAGCTCATTTTACCTATAGCCACATACTTCCCATCCTTGAATGTCTGACTCAAATGCAGTTGGTTATGTTCCCCAACTCAGAACATGATTCTTTTTGATAAGATCCAATACTTGATGTTGGTAAATTGCAGTTTAAATGTAAATTATAGTCTAAAGAAGAGGGAAAAAATTTAGGCTACAGTGAAGGTACTCAACCAAGAGAGAAAATAAAACTAAATAATAATGTTTCTCCTTCAGAAATCTACACCTTTCTTAGGCACTTGTGAACATGCTGTATCCTTGTTTCTGAACTTATACAACTTGAGAGCACGAACTGTGTCTGATTATCTTGGAGTCCTCTGCAAGTTTCAGTATAGTTGGTTAGCAACTGCTCAGTCTGGTGAAGAAGGCAGACAAATATACAAAGATGGAAAAAAGTCTGCTAAGTGGCATCACAGAAGTAAGAAACTCAGTGGGGATGCCAAAAGGGAATCAAATAGACTCTCTGGGACCAGGAAAATCATCTCAGAGGGATTTGACCTGAAAATTAAAGGGTGAGTATATTTTTGCCAAGCTGCCAAGGTAGTAGAGGAGCTAAGTGTTTAGATTTTATCTTGAATATGAATAGTGACTTTTAAATAATAAACACTTCAACAAAGACTGAAGTACCTCATGAATTTATAGACCCGAAAGTGTTTAATCAGAGGCTGGTTGACTACTTTTGCAGAATTTATGGCAGAAATTAATATACTTTGTGGAAGAAACCTCTGAGAACCCTGAAAAATTCGAATTTATGTGATTCCTATAATGAAATTCTGGGAGTATAAAGATTGAAAATGATTAGAGAATTTTTATTAGCTAAATACATATTACTTTAAAAATTAACTTAAAACTTTATTTAACTAGTGAAAAAACATACTTTTTTATGATTTGAAAAAACATGAAAAATCACTTTTGTCACTAGAATATTGAACAAATGAGACCAGCAATGATAATTATAAAGAAACTTTAATTTTATTTCCCACCTTTCTTTTAAGTCCGTAATTTACTCTGCTTTGGGAGAAATTCTCAGGTTGCATTTGTTTTCCAAACAATCTCTTTTGAATAACTGGTGTGTTTAGGTATGTGTAACAATCAAAACTTTAGTCTTAATGTAAAGTCAAAGCCTCTCTTCTTTCTAGGTCAGGTCTGCTGCAATGCAAAACCTATATGGAGGGAGACAGGGCAGGGCCAGCTTTCCTTCCTCCTCACCTTGGCTTCTGCCTCTCCTCTCTCTTCTTGCCATCTGTGTTTCTGGCTTCTCTAGGGACATGCTGAAGATGGGAGCAAGAAAGGCCATACTGGGCTAGCACTGCTGTAAGTTGACATCAGCATTCTCTGAGCTTGGCAGATGTTGGAAAATGGCTCTTTTGTTGTCTTATGTGGAGGTGGGTAGTAGGTTCCATGTAGACTTTGTGTATTAGTCCGTTTTCATGCTACTGATAAAGATACCTGAAACTGAGAAGAAATAAGGTTTAAACTTACAGTTCTACATGGCTGGGGATGCCTCAGATGACAGGCACTTCTTACATGGTGGTGGCAAAAGAAAATTGAGGAAGAAGTAGTATCAGAAACCCCTGATATGTCCATCAGATCTCATGGGACTTATTCACTATCATGAGAATAGCATAGGAAAGACCAGCCCCCATGATTCAATTATATCACCCCTGGCCCCTCCCATAACACATGGGAATTCTGGGAAATACAATTCAAGTTGAGACTTGGGTGGGGACACAGCCAAACTATGTTCTACCCCAGGTCCTCCCAATCTCATGTCCTCATATTTCAAAGCCAATCATGCTTTCTCAACGGTCCCCCTACCCCTAAAGTCTTAACTCATTCCAGCATTAACCCAAAAGACCACAGTCCAAAGTCTCATCTGAGACAAGGCAAGTCCTTCTGCCTATGAGCCTGTAAAATCAAAAGCAAGGTAGTTACTTCCTAGATACAATAGGATACAGGTATTGGGTAAATACAGCTGTTCCAAATGGGAGAAATTGGCCAAAACAAAGGAATTACAGGGCCATGCAAGTCTAAAATACAGCGGGTAGTCAAAGTTTAAAGCTCTAAAATGATCTCCTTTGACTTCAGGTCTCACATCCAGGTCATCTGATGCAAGAGGTGGGTTCCCATGGTCTTGGAAAGCTCTGCCCTTGTGGTTTTGCAGGGTACAGCCTCTCTCCTGGCTGCTTTCATGGACTGGCATTGACCATCTGCGATTTTTTCAGGTGCAAGATGCAAGCTGTTGATGGATTTATCATTCTAGGGTCTGGAGGACAGTGGCCCTCCTCTCACAGCTCCACTAGGCAGTGCCCCAGTAGGGAACTTGTGTGGGGGCTCCAACCCTACATTTCCCTTCCCTACTGGCCTAGCAGATGTTCTACATGAGGACTTTACCCCTACAGCAAATTTTTGCCTGGGCATCTAGGCATTTCCATACATCTAAAATCTAGGCTTAGGTTCCTAAACCTGAATTTTTTATTTCTGTGCACCCACAGGCTCAACACCACATGGAAGCTGCCAAGGCTTGCTTGGGGCTTCCACCCTCTGAAACCATAGCCTGAGCTCTACATTGGCCCCTTCAGTTATGGCTGGAGTGGCTGGGACACAGGGCACCAAGTCCCTAGGCTACACACAGCATGGGTACCCTGGGCCCAGCCCACAGACCACTTTTTTTCTCCTGGGCCTCCAGGCCAGTAGTGGGAGGGGCTGCAGCGAAGGTCTCTCACATGACCTGGAGATGTTTTCCCAATGGTCTTGGGGATTAACATTACATTCCTTGCTACTTATGCAAATTTCTGCAGCCAACTTGAATTTCTCCTCAAAAAAATAGGTTTTTCTTTTCTACTGCATCATCAAGCTGCAAATTTTCTGAACTTTTATGCTCTATTTCTCTTTGAAAACAGAATGCTCTTGACAGTGCCAAGTCACCTTTTGAATGTTTTGCTGCTTAGAAATTTATTCTGCCAGACACCCTAAATCATTTCTCTCAAGTTCAAAGTTCCACAAGTCTCCAGGGCAGGGGCAAAATGCCATCAATCTCTTTGCTAAAACATAACAAGAGTTACCTTTGCTGCAGTTTCCAGCAAGTTCCTCATCTCCATCTGAGACCACCTCAGCCTGGACCTTACTATTCATATTACTATCAGCATTTTTGTCAAAGCCATTCAATAGGTCTCTAGGAGGTTCCAAGCTTTCCCACATTTTTTTGTCTTCTTCTCAGCTCTCCAAACTGTGTCAACCCCTGCCTGTTACCTAGTTCCAAAGTCACTTCCACATTTTCAGGTATCTTTTCAGTAATGCCCCACTCTACTGTTACCAATTTACTGTATTAGTTTGCTTTTACACTACTGAGAAAGACATGAGAAACTGAGAAGAAAAAAAGGTTTAATTGAACTTATAGTTCCACATGGCTGGGGATGCCTCAGAATCATGGTGGGAGACAAAAGGTACTTCTTACATGGTGGCAGCAAGAGAAAAATGAGGAAGAAGCAAAAACAGAAACCCCTGATAAACCCATCAGATCTCATGAGACTTACTCACTCTCAAGACAATAGCACAGGAAAGACCAGCCCTCCCCAGGTCCCTTTCACGACACATGGGAATTCTGGAAGATACAATTTAAATTGAGATTCCCTAGACGCTTACTAAATGCAAAAAATCCTTTCTACAAAGGTGGGATTCCCTAGATGCTTGCTAAATGCAAAAAATAATGTCATAGGCTTGTTCTTTGGCTTGCATAAAATATGTAACTATGATAACACTTTAGTAGTGTTATACTTGTAAGATGTTTTGGAGTGGGGAGTGCTCTTCTGCTTGTCTTTCCTGGTTTCCTGAGGTCCTGTATAAGCTTTGATGACTGTAAATTGGTTAACTGGTCCAGATATCTAATTAGCTATTAATTGCCACTCCTGTTTGTGTCCCTTGTTCCAGTAAGTTGCTTGCTTTCTTTTTTTTTTTTTCCCACCTGTCCTTTTACCATGATGTCGTTTAAATAATGAAAATACATTAGTTATTCCTCTCTTGTGAACTTAAAAAACTTCCTTGGGGCATAAGAAAAAAGGCTCACTTGATTTTCCAAAAAGCGTTTCTCTTTGCTCCATGCAGGAAGGGCTTCCTTAGCATCCCCACACTGAAAATAAATCATTAAAGGGGTCTCATGGGCAAGGGACGGGAAATGTGGATCTGCTGACAGCACTGTGATAAATACTCATATTAATTATAAAAACTAACAGTGGTCAAAAATTCAAAGTTCAACATGACTTTCAGGATAGCTTTTTCTTTTTCTTTTTCTTTCTCTTTTTTTCCTGAGATAGGTTTCAAATTTCAACACTGAACTTTCCAAAAAACAGACTACAACTTGATCCTAAAGATTAGTTTAGCACACTCTACTTTTTGCTTTTGTTTTTAAGGAGAAGAAAAATGAAACAAGCTCATCATGATCATCATCATCATCCAGTGTGAGATATACTCAGAGTCCAGGAATAGGCCAGGTAGAAAACCAGGGACTATTTCAAACACTGGCACGGGCCATCCTATGTAACATGGGATGTGGGTGTAGAACCACAGGACTCGAGGCCAGAGACCACAAAACAAATGCAGGGTAAGATAGGGCAGGGTGAAAAAAGAAAGCAAGAAAAAGAGCCAAATGACTTTTAGACTATAGCTGAATTGCAGACCAGAAGACATTTTCAGTTAATGAAGGTTGAGTGTATGAGGACAAGGGTCACCCATTTCGGGGAATTTTGAAAACAAGTTGATAACATGCCAGCCTTCAGTTTTATTGGTCTTGCTGCCTCCATGGGGATGTTTCCTGTGAGTGTGTTTAAAGAGCCCACAGGGCTCTAGACAAATGGTCCATATGGATGCCTTTCTTTTTGTTATAAATACAGTGTAATGGTATGCCTCATTTGCCAGTTAAAGTCATAATGGCTTCTTCAGATCCATCATGCTAAAGATTACTAAGGGACTATTGAATAGACACATGTTTCTGCTGCCAGCAAGTACATTTAGTTCCCCCTGTTACACTGTATTATATCGCTATATGTTGCTTCTTCATGAATTGTTAAAGGCCTAGGTACAGAAGAGAGGGAATTCATGCATATTGCATTGTCATATGTTGCTTCTTCACTAGTTATTAAAAAGGCCTAGGTAAGGAAAAGAGAGAATTCATGCCATATATTGGCCTCATCCTCTTTTTTTTTTTTTTTTTGCTTTAATTTCCCACAATCCTATCACTATAGTCCATTTCTTCACAAAATAAAAGCCTGGGCAAAGTTAGTAAATATAATTTACCTTTGAAGAAAATATCTGAATCGAGTCCATTTTCCATGAGTAGAATAATACATCAGTGGGGACTAATTTTCACAGTAAAGCTATCTGAATAATTAAAGTTTAGCTTTTCTAAACTGGGCCAGAAATCGAATTAGCTATTTATTGCTGCTCCTGTTTGTGTCTCTTCCAGTAATTCACCTTTTTTTTTCACCTGTACTTTTGCCATGGTGCCATTTAAATAAGGGAAAATAAGAACATTACTTCTTCTCTCTTGTGAACTTTAAAACTTCCTTGGGGCATAAGAAAAAGGCTGGAAAACAATCATCATAAACATAATGCATTAGTTTATGAGTCTGTCCACTTGTTTTCTGGACATGTCAAGTTATATGAATTAAGTGATTAAAACTTGGTACTGATCCTAGCTATTTATTCTTCTTTAAAAATTATATTTGCAAGCTGCAACTGAAGCCAGTATAGAAATGATTTCTAATAGATAGAATCCCAGTCTTAAAAGATGTCATGAAGAACTTGGTTCTAATTTCCTTCCATTTTCTCTTTGTTTTAACCTCATTATATTTTTTATATTTCAAACATATTTATCTCTTTAAGTTTTAAAAAGATTTACTTTGAATTTTAAACCCTTTTGTCATGTGTTGGCTTTGAATAGATTCCAGTGAAATAGCTGCTCTGAGCCATATGAAGTATATGAAGTCCCGATTTTGAAGCAGGATATCTCCAAGTGGTGTTGAGTTAGTTCCCCATGATTATATCATGAGTAGGTTAGCCCTCAAGAGTATAGATCTCTATCTTGACCCTAGCCCTAGCAGACCCTACTGATCCCTATATCCTTGTGGAGTAGAAGATGCCTCCCAACTTCCACTCTGAGCTCTTACAGGGATCATGGAAATATGGTTTGATGGACAGAGAGGCCTTCTGGAAATAATGACACCAGTCCTTTTAGGATGGATATACTCTCCACCTGAGGACAGAGTGCTTTTAAAACAAAGAGCCCTGGAGTCATTCACCTTCACTAGCTTTATCTAGTTTCTCTTGCATTTCTCTTTTCTTCCTTAATGTTGTCAGGAGAATTGCTGCTTATTACATGTCGAACTTTCCCCAAGTGATGGATCATATACAGCGACACATCTCTTAGTAAACAACCGTTTCACTTAAGCATTTTTGATACCTTCCACACTGGCAGATTATAAGACTTCAGAAAAATAATATATTAGCAATCTAAAATACAATATTAAAAATGAAAGCCAATACCTATTGATTGCTTTCAAACAATAGACAGACTATGAAGCACTTCACCTGTATTGTTTCACTGAATAATGCATGTTCACTTAATAGTATATTGAAGGAATGTTTAATTATTCTATATATAACTCAAAATGCAGATGCAAAATTTCTTTAATTCTGCCTCGTGGAAGTACATACACATTAGCAGCTAAGAGAAATGTTTTGTGTGCATTTTTTTTCTTTTCTTTTTTTTTTAAGAATTTAAATTATTTTTATTCAAAAGTCCTACTAAGGATTGAGACCTATAACCTGAAAGCAGTTCTGTCAGATTTTTCAAACACTGGGCTTTGGCTCACTACTTATAGACATGTTTTAGGGGTTCAGTATGTACAAAATCACATCGCACTTGCTCAGAAGTTTTATTAAGGCAGAATCACATCTGATTTGAATGTAAGAATAATTCTCATTATAGATTACAGAGGCATAATCACTAACTCCATCAGACATGATTTTATTTGTAGGTAAAGGCAAAAACAAGGTTTAGTCAGCTTTCAAGGAATTATAGTGACTCAGGAAAAAGATATGAAGGGCCATGTGCTGTGGCCTATTTTGTGTTCAAAGTGTTTGCCTTTTTCTTAGAAACTATAATTAATAAAGTAAATAAAAATTTTTAGTAGCTAAACCTAAGCAAAACATTACTGGCTTTAGAAGAGTCAAGTGGGTAAAAATTTTGTTTTCACTAGTTTCACTGTGATTATATGTGTTTTTAATTACTTATTGTATTTAATGGATAATGTAATAGACAACAATCTTTTGCAATCAAGAATAACATGTAAATTGGTTTTTAAAAGAAAGAAGATTTTAGCCTCTATAAGTGGTGTCAAAGGTCGAAATCAATAGGTGTTAGCATACTGTACTTATACTACATTAAATCTTTCTCAAGGATTAATAAAGAAATCACGTACACATGAGTTACAACAGAAATACTCTTGGGAAAATAAAGTGATGTGAGTATTATGCTTGTTGATGTGCCCGAAATACATATCTGTGGCTTTTAGGAAATCAAGCATACAATCATCTGAATTAAACGGAAAGAGGTCAAACATGGAGAATTTAATTTTTACAGCTTATCTTTTTATTTGTTTGCTTCAGAGCTCACACACACACACACACACACACACACACACACGCACAAACGCACACACGCAGCTATGCCTCTGCCTTATATTTTGTTCTCACTAAACTCATGCAAACTCTCACTTACCCATACACTGCTTTATAGATATGAGGTCTCACACATATTACTTGATTTTGATGTCTTATGTATTTTAAATACGTAAAACAGAAATTATATCTTCCTTGCAACATTGTTGCAAAGATTAAATGAGGAAATAAATTGTAAAAAAAAGTTAAAGGTCTTAAACATAGTAGCTATTGTTATTTTTATGTGGGTGATGATATCCTGTTATCACTATTGGCAATGATGTGATAAAACTAGCAACAGCTAGTGTGGTATGCTTATTAGGTGCCAAATACTATGCTGAATATAGCTTTACATACCTTAGCCCATTTCATTTGAGTAGACAATATTATCCCCATGTTACAGATAGAGAATATGGACTTAAATACGGATGTGTATGCCATTTGTTAAAAAAAAGATTCACTTCTGAGAGCTCATAACAGAATAGTTAAGAACCTCAACGCTGTGGCCAGATCCTCAGGTCCTAACCCTGGGCTCTGCCACTTCTTTGCAGCACGACTTGGACCAGTTGCCTTTTCACTCTGTTGTCTCAGTTTCTGTATTTGTGATCTAGTAATAATATTATTATCTATAATTCATAAGGCTGTTACAACTATTAAAGGGGGAATGTTTATGAGGCACTTTAGAATTGTGCCTGGCACATAGTAAGTGCTATAAAAGTGTTTACTTAATAAAATAAAGAGACTTTAAATTACATTTGACTGTTAGGAAAATTTCAAAAGCAATTTTTAATGGTTTTGTTTAGGATTTTTTTTTCTTCTCTTTAAAATAAACTCCCAAGCACTTGGAAGGAATTTCTGTGAGTTTTTTATAACCCACACATCTAAAAAGGTTTTTGTTAAAGTTATTTGGAAGCATTATTAGATTCAGAAGAGGACAAATGACTTGACATTCTCAGATCGTAAACATCTTTTATATAAGTCATGGCCACATAATTAACTTTCAAGTTATGTTCCATCTCACTGAGGCACCTCCAAGAGGTCGACTATCAGTGGTTCCAGTTTGAGGAGCTAGGACCCTTTTGTAGTTAACCAGAATCCATATCCACCTAGAAAACATGTAGCTCCTGAACAATGAGAACACATGGACATGTAGGGGAAACAATACACACTGGGGCCTGTGAGGTGGAGGGAGGGAGAGCATCAGGAAGAATAGTTAATGGATGCTGGGTGTTATGCTTTGGCTGTGTCCCCACCCAAATCACATCTTGAAATGTAACTCCCACAGTTCCCACGTGTTATGGGAAAAACCTGCTGGGAAGTGACTGAATTATGGAGTGGGTCTTTCCTGCACTGTTCTTGAGATAGTGAATGAATTACAGGATCTGATGGTTTGATAAGGGGAAACCTGTTTTGCTTGGCTCTCATTCTCTCTTTGCCCACCGCCATCCACGCAAGATGTGACTTGCTCCTCCTTGTCTTCCACTATGATTGTGAGACTTCCCCAGCCACGTGGAACTCTGAGTTCTCCATTAAACCTCTTGCTTTTGTAAATTGCCCAGTCTAGGGTATGTCTTTATCAGCAGCATGAAAATGGATTAATATTCTAGCCTTAATACAAAAATGATGGGTCAGTAGGTACAGTAAACCACCATTGTGCACGTTTACCTATGTAACAAATGTGCACATTCTGCACATGCCTAGAACTTAAAAGTTAAAGGAAAAAAAAGAAAAATATGTGGCTCTTTTCCTGACCCTGTCTTCCACCCCCAGATGGAAACTAACAAAGCCCTTCTCACTTACCTGTATTACTCTCACTTCTGCTGCTTGTGCATGATACCTTTCCTCCCTCATAGGAGCACTGAGGGGGAAAAAAAAACCAAAAAAAAAACAAAGGGAGAAAACACAATTATAGTTACACTGTTATTTATATACCTTACAGGGACTCAGTGTTTGTAAGTGATACAAGTATTATTCTAGTGCAAAACATTCCTTTCATTCTGATCTTAGAGTCAGAGTAAGTGGTATTTTAAAGTGATGAGATTACCCCTAGACTATCTCACTAAGGGTTATCTTTCTATGGAGAAATATCTTTAAAAGAGATTTCATGCACATCCTTTGTAACTCTTCCCAGTACTTAAAACTTCACTACCAGGAAACTGGTGGCAGAATTATAATGTTGCCTCCGGTCCACTCGGCTACCCTTTTGCAATTTGGCAGCTTCATGAAGCACTTAAGCAACTTGGTGCCTTCAGTCTGACACTTCAGATGTTGCCATCAGCTAATAATTCTTGGCTTGATGTTGCAGATGTAACTGTGAGCCTATAAATGAATAACAAAGGACTCTTTTTTTTCTAATTTGGGGTTCAATTGCATCATTAAACATAAGGATATTGTGTTGATAAAATGGGGTTGAAAAAATTCAGATTTCTATAGCAAATATGTACTTAGGAGAGGTTTAAAGAATACTTGTGGAATTCTTTAAACCTTTAAACCTTTAATACTTGTGGAATTCATCATAAGAAATAAGTTATGATGCAGTTGTCTGAAGGGCCAAATCAAGGCAACATGGCCAGGCATTGCAAAACCCGCAAGTGTCCTAATCTAGAGGTAGGCACAGGATATGTTGTACTCTTTTGAATAACTATTTTCTAGAGCTGACAATGCAAATATGTGCATCTGTTATGAAAACTTGGCACATTTCCCAGTGAACTGCTTTATGTATTAATCCAATATATATTTACTATGTCTTATGAGCACACAGGAATAAGTACTTGGAATATAAAACTCTCATCAAACTGATAGTCTGGTATTTGCACTGCTTTTTCTAAGTGCTTTCGGTTAAAATCTGCAGCTATTATGTCTTGTGGTTTTGATTAGGTGCATGCATTATGATTAATGTTGTGTAAATATTGATGTGAAGAAATATAGGCACTTATTGATTGGACACACAGTCTGAAGTCACATAAGGCATTCTGTAATCTCCTCAAAGAGCCTCGGGAACTCCCTAAATTGAACTGCTATTTGTTTTCTTCAGACAAAAATACAGTAAATAAATGAGCTATGTCACAGAGTTTATACTGAAAAAGAAACTTCCTGGAAGGTTTTTCACTATATGCAGAAGACGTTACAGTAGCAAACATAGTTCTGAACTAGAATTTTTAAGTCTGTAAAGTTTTTATATTTTCCATATAGAAATTGTCATTAAACACATTTTGGGTCAATATTGGTTTAGGTAGAATCTTAATGTGGAATTTGGAATAGTTGAAAACTGAATGAGAAAACAAGAGGTATATTTTCTTAAATTTTAAAGGTCAAAATCCAAGCATGAATCTATCATTATAGTATGTAGCTTTGAATAAGTTCACTTATTTTAAAGAAAACAAAGCAGAAAACAGTCATGGAGAGTTATTGTTTTAGTAAAAGATGCTTTGCTAGAGGTAAAATGTGTTACTTTTTTTTTTGGAAAGTTTTTTTTAGGGTGATGAATTTATTTAAATATTTATTTTTCTTCCTTTTTTAAAAAAAGCCTTATTGAAGTATATACTTGATATACAGAAAAGTGCACACATTGAGTGTATACATCGTGATATATTTGTATTTATGCATATACCCATGATTGTCATCACAACCAAGATACTAAACATATTTATAATCTCCAGAACTTTGTGTTCTTGTGTGTGTGTGTGTTGTAACAATACTTAAAAGTAAATCTACGCTCTTAACATATCATAAAGTGCACAATATTGTATTATTAATTATAGGTACTAAACTGTACAGATCTCCAGAACACATTCATTTTACGTAACAAATCTTACAGCTGAAGAACAATTCTCCATTTTCCCCTCCCCTCAGCTTCTGGCAACCACCATTTTATTCTCTGCGTCTCTGAGTTTGATTGTTTTAGATATCTCATGTAAGTGAAATCATGCAGTATTTGTCGTTTGTGGCTTATTTTACTTCGTATCATATCCTTTAGTTTTATCCATGTCATTGCAAATGGCAGAATTTCCTTCTTTTTCAAGGCTGAATAATAAAGGAAAAATTTACTATTTAAGTATTGTATTTTTTCTTGTGTACACTGTTCCAATTTTTATAATGACAGGGACAGCCAAATCATATTTAATTTTATGTTACTCCATTGGCATATTGGTTCCAGATAAATGGCTCAGAATTAGCTTCGTCTGTTTAATTCTTTGAAAAACTTCATTCAAATAGATAAAATGTCCCAGAAATACACTCTGATTACTGATGTTTGAAATAAACAAACCCACTTTAAAACAATATTGAGTTTCAGGCATATTTATTTTAAGACAATATTGGGTTTCAGACGTATTCACCACAAACAATTCTGTGATAAGTAAAGGAGAAAAATATTGGCAAATTATATAGTACATTGATTTCCTAATTTTTGGTATACTGAAGCATTGTCTTCTCATCATTCTTCCATCATAGACAATTGAGTCCAAACTCTACTTATGATTTTCTTCATGAATACAATTCAGTTCAGTTGAATAGCTTAGATTCAGTAGTCATTTTTATTCATTCATATACTTTAGCCTATATAGTTAAAAATGTGGAAGTTGTATTATACGTGTGGTGATTGTTAATCTAATCTCCTTCATTTTGAAGTAGTACTCAACAACTATTGTTTCCATTTTTTAAAGAGACTAAAATTAAAATAAAACAAAGAAATACACTTTTCTTTCTGAAAGTCCAAACCTAGGAGTTGACGATTGGTTAATATATGCCTAGTAAGCACAATTAATTGGGCTATAAAATAGAAATAATCCAAAGCACATTTTATTTAGATAATGTTACATATAATCTGTTATAAAGCATAAAATGAGGAGAATGTTAAAAAGAATCTATTAAGTTAAAGGATCCCCATTTTCTCTTAATGCTACACAACCTAATTGAAATTAACAATATATTGAAATTGTTGGCTGACTTGCTTTTCAAAAGAATAACATTTGGGTATCAATCAGGTAAATGGACACAGGGCAAATAAAGCCAGCCAGATAGAGGAATATGATTTACACTGCTTTGAAATCACTGCCATGTTCAAATTTTCATATGGCCAACTTTTACTGCTCATAGTGAGAATTATTAAAAGGAAAACCGATTCAGCTCAGGGAAGTCTCCTGGTGGGTCAAGTATGTCAGCAAGTAACTGGAGAAGTTTCATCCACCTGTGAAAATCTATAGCTGGAACTCTTGGCAAATTATCATGGCAACTGATTTGCTGCTTTATCTGTGTCCCATATTTAAATATTTCATAATGGTCTCATTGATCTTTTCACAAAATCCCAGCATTCTACATCCTCTTTAGAAATTTGTTTCATTTAACCAGGGACCTACTTTTCCACAAATGTGGTTTGCTTGTGCTGTCTTTGTCTCCTCATGTAAGGTTTTATAAAATAATGCAACTTATTTATGGGTTATAACTAGAAAAAAATGTAGCATTCAACCCCCAGCTCTTGAGAAAGATAAAAACAAAACACTTAAAAACAAACTTGAGTTTTTAGGAAAGCCTGAAAAGTTTGCAAATTTCTAATGATTCCATTTAAGCTTTTTAGCATTGCATTATGAAAGATCCATCAAGTTTTGACAGTTCTGTTTGTTTAAGCAAGGTAAAATGTAAAACATACCAATTTTGTTAATCTTTCAGGAAGCAAGATTCTCCCTTGACAGTACAGGAAAAAGTATTAACAATGACCACTTTCTAATACTCTAAGAAGACATACTGACTTCTCAATATTACTCAAATGTTTCAGCAATGGGATTTTTGGAAGTTGGTAGAATTTTTAGTATGGCAGATATTTAAATGGTCCAGATTCCCTATGTATGCTGTATATAATACTACCATTTTCCATATTTACTCTCTACTAAGGCAAGTGTATGGTAGTAAGGGTACATAGATGGGAAGAAACACAATATTATATGTCTTTCTCCAAATATTTAATGTTTGTATTAAATATTAATGAAGTGTTAAATATCAGAATTTTTGGCTGATAGCTGAGAAAGAAAGTCAAATATTGCTTTCACTTGGCCCCATTTTTTCTTAAATAAGTACATATATATAGTTCGTTGTAATCAATGCTGTAGTTTTAGTAGATAGCAAGGCAAGAAAAATGATCAGTGCATGAGAGATAAATGAGTATTTTTAAGGCAAAATCTGAAGCTTGGGTTTTGAAGATGCGGTGATAAAATGGGATATTTTATTCCTTTGGCTTTTAGGGGAAATAATACAAAAATATAACTTGGCACAAATATTATTTTCTGTTATTGAAAATGTCATCCTCTCTATAATGAAAAGAGAGAAAAAGTTTGTCTCAAATAGTTGTAAGTTTGCTACAACTCTTGCTGAAGGTCAATATTTTTATTTTTAAGGGTCCCCCTGTTTTTATTCTCTCAACCTGAAGTTTAGTCCTTAGCACTACAGTTTTGCTATGAATAAATCATCTACTTTCTTAATGTGTGTCAGAAAGTTTTAAAGCTCAGGTAATAGTAAGAGGTTATTTTTCTTCTTTCTTTTGAACTGTTGGTAGTAGCCAAAGACACTGACATTTTGGTGAAGCAGATTTAAAGGGAGAATTTGCAGACTCCAGAGATGTGTACTGCAGAGTATTCTGCTCTGCAAAATCATTTTACAGAGTTTCTTAGGGATTTCCTATTTCTTTTCCAGAGAACACTGAAAATCAACTCAGTTCCCTCAACAAATATTGAGTGCCTACTATGTGTAGGACATTGTTCTACGTGTGTCTTTAATATTCTATTTTTAAGTGAAAGCGATGTCTTTTAATCTGACAAGCACATTTAACTCTATATTTGAAGTTTATGCATGTTGTGTCTCCTTTGTTTTGACATGTAATGACTTAAAGGACACTGACATGAATAAGGATTGGTGGATGGGCATTTGAAGTCTGATGGTGTGAGTGTTTGGGCATTCAGCCAGTGGCATTATGATCTTCCCAGACAACGAAACTAAATGACATGGTGTTTTCTGCTCCCTTGTTCTCATTTGTCATCACAGTCATTCTTCCTTTAATACATAATTTTCCTCGGTCTTTTACTTTTAAGTTCTACTGACAATCTCCATGTCAGGCCTTTCTTTTGTCCTTAGATTATTCCAAGAGCCTCTGACTTTCTGTCTAAATGGTAATCTAGATTAATATTTCCAATTCATTCCTATGAGTCTACCCCTGGCCAGCTGAAAAACGGTAAAGAATAGCTCTTCAAATAATCTTAAAGCACTCCATATTGCTATTATTAATGCATACAGAATTATTAGATAACTGGGATCTTCTAATTGAGCAGGTAGTTGGACATGTGAAGAAATGGAGGCCCAGGAAGCTTAAGTGATAAGTTCAAGTTTATTACTTATTGGGAAGAAATAATTGGAACTAAAACAGAGTTCTTACAAAATATTTTGTGTTAAGTTTAGTGTTTTCTTCCACCATGTAAGAACTCCTGAGATCAGAGATTATGAAAAGACATCCAGAAGAAATAGAAGAGAATTAGTGGACATGGTCACCATGCTGAAATACATGGTGAAAATATAAATGTAAATGAAAATAGTTGAATTATGCTGGTGTATCTGTTGTTCAAACTTAATTACATATAAAATGTGGCTGGAGTGGGATTGTTGTTGTTGAGTACATGGTTAAATTAATGAGTAAAAAAATAGTATGTTGAACATGATATTTAGCATAGAATTTTATTGTAAAAGTGTGTTGGACGTTCTAGTAATGCTTATCTCAGGATTAGAAACTATCTGGATCATAAACATACTAGTAACTATGACTGTGGGAATCTGATTGGCTTGAATTTTTTTAAAATTTTATGCATTATTTGTTTTATTTTTCTAATTACTTTCCCACATAGGTAACCTAATTAATAATGCACCTTTTTGGCTTATTTTCATTTTCTATCTCATGTTCTCACTGTCTTACTAGTGTTTATTGGGGTCACCTCTCAAATATACTGTTTTCACTCAAGTTTGTGTTTTAGTATCTTCTCTGGGAGAACCCAAACTAAGACTATTTTTTTTTTTTTCTAGGATACAACTTTATCTCTAGTTGTCTGCAATGGTCATTCAAAAGGAGCTCTAATGCTCATCTCTAGGAATTTCCCAACTGTACAGTGCTGCTGTTTTGGTCAGATTTCCCTGTAACTGATTCAACTTCTCTTCTGTCTCTGGACTTTGTCTTTCCATCTTAGGTTCTTGCCAAAATTAGGTGTAGTTTCTGCCTACTTTGATGAAATTTTTAAGACAATAAGTTTTAGAGGTTGAAAGAGTATTATTTTGTTTTCTTTACTGTGTACTCAAGGCAAGGGTAAGTGATAGACAAATATTACAGATCACTGATTTTCTGCTTCTTCTGGTAAGACTCTTAAGACCACGTACTAGCATTAGTTCTTTATTTAATTGGCTTTTGGGGATGGATATGAAGGGATTTGTAGAATATATACATTCAGGCTTTGTGGGCACAAGCTAGTTGGTTACTATTTCAAAGATGGAAGTATCAGTGTTGAGGGTGGCAGGGTCGTGTGGAACAAAGCAAAGGAAACCACATATAGGGAATGCTTATGTTTGGTTCAATAGGAGATTGTGTAGCAAAGACATGGAATCAACTTAGGTATCCATCAATGGTGGAATGAATAAAGAAAATGTAGTGCATATATACCATGGACTACTACACAGCCATTAAAAAGAATGAAATCATGTCCTTCATAGTAACATGGATAAAGCTGGAGGCCATAATCCTAAGTGAATTAAGGCAGGAACAGAAAACTAAATATCACATATTCTCACTTACAAAGTGATAGAAAAATATTGAGCTCACATGGACATAAACATGGGAATAATAGGCACTATGGACTACTAGACAGAAGGGAGGAGATATAGTTTGGATATTTGTCCCTGCCCAAATCGCATGTTGAATTGTAATCCCCTGTGCTGGAAGTGGGGCGTGGTGGAAGTGTTTGGGTCATGAGGGACAATTCTGTAACTAGGTGGTGAGACGACAGGGGCTCAGCTCCCTCCCTGTGTTTGCCAAAGATGTAACTGGGTGGCACGCAGGGCCTCAGCTCCCTTCCTGTGCTCACCAAAGATGTAACCAGGTGTGTCCAGGTTCTTGGGCTCACTTGCCCCAGGAGTGGGGAAAGGGCCCTGGCAGCACAGTGAACTTACTGTTCAAGTAAATGTTGTTCCCAAAGAGTTTAGCAGAAAGTGATTTATTAGGCAGAGAGAGAGAGAGAGAGAGAGAGAGAGAGAGAGAGAGAGCGCGAGTGAGAGAGAACACACTCCCATGCTGTCACGAGAGGGGAATCCGAAGTGGATATTCCTACAGGAAGAGAGGGAGAAACGTTGCAATGGAAGGAGATCCAGAGAAGTCCACACAGGTAAGTGGCATGGGGATTTTAACCCTGGAGTTATTCCTGCCCCATTCATGGTCTTGTCCAATGAGAGGAGTTCTTTCAAACTTCCTCTGGAGTGATTGATCTTTGACTCTGATGCTGGATTGGCTGCTAGGTCTGCAACTAGAGCCTCCTCCTCCCAGAGCTTTTCACGGCTTTTTAAGCAAAGGAGCTCTCCTGGAATTTATATCTAGCCCACGTGCAGGAAAGTCAAAGAACTTCACATTTGAAACCCCTCTGGTCCCCAGATAGGGGCGTGGATGGAGATATTGAGCTGGGAAATTCCTGCCTTTGAAACAGGCAGTTTTCCTTAACACAGGCTTTCAATTCCTCATGGCTTAGTGCTGTCCTTGGAATAGTGAGTAAGCTCTCACAAGATCTGGTAATTTTAAAGTGTGTGGCATCTTCACCTCTGCTCTTTCTTGTTCCTGCTTTTGCCATGTGACATGTTTACTCCTGCTTTGTCTTCCACCATGAGTAAAAGCTTCCTGAGGTCTTTTCGGAAGGCAAGCAGAGGCTAGTATCATGCCTCCTGTTCATCCTTTAGAACTATGAGCCAAGTAAACCACTTTTCTTTATAAATTGCCAGGTCTGAGGTATTTCTTTATAGCAGTGCAAAAATGGCCTAATACAGAAAATTGGTACTGAGAGTGGAATGCTGCTATAAAGATACCTGAAGACAGGTATCTTTCAGGCTTAGGAGACAGGACTATGAGGAAAAGTTTAAAACTTCTTAGATACTGGTTAAATGGTTGTAACCAAAATGCTGATAGTGATATGGACAATAAAGTCCAGTCTGATGAAATCTCAGATGGTGATATGGTTTGTCTCTGTGTCCCCACCCAAATCTCCCATTGAATTATGATCTTTAGTGTTGGAGGAGGTGTCTGATAGGAAGTGATTGGATAATGAAGGTGGATTTTTCCCTTGCTGTTCTCACGATAGTGGCTGAGTTCACATGAGATATTGTTGTGTATAAGTGTAGAGGACTTTCCCCTTTGCTCTCTCTCTCTCATCACTGTTCGAAGATGTGCTTGCTTCTTCTTTGCCTTCCACTATGATTGTAGGTCTCCTGAGGCCTCCCCAGCCATGCTTCCTATACAGCTTGTGAGATTGTGAGTCAATTAAACCTCTTTTCTTAAAAAATTATCCAGTCTCAGGTAGTTCTTTATAGCAGTGCAAGAATGGACTAATACCGAAAATTGGTACCAGAGAAGTGGGGCATTGCTATAAAGATACCTGAAAATGGAAAAGTAGCCTTGGAATTGGGTAATGGGCAGAGGTTGGAACAACTTAAGGTCTTAGAAGAAGACAGGAAGATGAGGGAAAGTTTGGAACCATTTAGAGACTCATTGAATGGTTGTGACCAAAATGATGATAGTGATATGGATAGTAAAGTTCCAGCTAAAAAGGACTCGGAGATAGGGAAGTTATTGGGAATTGGAGCAAAGGTCACTGTTGCTATGCTTTAGCAAGGAGACTGGTCTCCTACCAGATCATACTGAGGAATCAGCGCCTATGGGGACCTGCCCATTTTTGATCAGAGGAGGCAATAGAGCAGGGAGAAGCTCATAACACTCTAAAAGCTTCTGCTTGGATATGGTGTATGTCACATTTACCCACATTCTATTGACCAAAACACATCACATGGCTGAGCTGAAACTGCGTGAGGCTAGAGTCTCCTCTCTCTCTCTACTGGAAGGACTGGCAGGTCATATGGAAGTAGATGGCACTGAATTATCCTTTTTCAGGGAAGGATGATAGTGAATAGTTATAAACAATTACACAATAATGAAACAAATGGACTTCAAAGATACTTTTTGGTTTTGCTCAAATTTTCTATTTTCCCTCAAGAACCAGTTTTGAAATTGTTACTTGGCTCAAACAATAACTCATTTGAATTTTCACAGAGAATTTAAGAGAAAACTGTGAGTTGCTGGCCACCTAGGGCATCAATCTGTATCAGTTTAATTAAATTAATATGAAAAATTGTAGTCTAATTCAAGAAAATTGAGGCGGTAAAAAGATACCTATAAAGTGACTGAAAGCTACAAGCACATGCCCAATGATTTGTTTTGAGGTCATTTCAAATTGCAGTGATACCTTCCTATATTAACCATAGCCTAGTTGAACCACTATCTTTAGTTGCTATCCATCATTTATACCAAGTAATATGTCATAAGGCATGCATTACTCCTTTTTCTTTTGGCCTTTTTTATTTTGAGAGATTAAAACAATTTAATCTCTGAAAATGAATTTATACTTTTTCTTCTTTAAACCCTTCAGTTCTTCTTAGCATGGTAGAAAACACTAGTTTTCTCTTCAGTTTCAATTGCCTCATTTTACTACATTTGTTATACATGGAATATTTGTGTCCCTGTAAATATATATATATGTCGAGGTCCTAACCCCTAGCTATATTTGGAGATGGGGCCTCTAAGGAAATACTTAATGTTAAATAAGGTCATAAGGGTTGGGCCCTGATCTGATAGGAATCATGTCTTTATAAGATAAGATGGCTGGGTATGGTGGCTCCCACCTATATTCCCAGCATTTTGGGAGGCTGAGATGGGAGGATTGCTTTAGCCCAAGAGTTCAAGACCAGCCTGGGCAAGATAGTGAGACCCCTTTTCAAATATGTATATTTGTATATATATTTGTGTTTGTGTATATGTGTGTATGTGTGTGTGTGTGTGTGTGTGTGTGTGTGTGTTTATGTGTTTATGAAGAGACACCAGAGAGCTTACTTTGTCTTTCTCTTTGCATTAAGATGGAGAATTATAGAGAACTATTTGGATCTGCCCATTTTAAAATACTGTCATCTCCATGATAGACTCCTAGTTGAATATTAAGTGATGGGCTAGAGATATATATATTTGGAAGTTGTCAGCATAAAAGAGGCTGTTAATACCATGGCTTTGGATGACATTGGTTATGTCTGACTGTACTTAGGGAAGAGTTCTGAACCCAGAAATACTCTGAAATGTAGAAGTCAGCCATGGGAGGAAGTTCCAGTGAGGGAGACCAAGAAGCAGCAGCCAGGGTAGTAAAGGGAAAACAAGACTGTATAATTCTTGACGCTAAGTGACAATCAAGAGAGCTCTCATCCTTGTTTCAGTACCCTAGACATATGCATCATAATTTGAGCTTTACTGTCCTCATACTCCTGATTATATATTTTCTGATTCCAGCTCTAGTCTGCCTTGTCCAATTTCCTTCCAGACTGAGAAAAGTTAACATGAAGCTTGTTCTTCTTTCCCCACTGGAGTGGACGAGGTCACCTTAGCTCACAGGACTTCAGATTCTTGATTGTATGTTAATAAATCATCTATATATTTCTCCACTTTGATCCACAGTGATATCAACTAAAAGTTTCTTAATATATATTTTATATAGCTTAGTTGAGTGAGTGAATATGTAGATTTCATAGTGACTATTAATCACAGTGATAATTAGAAATGCTTAGAAGTTGTATGATAAGTCTGTGTTTTTCCTGCTACCTCATAGTGGAGAATATAAAAACATCCCTTCATGAGTAGAAAAGGGTAGGAGAATGTATGATATTGGAGGAAAGAGAACGAGGTTATTCCCCGCAAAGGGATTTGTTTTCCTAAAACATCACTACCAGAGTGTTATTATCTGAATGTTTGTGTCATCTCCATCCCAATATTATATGTTGAAAAGGTGACTCATCACATGATGTTACTTTGAGGTGAGGCCTTTGGGAGGCAATTAGGTTTAGATGAGGTCATGAGGGTGAAGTCCCCCACCCACCTCATGAAATTAGTGCCATTATAAGAAGCAATACTAGAGAGCTTGCTTCTCTCAATATCAGTGTATTATTTTCCTGGGACTGCTGTAACAAATTATCACAAACTGGGTGGTATTAAGCAGCAGAAACTTACACACTTATATTTTTACAGTCTAGAATCTGATATGGTGTCGACTGGGTTGTACTATCTTCACAGGGTCCAGGAGAGTTTTGTCCCTTGAATTTTTCAGCTTCTGGTAGCTCCAGGCTTTCCTTGGCTTATGGCTGTATCACTTCAGTCTCTCCATGGCCACGTTGCCTCCTCTTCTGTCTCACATTTTCTTGTCTGTCTCATTAACAGTATTTTTCTTTGGATTTAGGACACACTTGGATAATTCAGAATGATTTTATCTTTAGATTCTTGGTTTAATTACATCTGCAAATGCGACAAGTTTCCAAATAAGATAACATTCACAGACTCCAGGCATTTGAAGTGAATATATTTGAGGGGCTATTTTTTGGCCTGCTACTTTTCTTCTTTGAGATTTGGGCATCTTGAAATTAATCAACAGGAAGGTTTTAAGGAGAAGAATGGGCATTAGGGAGTCTATTTTTTTTCCATTCCTCCAGCCACAAATTTCTAGTTATTTTGAGTAGTTAGATTAGTTGGCTTTTCCAAGAAATCCTCCATGCCCATTATTTCAGTCATTCTTTTGTCATGGGAATGCTTTTCTAAACTCAATTCAACATTCAGTTAACTCATGCAGAGAAACTCCTAGGTGTTGTGTATTGTTCTAAACTCCAATGAGCATTATCTTGTTTAGTTTCCACAATAAACAGAGACTCTTAGAGCGTAGTTGCTCAAGTTTCTTTGGAACCCAATCTCATGATTCCAAGTTTAATGCTTTCTCCAATTCTCTTAAAAGATAAGCGTGAAAGGGCAAGGTTTGGGAAGGAAGAAGGCAGGCACATGTGAAGCTGTAACGGCTGCTGCCTAAATGCCTAATGAAAGATTTAGTAGGAATGATCTCATAGTTATATGAGACTGAGAATGGGTTATCGCTAGCACTGGAGAGTCTAAGAACACTTAAAGGAGAGATGACCCACCTACTTGACTCGTGTCCTTGAATTTGGCCTGTGTCAGGATAAGTCTGATTGCTTAGCTGTAGCAACTGGCTGAGACCAGCTGGGGATAAGGGGGCGGGGACTGGCTCACTACAAAGAGATTGTCCAGCTGGAGCTGCTCTCAAGGGGAGGCAGTGTGGGGTCTTAAGCTGCTGTGAACAACTGGGTGGCCAGTTGGTTGTGGTATGAGCCAGATTGAGAGGGATGTTATTTATGGAGCCAGTTCCAGCTGGTAGTTATACAGGATGGAGGCCACCCTGCAGAGGTGGTAGCAGGCAGGGGTGGGAAAAGCGTGGGCCAGGGACCAGTGCTGAGCTTGGGTAACAAAAAGGATGGAGTGAACCCAATCAGGAATGAAGAGCAACTAAATGTCAAATGTGTGGAGTTCTTGGCTGTGCATCTGGGTCCACTCTTGTCAGTAAAGGGGAGCCTGGCTGGGGCAGGTATGGTGCCTCACATTGTTCTGACTTTGTCCTCTGGATTATCTTTGGCAAAAATGCTTTAACTTGTTGTTTCCCCTTAATCAATCACATTGGTAGGGGAGTCATAGGGATGTTTTAAAGCAGTATTTACCCTTTACGCTGTATATGACCTTAGTATTTTTGATCTACAAAATATAATTATGTTTACATTCCACCTCTTTCTCATACAGAAATTTGTGAGGATCTATAAAACAGTATACACATGGCTTTCCTGGAAAGGATTGCTATGGAATATAAACACATCTTGGAAAGGAGATGAAACAGCACAGAATATCTGATTTTCAAAGCATGCAAAACTAGTGATTAGTTACGGTGAAAGAGAAGGCAAGAGACAGTCCTCCTATGAAAATAACTTTGACTGTCTTAACGCAGTTTATTATGTATTTGTTCACTACGTTGAAATTATTAGCCAGAGATTCTGACATGAGTGTTTTTTCCCCCTACATTTCAAACTAAAGCTCCTCATTTCCTTTTCTTTGTTTATTTTATTTTATTTTTTTTGCCGCAAGGAAAAAAATTCTACCCATTTCTTTTTCAATTAACTTAGTTGCTAATGTGGAAATTGAACACCAAAATGCTTTGAATATATTTTGGAAATCCTTCTCACCATGATAATAAAGAAATGATGTCACTTGTTTCACTACACACTACTGGTATCCTATTCTTTCTTTGATTCTGAATGTTATGCCCCGGTATAGATAGACCTGTGGGCATAGCAGTGGTGGAGAAAAGGTAAGGCAAGGCACAATCATGAACTTTGATCTAGAAGACCTAGAAATTCAGATGCAATAAAAATTCTAAACTGAGGCAGGCAAGGTGGCTCATACCTGTGATCCTAGCACTTTGGGAGGCTGAGGCAGGTGGATCACAAGGTCAAGAGATCAAGACCATCCTGGTCAACATGGTGAATCCCCCCTACTCTACTAAAAATACAAAAAATTAGCTTGGCATGGTGGCGCGTGCCTGTAGTCCCAGTTACTCGGGAGGCTGAGGCAGGAGAATTGCTTGAACCCAGGAGGCAGAGGTTGTGGTGAGCCGAGATCGCGCCATTGCACTCCAGCCTGGGCAACAAGAGCAAAACTTCATCTCAAAAAAAAAAAAAAAAAAAAAAATCTAAAGTGGTTTATTTAGGATCACATGCGTAAGAAAACAAAAAAATTGAGTACCATGAAATTTCTGCCTGATTCGTGAGCGAATCCAAGAATATTCTCAAGTGGGAACATGTTGCTTCTTTGCTTCCCTGCCTGACTAAAAAGAGGAAGTTCTGAAGGTGATGAGTCTATGGATGACACTTTTCTGGAACTGGCAGGGTGTACCTGACATGGTGGGAAGGAGAGTAATGAGTAGTGGCCAAATCGACTGAGTCGCTCCTTACCTCGTTCTTTGATGATATAATGAAGCATTTTGCCAGTCTTTAGAAGTCCTATTTTATTGAGTATCATCTTCCTAGAAAAGTCTATGCAGAGCTGTAATGCCATGAGAGTTTATTTGGCTACTCAATAGAGGATGGTGGAGTTGCATTCTTTTATCAGAGACATGCCTTCTGCACTGCCATCACTCATCAACCCAGAGAATTTTACATTATTGAGTAGAGTACTTTACAAGCCAGAACTATGTGTATTTACATTGCTTAATTAACGTTGGGCAATCACAAGAACAGTGACTATATCTTGGGACTTATACCTGCTTGACCTAGCCTGCACACCAAAGTGATATCTCCCAGAACCAAAAGAACAAAATAATTTGTGTTTCAATAGTAAAAGAAAAAAATGACTCTCAGTTTTAAAGCTTTGTTGTTCTTGATTCTGCTAATCAGGTTCAGAAGTATTGAGTTTTATATTCAAAAACCTCATCATAAAATTTAGGAAAACAAAGATTTAAAAGTAGACATTTATGTTTCTTCTAAAAATTTATCGAATAAAATGCTAAAATATCAGACAGTCTGTGTCACTGCTGATCATGTGGCTAGCTTAATCTTATATATTGAACACATTAAGAAATTTAAATGGTATAAAACATATGCATACATTGTCATATTTTGCTCTATGATTATTAAGAAAAATAGAATGATAGAGGAAAATAGTTGATGTGGTAGAGTCTTTATGAAAATGTTCCTTTTTCTTCGAAAGTCTCTCTGGCTGTTACCTTATTTTTATAGAAATGGCAGGTATCCATATTTTACAATAATTTTCTCAGAGATGAAAGTAAATTAATGTCTCTCTACTTCCTAGTTCTCTTTCAATATACATTTTTATAGCACTTTTAATTTTCAAAATGTGATATAATTTGTTATTTTAGTTTTAGTTATTTTTGTTGCTGTTAATTGTCATATTAGTTTGCTAATTTGCCATTACAAAATACCACCAGATCGGATGGTTTTAACAATAGAAATTTATTTTCTCACAGATCTGGGTGCTAGAAGACTGCAACCAAAATGTAGGCAGGGTTGATTTTATTCTGCGGCTTCCACTCTTTGATTTGCATATGGCTGCTTTCTCCCCTCATCTTCCACAGTCTTTCCTCAGTCTCAGAGTATGCATGTCTGTGTCCAGATTTTCTGTTCCTATAGGGACACAAGTCATATTGGAATAGGATCTACCCTACAGACCTCATTTTAACTTAATTCTGTCTTTAAATACCTTATCTCTAAATGCTGTTACATTCTGGGGATTGGGACTTCAACATACGTTTTTGGTGACAATATTCAGCCCCTAACAATTGGTTTATTTCCAACCACTGTAATATAGGTTTGGTGAGGTAAGGGATTTTTGTCCATTTTGTTCATTTTTGTATGCTAAGCACCTATATCAGTTCCTGGAACATAATAGACATGAAATTAATATTTGCTGAATTAATAGATGAATGAATCAGTCAATGGATAAAACCAGAAGGTTGAGTGACAAATATGTAAACCTCAGAGCTTTCTACATATAAAAGATGCCACATTTGCTACTAAAGATCATTTGAACTTGAATTAGTAAGATTTGAACAATCTTAGTTATGCTTATTCTGGCATATGGGCATATCAGTAACATTTGTGGGTAAAGTCTGTAATTAGAAATAAGTACCAAATAAAATGCGTTAATAATTTCAAAATGAAGACTAAAAAGCACATCAACTGTGGAGGAGATACAGAACAGTAGGGGTTCTTTTAAGCCAATAGAACTTTAAGGACAAAGATTTGTAATTAAAAATGAAGTGATTTAATCTGTGCTGCTAATCACTCCTGCACTGTTAGCCTGTTTTCATCAAACTAATTGATGGCATATGGAACAGATGTATGGTGAGATTACAGCTCCACTTTATGGCAGGGTTATAACAAATGTGACTTTCCCTCTATTATGTACATTAACATTCAGAAAATGCGCTCCTTTGCTTTCTTTACATGTCAAAATTGGTTCTTTTGTGCAAAACTGATTAAAAGGAATCAAAGGATGTTTAATAGAAATGGAATCCATTTGATTCCCCTAAGTCATTTATGGAATGCTGACTATGTGCACTGTGATATGGAGGACACACATTCTTAACTTCAGCTCCACATGAAAGTCTGTAGACAAAGGTTAAACACAATCTTTGCCTTTTTGGACATATTTCAAAATTCATTTTTGAAGTGTGTTATAGCTAAAATTTTATAAAACTTGTCTCTTTTCTTCTGTTCTTGCAAGGTAACTCAAGAAAAAACAAGTAATGTCTTTAAAATTATCTGTCCAGGCTGGGCACAGTGACTCATGTCTGTGATCCCAGTGGTTTGGGAGGTAGAAGTGGGAGGATTGCTGAAGGCCAGGAGTTTGAAACCAGCTGGGACAACATAGTAAGGCTATCTCTATGAGAAAAAATTAGCTGGGTGTGGTGGCACATGCTTCTTTTCTAGCTACTTGGGAGGCTGAGGTGGGAGGATCATTTGAGCCAGGAATTTGAGGCTGCAGTGAGCCATGATAGTGCCACTGTACTCCAGCCTGTGTGACAAAGTAAGACCCTGTCTCTGAAAAGCAATAATAACAATAAAAAAAAAATTGTTAAAGTTTTAAATAACCAGAAGTAACATGTCTTTTCCTTAGTTTTTAAAATAGCAATTATTAAACTAAATAGGCATGGATCTAAATAATTCTTTTCTAATTATAGATTTTGGAGTCATTGAAGGAAAGCAAAATACGAATTATTAATGTTGATAATATTCTTTAGTTACATAGATGAATCACATGTGAATGACTTAAACTTTGGCATGATTCATGTATGTTGGATTTAATGTACATTACCTTCACCTTGAAATGAGTGCTAGGAAGCAAGAATTTAGGTAAAGTGGGATGCCTTTTAATATTAACCACTTCTCTGTTATTTTTACCTTGCCTCTCAATTCCCTCCCTCCCTCCCTCCCTCCCTCCGTCCCTTTATCCCTCCCTCCCTTCCTTCCTTTTCTCTTTCTTTCTTCCGTCTATGTAACCTTTATCTATTTTTACATGTAAGCTTCATAAGACCAAAAACTAGGCTTATCATGGTTGGGTGCAGTGACTCACGCCTGTAATCTCAGACTTTGGGAGGCTGAGGTGGGTAGATCAGCTGAGGTCAGGAGTTTGAGAGCAGCCTGACCAACATGGTAAAATCCTGTCTCAACTAAAAATACAAAGACTTAGCTGGGCATGGTGGCAGGCATCTGTAATCCCAGCCGCTTGAGAGACTAAGGCAGGAGAATCATTTGAACCTGGGAGACAGCGGTTGCAGTGAGCCAAGATGGCACCACTGCAGTCTGCCTGGGCAGTAAGAGCAAAACTCCATCTCAACAACAACAACGACAACAACAACTCCCCAAAACTAGGCTTGTCTTGTTAACTACTTTATTTCCAATGACTGGACGGTTACTACTACATAATATACATCCAGCAAATATTTGTTGAATATTATTGAATAAGTGATTTCAAAGTCATTTACATTAGCCTAGACTGGTTTATAGGCAGATATATGTTTTGTCAGCTAAGGTAAATAGCTGACATATGTGTTTTTGATGATAAAAATGAAAGTAGATTTTAGAAATTCATTGTCTCTTTTTATTCCCTGACTGTGGTCTGGTATAGAATTTGACATGAAAAATTAGGAAGTGAGCTTAGCATCTTATATTATCCATTATGCTTTATCTTTCTCACTTTCTTTAATTTCTTAGAGTTCTTATGGCCTCTTTCATTTTTTTCTAATCATAGAAAATGAGGTCAGAAGTCACTTTCACTTGGATATGGATGAACCAATATCATCTCTCCTAAAGTTACAGATCTATTTATAGGGATCTCAGCTTAAAATAATATGAGTGATAATAATTCATAAATTAGACTCTAGGCAATGTGTGGAACACAGTTATTGAGGAGGGGGTTGTATGAATTCCTACTTTAAATTATGGCGTTAGAATCACACCAGACTAGCAGCCCAACATTTTAGCCACAAGTCTGACTTTGTTTGAATATGTTTTGAAGCCAGATTAAACAGTCTTGTGTCTATTTTAATTTTTTTTAGCAACAGAAGAATGAAATTAGTTTCATTGTAGATAGAGAGATGTGAATGAAAACATAAACATTTTGAAACTTTAATCAAAATAGTAACCTTTACTTGTTTTCATGTGCAAAAAGGTAACAATTTAGGAAACTTTGTATCTATGTAACATGTATAAGGGCTATTTTATCTATCTATAAATTTAGCTAAGTCTCTGATTATTTATTTCTAGTTATCTAGAATATGAAACCTTCCTGTTTTGGGGGGAATCTCAGGTAGGCTCCACTTCGCACAACGAGACCTAAGAGGCAGATATTCCTCTCTCAATGCCCTAGCAGCTGGGACTTGGGTAAGTGACTTAGTCTCAAGCAAATGAGTGTTCAAGCCTAGGACGTTGAACCTTATAATGAGTTAAAAAATTTTCAAGTTAGTGGGAACTGTGGAGTAAAGTCCAGGTGTGCAGTAGTGCTAGTGAGAAGAACAGGAAGTGTCCTGTGGTAGCATTGCAGTCACATCATCTCTGGGACATGACCTGGTTGTGTTCTTAGCTTTTAGTCTTAGATCCTGCGGCTTTCTGAGAGGCTTCTCTAGCATCTTTGTCAATTATGTAAGGTACTGGAGATCTGTGGCAGGCAGGCTCTAACGTAGCACCCAGTGATCCCTCCCCAATGATTCCTGTGCCCTTGAGTAATCTTCTTTCTTTGAGGGTGGGGTGGACCTAATGGCTTACTTATAACAAATAGAGTATGACAAAAGTGATGGCATGTAACTCTTGAGATTAGGCTACAAAGAGACTGTGGCTTCTGTCAGTGGTATACTCATTCTCTTACTTGCTCTGAAGAAAGCCAGATGTCATTTTGTAAGTGACCTTACAAAGAGACCTGCATGGCAAGGAACTCATGTCTCTGGACAACAACCAGCATAGACCTGAGGTTTGTCAACTCATGTGAGTGAGTTTGGAAACAGATCCTCCTTCAGTTGGGCTTTGAAATGACTACAGCCCTAGGCTGGCTAGACCTGCTTGGAACCTTGTGAGAGACCTTTAGCCAGAAACACCCAGCAGAGCCATTACCCACAGAAACTGATGTCATTAACCACAGAAAAGTGTGACATACTATAACTGCTTGTCGTTTTCAGTTGTTAAGCATTGGATAATCCGTTACACAGAAATACATTACTAATTAAATGTCCTTCCAGAAAATCCCTCTTCTGTTTAAGTAAACTAGGTTTCTGGGAAATTGTTACTAGAAATAGAAATAGATGAGACCTATTATACTAGGACTGAAGACAGTGGAAATCTTATTGGGATTTCCAATAAGATTGAGAAAAAAGCCTAAAATGTATTGCACTCAATAACAAAACATTTATTTAAAATTTTAATTTGTGGTCAGTTACAATGAAATACCCTTTGTGAAGGCAAAATTTTGGAAAATCCAATATTTGGTACCTTAGAAAAATAGTGAGGTATATAGAATTTAACGGCATGTAGTGGGGTGGCTTTTCTAATAGTATTGGGCAGATCAGAGGAGAATAACCGAAGGTAAGTTTCTAGATTTTCAGCAAGCTATAGATGTTCTATGACTTTGCCAAAGATTCAACAACTGTTTGAAACCATAGGGCTAAGTCAGTCAGGAACCAAATGAATAGTTTGATCTAATTAGTTACTAAATTAGAATTCAGTTGGAATTTTGGTTCATAATGTCTCTTATAATGTCTTCCATTTTTATAATGGAAACTCAGAATTGGGCTGGCAATATTTAGGAGGATGTGAAGCCCCTGGTGAAGCTGAAACTGCCAACTCCACTGAACTTCTCCTGGCAACCAGGGCAGACCCACTTCCCCTTTCAGGAACAGTTCTCTCCTTGCCTAAAGATGCTGTAAGTCTTCAACCTGTGGGAGATTCCTTACTAAGGCAACTTACCTCATTTTCACTCTGAAAATACTTTTAATTGTTTACTTGGTTAGCTGATTGGAACCTAAATTTAACAGTGGCCCGATATCAGAAATTCCTTGGTAGTAATAGAGAAGAAGTTGAAGAATTTCTGAAGGCTTAAGAAATTGGGGTGATTCTATCTAATATGACCCAGTTAGGCAGGATATACTTTATTTGCCAAAATTATGTAAAATAGATTTTTTGGGGGAGAAAACTGCCATGATATTGCCCTTGGAAAGGGGCTTTGGAGATTGTTCTCTATAGATTGGTATATTATTAAACGCTGCAGGCCTAGTTAGGTTCCTTGGTTGCAGTAGGGAATTGGTATATTATTAAACGCTGCAGGCCTAACTGGTTCCTTGGTTGCAGTAGGGATGGTTGAATCCTAGAGAGGCAGAGGCCAAGCTTACTTGCATCTTGTATTAGGTAAAAGGTTATAAAATAGCTGGTCAGTCCACTAAGATTCTACTTGAGGCCCAATAAATTACACTATTAGAGAATCTATAGCCTTTTTCCTAATTATCGAATGGATTGATCCAATGACTCAGCATCTATGAAAGAAGAGAGTTCAAAGTACCTTTGAGAAAAAACAAGCATATGTTGTGAAGCTTTATTCTAGGACTCTCCAAATTATTCTGTTTCTACTTTCCATCACAGTTGTGCCATTTATATAATTATTTGGCACTGCCAGTGAGCAGACACTAATTTATGATGCTACTGCAGATTACTATTCATAGTATGGGGTTATGGAGAGTCAGCCGAGAAACAGAATTCAAACCCAGTAGGGGGAAATTGGGAAGATGTTAGTAAAAAAAAAATTTAGTTAGAAAGAAGGAATAAGGTAAAGATAGATATTGTACAACATGGCAACTGTGGATAATAACAATGAATTGAATGCTTGAAAATTGCTAAGAGACTAAATCTTAGGTGTTCTCACCACAAAAATGATAAATATATGAAATAATGCATATTTTAATTAGCTATATTTATCCATTATTCCATATATACATGTTTCAAAATGTCATGTATATCATAAATAATAAATGTATGTAAGTATATATTATAAATGTATATAATTTTTGTTTATCTTTTAAAAACATTTTTAAAATTAACATTAAGAAGTTAGGAAAAATACAGAATGCATACAATAAAGTTCTGAAGGGGAGAAAATAGAATTTTGACCCAAACAATGCTGGGTCACTAGGGAGTCACTAGAGATTAGTGCCACAATAAAATATTTGAAAGATTCTGGGGAAATGATTCCTACCCCATCCTCATTTATCTCTCCAGTATGGCTAGTGCTGAAGATAGATGACTTCAGGAAAATGACAGATGGTTACCTCAAATGAAACTGCTGTTTCAAATGTGATCCCCTTACTGGAGCAAATCAACGTACCCTGACATCTGGTGTGCAATTATTTGAAAATATTTTTCTCTTGTTTCTTTTTTTCCACTGAGCAGAAGATACCAGAACTTTTAAAAGCTAACACTGTCTCTCCAATCTTTGACCCAGAATTCCATCGACATGTAGTTTCACTCTGTTGTTCACGTTGTGCTGATAGAACCTGGAAAGCAGTTATCTTAGAGGTGATGGCATGACATTTACATGACATTCATTCACTTGAAAATAGCTATTGACTGGTTATTTTTTGTTGGTTACCTTTTCAGTGTTTAAAATGTAGCAGTAAACAAAATGGAACAAATTCCTCTTCTTATAAGCTAATGTCATGGGAGGGAGAAAATAATTATAAACAAGCATGCGTATGCATCACATTTTAAGTTCTGATGAATGCTATGCAAAAAATATATATATAGTTAGGGGAGTAAAGGAGGTCAGAGGATAGGGCATTGATATTTAATTGGGGGTTAGGGAAGGCTGAATTGATAGGGCGATGTGCCAATGGAGACCTGATGGAACAGAGAAAACACAACACAAAATATTTTGGACAAGAAAGTTCAAAATGTAAGGAATAGGTAATGCAAAGACAATAAAAGCAGTGACCTGCATTTCAATGTGAACAGAGAAGCTGATACACTGAGCATGAGGTGGGGATAAGGAAAGAGACAGGAGATCATATGGGTCATTGTAGTCTACCTCTGAGTGAATTGGGAAATGGATGGTTTTGTGCAGAAGTATGACATTATGTGGCATATATTTTAAAAGAACCATTTATTTCTTGTTTTCTTCAGGTGGTATCAAAAACTGATTCCTCCCATAGCATCCTGTCACAAAATAATATTGCAACTTTAATTAATATCAATGTTTGGATTTATTTGTGGTAAAATACCGCTAGGTGACAGTCCTGTGACCTTTGACTGCAGGGACCAAATCATTATCACTTAGAGAATGAGTAAAGCATAGTAGTTTACACCCAGCAGTGGAAATGTGGGAGTGACAGTCCATTTGCATTTTTCAGTTGTCAAAGTTCTTTTATGGGTATAGCAGGTATAGCCTTGGATCTGTATAACTCTCTGTTTGTGAAGAACTGGTGAGACAGAACCATTGAGAACATATTTACATGAAGGATCACTAAAATATCTGGGAAAGAACTCAAGATAAAGGAAAAGAAGATGCACACACGCAATGTTACTTCAAAGACCTCTTATTTAAAATAACGTAGCTTAAGTTCAGCTAGTATAGTCTGTACTATATTCTCACAAAAATACTTTAAAAAATAGGAAAAAGAAAAAAACTTATAACATCTTAAGATAAGTTTGAGTATCAACATAATTTCAGAATCTTAAAGGAATTTCTACTGCATCTAAGGTATATGGTATTGAATTGAGAACCATATAAGTGGCCCATCCAAATAATAACTTGGCAAGCTTGCCCACTGTTTCTCTCATCATTTATATTATGACTGTGTTTTATTCTGGGAATGCCTATGCTTCTCAGCCATGTGTAGGAAAGCACAGCACAGTCAGGCTGAAGATGTTCTATTCTTACAAGATGATTTCTATAATATGTAATAATGGAAATGTAATTATTTCATGCAAACTTTGTGTGCTTGGCACTTTGAAATTTGTTAGAAAACATAAGAAGAGTTTCTCTTCTCTGTGCACCAGGTGACCTGAAATACATAGTAATTGATGTCATCATCTTGAATATAAAAGACAAAGAAAGTGTGGTATGAGTTGAGCCCTTTGAGGTGACTACCACTTGTCAGGCAGCAGAGCTTGGAAAGTCTTCCACAGTGCCACAGAGTATGGACTAAGAAATAGGATTTACTGGGGAAAGCCTAAAAATTAAGAGCCATTAAGAAGGAAAGAAGCATATAGTATCTGCATTTTCTTTATGTCATGGAGTTAATGCCATGGCCTGTGTGGTCTAATAGAAATGGAATATATTTCCATTAGCATGGAGGGTCTCCATTCTCCTGTGACTTTCTTCTGTTGGGTAAATGTAAGAACAGCTATTGGCAATGGGCATACAAGAGGCTAGCATACAACAGGCTACTGGGTCACCAGGCAAGCTGAATTTAGAAGAGAGCCTTTTATATAAATTGTCTGGGAAACCTTGAAGCCCAGTACTTTGATACTATGTGAGGTCTGTAAGAGACTGAAGTTCTTTCTTCAGGGATGAAAAAGCCACCAGTAACATGAAAATTTGAGTTTAGGCATATCCTCTTTGACTAGAGGAGAAAAAGCCTCAGCTGGCTGCTTGTTTAGGCAATTCAGAGAGACCTGGTTGCTGTACCACAATAGGTCTTCTCAGGTGAGAGACACAGTTATCAGACTCCCAGTGCTTGACTCCAAAGAGACCTCTTTTTGCCCACTCCTATTAAGATGGATTGCAGAGAACCTTAAGTTCTGTTCAGACCTTTGCAACATTTCAAGGAGGGAGGTCTTACTAGCAGATGATTGAAAAATCAGTTTTGTTTTTAGATGAACCTTCATATATGTCTGTATGTTTACCATTTTTTTGTGTTCTTCATTTCCTTGTGTAGACCCATGTTTCCATTTAGTATCACTTTCATTCTTCCTGAAGGACTTTCTTAGTTTTGAAAGATACTTTGGTTGGGTATACAACACTAGGTTGTCAATTTTTTTCTATCAGTATTTTAAATACATTTTTCTGCTTGCGTTGTTTTGATAAGAAATCTATTTTCATTCTTACCTTTGCTTCCTTGCACATAATGTTTTTTTCTCTGCTTTTAAGACTTCCTCTTTAAAACTGGTTTTAAGCGATTTGATTATCACCTGCCTTGGTGTATTGTTCTTCATATTTCTTGTGCTTAAAGTTTGTTGAGCTTTTTGGATCAATAGGTTTGTAGTTTGCCTCAAATTTGGAAAAGTTTAGGCCACTATTTCTTCAGTTTTTTCCTTTTCCCCTTACTTCTCTTTTGGGTACTTCAATTTCAAATATACTAGTCCGCTCAAAGTTGTCCCACAGTTTGTTAATGTTGTATTGCTTCTTTGTTTCAGTCTTTTTCAGTTTATGTTTCCATTTTAGATAGTTTCTAGTGCTAAGTTTTCATATTTACTAATCTGTATTCTTTAAAACCTACTCTGCTATTAACTTTATTTAGTGCATTTTAAATCTCAGATGTTAAAATTTTATCTTGAAAATTCAATTTGGATCTTCTTTTTCTTATATGTCTCTACCTAAAATGCTCAAAGTTTTCTTTCTTTTCTTGACTATATGGAATTATGCTGTGTTTTAATGTCCTTACGGACAACTTGTAACATCTGTGACATTTTTTATCTGTTTCTGTTGATTGATTTCTTTCTCCTCCTCTCAGATGATATTTTCCTCCTTTGCATATTTGGTAATTATTACTTGGCTGACAGACATTATACATTTTATCTTGATTATTTTTATATTCCTATAAATATTCTGGAATTTTATTCTGGGATGCAGTTAAATTACTTGGAAACTGTTTTATCTATTAGAGCCTTGCTTTTGAGCTTTGTTAGGTGGGATCATAGAAGACTGTCGTTTAGGGTTAATTATTCTTTATTACTAAGGCAATACCTTTCTGAATACTCTACCTAATGACCTCTGAATCCTGAGATTTTTTTTCAGTCTGGCTAGTGCAAACACAAACTATTCCTGGCTATGGGTCAGCTCTGGGGAATATTATTTCTAATCCTCTTGGCATTTTCTCCTTGATTTTGTGTCGTTTCCTCATACACATGCAAAGATTAACACTGCTGAAGACTCAAGCAGGATCCTCTACATATTTCAGGAGCTCACTCTGTGTGCAGTTCTCTATTCTCTGGTACTCTGCCCTATGAACTCTAGCCATCTTGGCCTCCTTGGAGTCCTAACTCAGTTTAACTCAGGAAGACCACTGGGTTCTGCCTGAGTTTCCTTTCCCTGAACTGTCACCTGGAAGCTCTGCCTAAGCACTAGAATGGGACAGTGATAGGTCTTCCCTTGTTTATTTTCTCTTTATCAGGAATCACAGTCTTCTTTCCATCTTGATTGAAAACAGTTTCATCATATATTATCATGAAGAAAAATGTAAGGCAATATTGGAAAGCTTTTCTATTTTTTTATCTGTTATTGGATGTTATAATTGTTTCTTTTCCTTGTAAAAATAAACTATTTTTTGATTTGGCAGCTATCAGTGACTTCAGTAAAATTTCCATAAAATAATTAGAACTTTAGTATTAGCCAGAAAGCTGGAGTATTTTCTGCTGTAATGATTTTACTATTTGTGACAGCTTGAATAGCATTGCACTGCAATATTTAATCATTACCAATAATATCTTATCTATGCATATTTTGAACATATTTTAATATCTAAAACCACATCTAAAACCAAAATAATTTTGAGGAGACTGATACCTAGAAGGTTAGTACTCCCAATAAAGGTATCAAGGATTTTGGTAGCATTACCTTCTGGAGAGTTTAGATTTCCATATATAACATATTTTCACAATATCAGACAATGGGGGTAGGTAAGAATTACATTTTAACTCTTAACAGACCAACACTGAATTAAATCCTGCTAGAGCTGATATTAATAATTAGAAAACTTATGCATCAAACTATCCTATGTCTTGGAAGGAGATTTAATTGGCACCCAAATAAACAGAAAGTTGAGCCAAGTGAAATGTATATACTCTGACTTTTAAAAAAGTTCAGGTATTGAAAATTCTTATTTTGTCAGCAAGAGTAGATAAAATAAGAGGAGTAGATGCTCAGAAGTCTTCTAAAATGAAGATGGGATATATTCTAAAATGAAGATGGGATATATTCTAAAATGGTAGAGTAAAAACAATATTTTAAAATTATCCATAGTGGGAGACAAAAAAAAATTATTAGAATACTACCATTTTTAATAGCATTATGAAGTTCTGGCTTCTATGAAATAGAAGCAGAAAATCATTAGGAAGACAGAAGTTGATCTGGAAAGGTAACATAATGATAGAAATAATGGTAAGTGTTGAGTGTATAGGGAAGGGTAGAGTTGATACCATGAAAAAATTAAATCAGTGATGGAGGATCATTTGTAGAAGCTCTCCAAAATCAGAGAGAACAAAGACAGACCAACAGACAGACATAAATAAATAAATAAATAAATAAATAAGAATGAGTAGCTAATACATATAGAGGAAAAGAGCTTGTAGAATATTTGAAAATTGTAGGGTATCTGACATAAACATTAGAACACTTAGCAGCAATAACCAGTGTTAAGAGAGGGAAATATACAAACTTAAAAAAAATAGCATACAGATTAAATTTTTTTTCTTTATGCAAAATCAATTCTACAAATCAACACCTTGATATAGGCTTACAATTTTTTTTTAATCAGAAAAACATCTGTTCTTTCTCTCTGTGCAAAGTTACTAAGTTGCTTCCAAAAGAACCATTAAACAAACAAAAAAAGACTAGCTTCAGACTTCTCTTTTGTACTAGATGTCATAATAAAATGACATTAAAATGGAGAATTTTGAGAGAAGAAATTTGAAATGCTAAAGTGTACACTTCACCAAGTTGTCTTCTATGTTTCTGAGCAATAGAAAGACCTTTCCAATATATAAGGGCTCAGAAGATATATTCCAATGTAAATGAAACAAAGGTAAACAACAAACTAACCTCAAGCATTTGAATGATCATCAAAAATTACAAATTCAGGAGAAGTGGTAATTATGACAGATAGTGATTGTAAAATTTTTTTACACAATTTGACACAAATTAAGAAATCCAGTTAAATATAGTTTTAGTAGGATTCCATACCATGGAGGTTAGAGTTGTTTCTGAGATATTTTGCTGAATTTTTGTTTTTCTGCTTTCACCCTATTTCCATTGATAATGACAAGTGTTTCTTATGCTTTATTATTGAAACTCAGTTTAGATAGAAGCTATTCCCATATTTGATGACCATTTAAAATAAGTGGGAAAAATACTTGCCAACAATCACTAAATTACTTGCACTTGGAAAATTACTAAACACATACTTCAGAGTGGAGGTGCATGGAAAACTTAATGACCACTAGATATGAGTGGATAGTTTCTGTATCATTACAACTCATTTAAAATGACTTGATGTAAGATTTGAGGTATTTTAGATGCTGGGAATGACTGACAAACGTCAATTGTAAATTGTCATCTAGTGGTAAATGTCAATTGTAAATTGCCATCTAGTGGCAAACGTCAATTGTAAGTCCCTTTTCAGTGTCATCTTACATGTAGAATTTTTGAATATTTCATTCATGGTACTTAAAAATGAGAATCCAAAACATGATGCTAGATATGTAAACGAAATATGCTTCAATGAAAAGACCATAAGGACATACCTAGATAAGTCAATGGGGATCCCAAGATGACTTTTTTCTTAAGAACCAATGGTCCAAACTGGAATTTTTATTTACAGTTTATCACATTTTGGGATGGAAGCTATTTAGTCTCATGATAATTCTGAATTCAGGGCTTCTTAATGGTCAGGATTTATGCTGCCTCAATGTCAAGTTTGTACTAACTTCTTTGTGTTAGCACATTGCAAATAAATCTGAGAGATTATTTATCAACTCTTGAAGATTTGATCAACTCTTGAAGATAAATAACAATCTGAGTTGTTATTTATCAACTCTTGAAGATTTGTTCATTAAGCTTGCTATTCTAATATTTTAAGAAGAAATCTATTTTGATTTTTCATGATAATTTAATAGAAAGTGTTAAGTTTGTAGTTTTAGTAGTTGGGGTAGAGGTCATGGTAGGCAGTGAAGGCCTTAGGTCGAAGAATCATATAGAAAACGATGGAGCTTCTATGCATTTCTCTAAATCTTGCATGAGATCTTGGACATAATGGATAAAAACCTTAGACATCATGTGTGAAATCTGTTCCTTGCCTATTCCTACCTCTCTTCAATGGATCTTAGAATATTTTATCTGAATTTCTTATTTGGGAATGCTTTCATATTTTTTCTATATTGTTAATCTAAATCTAGAAATACTGGCCAACTTTTCATTCTAAATCTAAGGAACTCTAGAACTCTGAACTTACTTTGCCAGTATGGCTTATGGTTCTACTTTGGGGCTCCTTAGAAATCCTGAATATAAGTTACTCCCTATCACCTATTACTTACTATTACTTACTGGACAAACCCAACCCTTAATCCTTATGTAACTCATCTCTATGCTATCAAAACCTCAACTCTGGCACCATGCCTTTTTTTTTTTTTTTTGAAAACTAAATACAATTTGAAATAACAATTAAAGCCTTTGTGGATTACCCTTTAAGAAATTTATGGATTGCTATTTTTCTGTTTAACTCCAGTAAAGGGAATTTGACATTTATATAGCTATTAGCTTTCATTTGACGCATATTGAGACTTTAATTAATCCCTATTGGTTCTTGCTGAGCCTCCACACATGGACTAAGTTCATGGGATAGTTTTTTACAGGTGGATCACATCACATAAATAAGAATGTAACTACACTCAGAAAATTCTTTGGAAAGAAACATGTTATTTAACCATTCAAACCTTTTATAAGAATTGAGTCTTATAATTTATTTGTTAAGGGCCTTATTTATCTTTCTTCATGAAATAAAATATTCAAAAACATATTACAAAGGAGCATGGTCATGCAGGCTTTAGTAAAACACTCAGAACACTTTATGTCCACTACATATGGACAATTCTTTTCTGCATGTGAATTGCCCTTTCCTGCACCCACAGCTCTTATCCCTTCACACTGTATTATCTTTAAAAAGAGAAGGACACGACATACAAAATTAATTTAAGTAAAGGTCTGCATTACAACTGAAAGCCATTAACTGGCAGCCATTCACCAAAGCACAGGCAAAAATCAATTTTAATTAGTATTTTTGGCTTTAATGAAAAGTGATTACAAAATTGGCATTTTAGCTAATACTGTTGAGATTTATGGTTAGCTGATGCTAATTAATTTTCTGTTGAATTGCTGTGGGCCTTAGTATCTGCAATAAAATGGTATATTTGCTGATACCAGGGCTGCATCAGCAGTTCAGTTTTGTAACAAAAGGCTTCTTAATGGTTTACAGGTATATTTCACACTATTTCTCTAAGCTCCAGTGCATTATTATTTTTTCCAAAAAAGACTGTTACAGGCAATCAAATTTCATACCATCTTATTAATTGGGACCATTTTATGTTAATGTATCTTGAGTGTTATCCAAAGAACTCTTTATTTCAAATATAGCTTTCTATTGTCTACTTGCAAGTGGTAAATAGATTAGATGATATACTTTAGAGAACATTTAATGATTGATTTCTCTTTATTTCTTTACTTTTTATCTTCCTTTGGTTATATTGGTAATACATTGGCTTCTGAACCTACTTACATGCTTTAGATCCATTTTGAGGCAGGAAATAAAACAGAATTAAGTTTTACAATTTACTCTTGTCTTGGGATTTGAGTTTTAAATACTCTTTAGCTTGCTTTTATTGTTATTTCCTCCTTTTTTTAGAAAAGCAAAATAGTCCTTACTGGAGACTTTAAAAATTATATGATGTTTTCTGCAGGCTGAAAACGTGTATCCTGGCATTGATTTTTTTGGACCTGTGAAAGTCATTTTGTTCATTTGTTATTGGCGTTATTGGCTGCCATAGACAGACACAAGGTGGCATTATCTACACTGGAAAGGATGGCCTATGGAGAAAGAGAGATAGCGTTGGACTCTTGACTGCACTGTGATTGGCTCTGGGGACTTGGGTAAGTTACTTAACCTTTCTAAGCTTCTGTTTTCTTAACTGTGTGAAGAAAAAACATGCCCTTGTCAAAATATATTTTGAACATTAAAAATAAAAATGACTTAAAGCAAAACATTCAACAATAGCCATTTTTATTTTTGAAATGAAAGCTGGGTTGTTAAAGCATCATCTTATTACCTACTGAAATATATATAAAATTGGGTTACAAAAGTTTATAATATTTAGGATCCAAGTCATGCAAATGCATTTTGTGTTCATAAAAGTCTAAGCATAATGTATGATTAAATCATAAATTAATAAAACCAAAGTGATAGCAAATATAAACTAAGAACTATACAGCCAGAGTTTTACAGTAGACTCAATGGAATAGTCTCAATTTAAAATAACTGTGATGTCTAATTCAGTTCTTTTTATTTTAAAATGAGTACTTAGAGGTGCATATTAAAAGTTAAATGACTTGATTAATAACTTACAGGTGAGTCTTAGAGGAAGGGCTTAGTCAATTCTACTTTAGTGGCAAATTTTATGACTTATATACATGTGTTTCTGTGTGTTAAAGGGAGCTGACATCAAATTGATCCCATAGAGATAAACAGTAACTATATGAGAAAGCTTTTGTAGTCCAGATTTAGGATGATGTAACATGGAAAACGGAATATATTTTTTAAAGTTTTTAGATAGAATTTGGAGAGGTGAAAAGTCTCATTGTTGCCTAAAACACTGAACAGCTTATCACATGAACTGATGGACAGTGTCTTATAGGCTTTTAGAAAGTATATACTTCAGAATTCCACTTAAAATTTGAAAAAAAATTATAAATATTCCACTGAAAAGCCTCTGGGAATATTTTCTGTTTAAAAATTTTTAATTTTAATATTTTAGAAGGGGAGACACTTTGTTTTCTAGGAGCACAGCACAGATTTAAATACACATTTGCTAATCAGGTCTTAGATGAATGGACCCCCTTCTACCCACCTTCTTTTGCAAACCTTACAGCCTTACAGACCCCATCTTGGGGCCCACAAAATGTGTAAAATGTATCTTCATAGCTTAGAGCTTTGGTAATAAGAGACATGCTTAATTTTCATTTTCCAGATAAAATAGAATTACAGAATTACAAATCAGAAAGAAGCCTTAGGGAATATTTATTCTAAAATTCTCATTTTGTAGATAAAGAACTTAAAACACAGAGGAGTTATAAAGCTTGCCCTTGTCACCCAGCCATTGTGAAGCACATCTGGGAATTAAAATTCAGGTGCTCTAAGTCATAGCTTAGTGATCTTTCCTTTATTCTGTATATCCAATAGTTTAGAAAGAAGCTAACCATTTTGTTCAAAATGTGTTTCATTTTATGTTTCTCACATCACTTGTTGTCCATAAACTTTCAGGTAAATTATTTTAAGAGTGAAATTCTTTTGGGAAGAAGGTAAAATAATAGAGATACATATCTTGGATAGTTGCTAGGATATGAATATGCAGAATTGTTTAATTTTTAATATATCAACTTTGGTCATTACTTAGTCTTCACCTTTGAACATCTAGAAAACTTGATTTGGGGGCTTGTATTTAGGCATGGTCAATTTCTGGCCATTTTTTTGGTTAACTTATTCAAAATACCTTTTTGCAAAATGACAATATTGAACTATAGTGAGAAATTTAACTTCTGAGTGAGTGAATTATTCTTTGCTGTTCTGGAGAGAAGTCTGCATTAGGAAGACAAATTATAACTGCAAGATTTCTAATGAATCATAGACAGAAGGGAAATTGGTTGTGTGCTCTTAATGATTCAGGTCAGCAAGATGATTGCCAGATGAATCTATCTCTACTATGGGAATGTATTGACTTAGAATCCCATAAAACTCATTGCAGGGTTAGTCTCCAGCGTGTGTAACCTGTACAATCACACAAGACCAGCACACAGAAGGAAACCACTCTGCTCTTGGTTTAATGCTCTGCTATTGTTGTCTTGACATGTTTAATAATTTTATCTTTGGATTTGTGTGTGTTTTTTTCTTTTTTTAATTGCATTTTAGGTTTTGGGGTACCTTTGAAGAACATGAAAGATAGTTGCATAGATATACACATGGCAGTGTGATTTGCTGCCTTCCTCCCCTTCACCTATATCTGACATTTCTCCCCATGCTCTCTCTCCCCAACTCCCCACACCCCACTGTCCTCCCCTATTTCCCTCCAACAGACCCCAGTGTGTAGTGCTCCCCTCTCTGTGTCCATGTGTTCACATTGTTCAACACTCGCCTATGAGTGAGAACATGTGGTGTTTGATTTTCTGCTCTCGTGTCAGTTTGCTGAGAATGATGGTTTCCACGTTCATCCATGTCCCTACAAAGGACACGAACTCATCGTTTTTGATGGCTGCGTAATATTCCGTGGTGTATATGTGCCACATTTTCTTTGTCCAGTCTATCATCGATGGGTATTTGGGTTGGTTCCAGGTCTTTGCTATTGTAAGCAGTGCTGCAATGAACATTTGTGTACATGTGTCCTTATAGTAGAATGATTTATAATCCTTTGGATATATACCCAGTAATGGGATTGCGGGGTCAAGTGGAATTTCTATTTCTAGGTCCTTGAGGAATCGACACACTGTCTTGGTTGAACTAATTTACATTCCCACCAACAGTGTAAAAGTGTTCCTATTTCTCCACATCCTCTCCAGCATCTGTTGTCTCTAGATTTTTTAATGAACACCATTCGAACTGGTGTGAGATGGTATCTCAATGTAGTTTTGATTTGCATTTCTCTAATGACCAGTGATGATGATCATTTTTTTCATATGTTTGTTGGCGTCATGTATGTCTTCTTTTGTAAAGTGTGTGTTCATATCCTTCACCCACTTTTGAATGGGCTTGTTTGGTTTTTTTCCTTGTAAATCTGTTTTAGTTTTTCGTAAGTTCTGGATATCAGCCCTTTGTCAGATGGGTAGACTGCAAAATTTTTTTCCCATTCTGTTGGTTGCCGATTCACTCTGATGACTGTTTCTTTTGCTGTGCAGAAGCTGTGGAGTTTGATTAGGTCCCGTTTGTCTGTTTTGGTTTTTGTTGCCAATGCTTTTGGTGTTTTGGTCATGAAGTCCTTGCCTATGCCTATGTCCTGAATGGTTTTGCCTCGATTTTCTTCTAGGGTTTTTATGGTGTTAGGTCTTATGTTTAAGTCTTTAAGGATTTGTGTTTTTTTAAGTGAAGTCTGTTGGGACAATGGAGCATGCCTGTGAATGAATAGAAGACATATATGCAGTATGTGAATCTGCTGTTTTTTGTTACATTATTTTCCTTGAGCATCTTGAATACAATAAGATGCTCTATGAACACAGAATCCCAGTAGACCCAGGATGTGTGGGAGTTCAGAGAGACTCAAAGTGTGTTACTTGTACTTAGTAAACATGGAGCTGACAGCCCAAGAGACCATGCTTTCCATTCTCACCAGAACTGGCTTAGGTTTCCAAAGGATGGCAACGGTGCTAGGAGGAACAAACACTTCTATTCTTTCATATTCATGCTACTTTCCTATACTAGTTACCCACCTATGCTGAAAATGATGATATGGGAGGAAAAAGAGAGCAACCTTATATTAGTTCGTTTTCACACTGCTGATAAAGACATACTAGAGACTGGGTAATTTATAAAGAAAAAGAGGTTTAATGGACTCACATTTCCATGTGGCTGGAGAGGCCTCACCGTCTTGGTAGAAGGTAAAAGGCATGTCTTCCATGGATGGCAGCAGAAAAGAGCATGAGGGCCAAGCAGAAGGGGAAACCTTTTATAAAACCATCAGATCTCATGAGACTTACTCACTACCACCAGACAATATGCAGGAAACCACCCCCATGATTCAGTTATCTCCCCACCACAACACATGAGGATTATGGGAGCTATAATTCAAATGACATTTGGATAGGGACACAGCCAAATCATATCAGAAATATAGTTTCTTTTCCTTTCAGTCCTTAACTGAAGGTAGAAAGTATTGGTAAAATGTAATCACGAAGTGAAATAAAAAGTTGATTTAGTTTTCTTGTGTTTCTACTTTGCTGGTAAGAATGAAATATATATGCATATATGAGCTATGAATGTGAATTGTATAATTTCAATAATTTAACATCCAAATTAAATGCTCTTGTATTTACATTTAAAACTAACATTAAACAATATAAAGACAAATAATGAAGTTCATGCTAATAATTTAATATATTATTTTTTCTTTACTTAGGAAGACATTAACTAGTGAATAGAAAACACCACATTGTTGAGAGAGACTGCAGAAAAAAGAAATATCTTTAGTTTTTAACACTTTTATTAGTACATTTTTTTCTGCTCTTTTAACTAGCAACATTTGAATTTTCACTTTGCACTGTATTCTACAAATTATGGAGTCAGTACTGACTCATTGTGGTCCAAAAGAAAGCATTCTGTATCATTCTCCAGACACACTGCTATTTTCTGAATTTCAAACAGATTATCTTCTCTGTGTTGGTAGAAGGAAAAAGAAATACTTTTTTTCCCTTTAAATAGATTACAATATAGTTGATTATATAGTCTTTTATGATATCAATAATAATTCAGTCATGCCTTCTTGAGATTGTACCCTGGCCCTCTTGATTAAATTTTGATTTGATTTGCAAGTTAGCCTAAATTTACTTCAAGTTTACTTTTCAGATGGCTAATTTCATTCTGCTTCACAGAGTTGTGAGGGCTTAATTTATGTATTTAATAAATATGTACTGAGCAGCTATTTCCAGCAGGGCACTGTGCTAGGTGCTGGTATTCAGCAGTAAGACAGACAGGCTCTATACCTTTATGGAGATGCCATTTGGATGAGGGACAGACAATAACAAGTACATAAAAAGGGCAAGCTTCCCAGATTTAGATGAATCTGTGATAAGGAAAAGCAGTGTGATGGAAAAAACAGTAACAAGGAGAGGCTATTTTAAATAGTGTAATCAAGGAAGGACTGAGTAAGAACAGTGTATAATATTCTGATCTGAGACCTAAATAATGAGTCAAAGTTCTAGAAAGAGAATGTTTCAAACAGAGGGAGCTAGAATTATCAAAGCGTAAAGATAAAATATCTTTGGTATAGTAAGTCGAATAATGGCTTCCAAAAGGATATAACCATGCCCCAGACCTTGTGAATGTGACCTTATTTGAAAAAAATTATATTTGCAGATGTAATTAAGGATCTCAAAATGAGGTCAACCTTAATTAACCAGGTGAGCCCTAAATCCAGTGAAAACTGCCTTTATCACAGATAGAAGACAAGACAGACACAGAGGAGGAGGCCATAGGAAGGCAGTGGCACAGATTGGAGTTCAGTTGCCATAAGCCAAAGAAAACCTGGAACTCCCAGAAGCTAGGAAGAGGCAAGGAGGAATTTTCCTTAGAGTCTTTGGAGAAAGCACAGCCCTGTGACACCTTATTTCAAGTTTATGTTCTCTAAAACTGTGAGGGAATACATTTTTGATGTTTTAATTCACCTGCTATCGTTTTAATGTTTGTGTACACTCCAAAATTCATGTTGAAACTGAATCCCCAGTGCATCAGTATTAAGAGATGTGACCTTTGGGAGGTAATTAGGTCACGAGCACTTATGCATGGATTAGTAATCTTATAACTGGCTAGAAGGAACTAGCTAGGCCCCATTTTTTGCCCTTTCCTTTCTTCTGCCATATGAGGACACAGCATTTGTCTCCTCCAGAAAATGCAGTAACAAGGTGCCATCTGAGAAGAAGAGACAAGGCCATCACTAGACACGGAACTTGCCAGTTCCTTGCTCTTAAACTTCCCAATCTCCAGAACTATGAAAAAGAAATTTCTGCTTTTTATAAATTACGCCATCTTAGGTATTTTGTTACAGCAGCACATATGAACTAAGCCACCACCCAGTTTGTGGTAATTTGTTGTTGCAACCTCCAAACACTAATTCACTTGATTTTTTTTTTTTAAGAAATGAAAGGGTCAGTGTGAGTAAGATAAAGTCAGAAGGTGGAGGAGACTGAGAGGATATCAGAAAAGCAGGCCGAAGCCAGATTCCAAAGGGTCAGGTATACATGGGAAAGAGCTGGGGTTTGTATTATCAATAGTGGGAAGCTGTTAATGGATAATAATCTAGAGAATCATTTGGTGTACGTTTAAACTGCAGTGCAGAGAATGGGCTGTCATAGAGTCAAAGAGTGCAGCAATGCTGTAGTGAAAAGTGGTAAAAATACTATAGTAGTTGACCAACTGAGAGATGGTGGTGGCACAGACCTGTCTCATTGTCTCAGAAATAGATTGTGGGGACCAGACTGAGATATCTTTTTGAGATTAGAATGGCAGGACTTGGCAAGAGATTGGATATGAGGAATCAAAGATGACTTCTTAGATTTTTAGAGCAAACAAGTGGGTAATGGAAAATGACTAGTAGAGGAACAGGTACCCACTGTTGATAGTGGAAATCTGAAGTTTCTGCAGTGCATAATTAAGGTTTAGAAATCCAAATGGAAATTTTATATAGAATTACTTGAGATAATGTATGCTAAAAGCATCATTAATGACCCATATATAATTGCTCAAAAAATGAATATATCCTTTCACATTTAATGGTGACCTGATCTTTAGTTCTCACAAAATAGCTATTTTACTGTTTGGAGATATCACTCCATCACTCTATCATTGTCATTAGTTCTTGCCTTCATTCATTATTAGAGCAGACTAATTGTCTTTGTGGGCAAGGTTCTATGAGCCAAGCTAATTTTCATATTTCCATATTTGATACTTCTACAGTAATACACAGGTCATAGAGTGTAATGTAAGTTAGGGCTAAAACTTGGATCACCAATTAGCAAGTGATTCCTCCAAAGTAAGAAGTTCCCTGACACTGGTGATTTGCAAATGTTAAATCCACCAGTTAGAAGAAAATCAAGAATCAACTCTTTGTCCAAACTCTACCTTAATCTTGGCTCAAAAAGCCTGAAAATCTGGGCTTATGGATGCTCTTTCTAACCTTTCCCCATTTAATTATTATGACTCTGGAAGAAAGAGAAAGTGTATCTTTTTTTCCCTAACAAAGGTAATTGAATATTGCCTAATTAGATTAACTGCACTACTTTGAAGCCACAGTGATAGATGATATATAGGAGGCCTGGCATTGATAATCGTGAGAGAGAAATTATTTAATGCAAAATGAAGACTACGGAGTGCAGAGGCCACAGCTTTGACTAGGGTGTCCCCTTCCCCTCTCAAACTTTGTGTATGTATTTTTACATTAAAAAATGGAATCTTTTCAATTATTAAAACATGTTCAATTCCTCTTTATGGCTTGTAACTGTATATGCTGATTTAATTAGTTTAGATTGCCTGCATTAGTTCTGGCTGAGCAGAGCATAGCAGTTTAGTTCCTTTATGATTAAAGAAGGGAGGAACACACCATTGGCACTCCCCATATTTACCATTGCAATAAATATAAAAACAGCAATACTGGGAAAAGCCAGAGTGCCACATAGTGGTCCTTCTGGTCTCGTTTTTATTGGATTCAGCCTCAATGTAGAAAGAGCCTAGATAGAGGTCCTCCTTCCGGGGTAAACAGACAAGTATGTTATAGAGAATGACTTGGGAAAAAGCTATCATCTTAGATGCCATGTCACCTGCTCTGACCTAAAGCACTTTGGCAGATGTTGGCTATGAGAAAAACTTGTGATGCTTCACAGTGTGGATGATGAGGACAAGGGGCCATTTATTTTTTGATGTTCCATAGCTGAAACTTTAAGTTAAAAATGCCTTGGGAAAATGGTCACCAACTTTTCTTTGTATTGCTTGTGCTGCATCTCCACAGTCTGCAGAACATTATACATTTTCCCCCATTCATTCGGGATTTGTCAAGCACCTACTATGTCCTTGTGAGAAGTATGTTGGTTTATTTGATGATATGGAAACTGTTAATGAAGGAAGGAGGTAACATTGGTAACTGACAAATAGTGAAAGAGGCCGAACTAAAAATCTTTTTCTTTCTGAGAAAAGAGGAGGAATTGATTTGCTTTTCTCCGAAATGATGGTTTTCTCATTTCCCCCCAAAACTTAAAGTAGAAGTTATGAAGGAATTTGAACGTTTCCTGGTTTCTCTTCAATTCTAAGATTTTTGTGAAAATAAGACGGAGTTCCAGAAGTTTTAAAATATTTATTTCTTTGCAAAATGAGCGAATTCCTCACTAAGCAATTGGAGTGGATTAAAAAACAAGGAGACGTAGTTGGAGGAAGTAGGTCTGCACATATAAGAATTTTTATATTTGCATCTCATTTGGTGCATAGTTTTCATATCCATGAATTTGGAAAATCATTGCACTTAACACTGGGAAATATAAAGCTGAATATATGTAGCAGCAAAGGAAAGAGAGAGAAACAAAAATTCTGAAACCCATTAAACCCTATTGGCAAAAAAATTGGCAAGATTTCTAAAATTTGTTTATGATTTTTGAACTTCAAAGTGAATGGCATGCCAAGTAACTGAATAATGCTTTCAACTGAGGAGTAATTATAAGCTCTGGAACTGCCCAAACATATTGATAATACTATGTGCTGAAAATCTCTTTTTGGATCTATTTTGCATTTACAGTTGTTAGTACAACAAAAACCATATGCAAGCCTCTGTTTGACATGCATCCTTCTGGGGGGCATAAATGCAACCTACTCTCCAGCCAACTTTAGACCTATTGAATACTATTGGTTACAGATTTGTTTTAATGTTCAGAACTTCAAAATTTTGAAAAAAAAATAGAATTTTGGTTTATAATGATTTTCACATGATACTAAAGAACACTTTAGTATTGTTTAATCATTTAATCATTTTAAATTTGTAAATTGAGATGAACACAATTACAGAACAACAGAAAATTACTATTTTCTGTTTGGGAAATTTTTTTTTTTTTTTTTTTTTGAGATGGCATCTCTCTCTGTCACCAGGCCAGAGTGCAGTGGCATGATCTTGGCTCACTGCAACCTCTGCCTTCTGGGTTCACGTGATTCTCCTGCCTCAGCCTCCCCAGTAGCTAGGACTACAGGCTTGTGCCACCATGCCTAGCTAATTTTTATATTTTTAGTAGAGATGGGTTTTCACCATGTTGGCTAGGATGGTCTCAATCTTTTAACCTTGTGATCCACCTGTTTCAGCTTCCCAAAGTCTGGGATTACAGGCATGAGCCACCGCACCTGGTTGGGAAAGAATTTTTGTCTTTTACATTGTTCTTGTACAGTGTATTCAATACAAACAGACACAGTGTGTAAGCTTCAGCTTTAATAATAGCTTTAATGATGGTGAAACATTTGAGTAATTCCATCACCAGTTGAATGAGGGAGGCTGCTATGAATGTGCTACTGAAGTAGGATATTAGCCAAAATTGTGACTTATGGAGATCAAAATAGGTGTTTGACAAGTCAATTTGTAAATTTTTTTATAAGTTTGCTAAATTCATGGGAAAATTTTTGAATGTATCTGTTGTTTACCAGATTAACTGTATAATGAACAGCTCTGGAATTTGATCTACACGGTGTTATAATTATGAATTCAAGATCAAACATGACTCAGATGTATAAATACTACTTAGGAAAGTAATGGAATCTGTTTTTCTATTACATTTTAATTTCAATTATATTAGTCTGCTAGGGCTACCCCAACAAAATACCAGAGACTGTGTGGTTTAAACAACAGAAATTTACCTTCTAACAGTTCTGGAGGCTGGTAAGTCTGAGGTCAAGTGAGGTTTGGTTTCTTTTGAGGCCTCTCTCCTTGGCTGGCAGATGGCTGCCCCCTCACTGTGTCCTCACATAGCCTTTGCTCTGTGTGGTCTCATCCCCGGTGTCTAAATTTCCCCTTCTTATGAGAACACCAGTCAGAGTGGATTAGGACCAACACTCACAGCCTCATTTTAACTTAATCACCTCATTAAAGACCTTTTCTTCAAATATGTCTACATTATGAGGTCCTGAGGGTTAGGAATTTTTGGGAAATGTAATTTATCACATAACATCAATGTAATTTGTACATCTGCTTGTGTTTGTTGAGCTTCTCCTTGTCATCAGCACTGAGCTAAGTGGAGGCAGGGTCTCTGCTCTCCTGGAGCTAACAGCCTAATGGAGTAGAAAGTCAGTTAAGAGTTAAACAAACAAACAATGACATAATTGCAGGTGGTGATAATTGCTGTGAAGACAATGAAAAGAGTATGTGGTGGAGATCAAAGAAGTGAGGGTGGGAGAAAGAGGGATGCGAAACCTGCTTCATGGGTCCTTAGGAAACACTCCACAGAGGGACATTTTCCTCAAGGTGGGAAAAACTGGAAGAAGGTCAGGAAGGGTGAGGCACAATGGATAAGAAGTCAAATGAAATCCTTGCAAGGGCATCAGGTGTTTGGATTTATATGGCATTTTAGGCTTAGGGAAGAGTTGGGTATTATTTGAATTGCATTATATAGTCATTGAACACGTTTAAGTAAGAAAGACATTTCAATTTCACAATCTTACTGACTGCTGTGCTATAGCTTGCAAGAGATAGAGTGGACACAGAGGTTGCATTTAAGGGGCTGTGGCAGGGCAGTAGCAATAATGGATTGGATGAAGGTAGTAGCAGTATAGATGAGTGACATGATAAATGTAAGATATATCTTAAGGGTAGGAATGACAAGACTTGAAGATAAGTTAGATGTGTGGAGTAAGGAGAGAGTAGAACCAATGACTCCCAGGTTTGAACACCTGAGATGTCAGTGTCAGTGAGTGTGAAGGACAAAACTGGAAGGGGATAGACTTACACAGGGATCATGATTGAGACTGGCTGTTCAGATCCAAGAGTGTAGGTTGGGTCATTTTGACTTTGTGGTGTCTATTAGTTTATTCTAGAAGAATTGTAGACTTGTTGGAATAGGAGCATATTACGAAGGTAAGAAAAAAAAAAACTGAAGTTGGAGTAAAAATATATTCATTTACTAGTGATTGCTAGTGGTCCCCAGTTAAAACGGTATCTGTGAGCTTAAGTAACTTGCTTTTAAATTAAGATTTGATTAAAGGATTAGGTACAGCTTTGTCTTTTTTTTCCACCCATAGATGTTGGACATTTATATGTGACACAGGGTTTTATATTTGTGTGCCTATCTCAATTGCTGATGCTATTAGTAAATACGTGTTGAGGGGCAATGTCAAGTTATTTGAAACTGAAGACTGTCATGCTAGATTTTTAGGGTGTAACAGAAGAGTAGTTTAGAACTTAAATGAAAGTGCCAAACAAAATGCTTTTAGTGTAGCTTTGCAAGTTGTAAATTGGGCAGGAATTTTAAGAAATGTTTGGCTCCTCTGGCTTTAGTAATTTAGTGAGTTTAGTGATTTAGTAAAGACTTCCTGTTAACTACTTCTTAAATATTTAACGCTCTAGGAAGAATAATAGTATGATAAAAACTTTGCTGTTGTTGAAGAAAATAAATCATTTGGTTTGCCCCAAACTATTGGAACCTGAAAAAGAATCTTGTGTTCATGTAAGTTTTCCTTATTTTTAATGGAAGTAATTGTTAATGGAAAAGAGTGGTCAGGAAAATAAATTGTGCACATGAAAGGCAAAACCATACTTCAGAGCACCTTATGTAAATGTGATAAAGAATTGAATGTGATTTTAAAGGTAGGGAAAAACAGATTAGCTGTTGTGTCATGATTAGCCTCTTTAAAGTTTGTTTTTCAGAAAGAATTCTATTTTCAGTGTTTAAATTACTCCCAAGAATAAAGGAAGGTTTACCAGGAGAAGTTTATTCCTAAATAGATCAGGAGAAATCTTGGTATTTATGTATACTAAAGGCTAATCTTCATTTATTCACATTAGGATAGTGATAAACAGCAGGGCATAAATTTGAATTTTTTTTAAGTAGTGATTAATTTAATAGGCTGCTAGGAAGAAATCTTAGGCATTTTTTTTCCCCAATTTATTTATTTTACTGATGAGAAAACTAAGACGTCTTCAGGTGAAATGTGACCTGGCCACAGCTGGTTATTGGAAAGCCTGGTTCAAACCCAGAGATTCTGACTTCTAGGCTAGTACCTTTCAACTCCATAAAGCTGCATTTTATAGCCTGGTGTTTTCTTTTGTTAAATAACGAAATATTTTCACAGTTCCTTTGTTAAAAGTATCAGAGTATACTTGTTAGAAGAGAAATATTAATTGGGTAAGAAATCAGTTACTTTTTGTTAGGTATTTCTACCATAGCTAGAAAAAGGTTTGCTAGAAAGAATATACTGGGTTTAACACAGATTGGGTTTCCATGTGCTTCTTCTCAAACATATTGGCATCTTTTGAGTAGTACTGACACATCTTTCCCGTTTATCACAGGCTTAGTTGTCCCTTATATCACACATTTTTACTACCACTGTCCAGAATGAGGGAAACATCTCTGGCCAATATTTGGAAAGATGCTTCCTGAAATATGTGAATTGAGTTTGTCACTTTTGATTTTGTTAACATGAACTTCAAACTAACTGCTCTAGCTGACATGTTTAAGCTAAAGGAATACATATTTTAGATCTGCACAAATGTATTTATTTTTCTCTAACCTGTGTCTAAATAGATTTTCAAACATCGAGGAAATAGAAAAATACTGCAGAATGTATTAAACTTTTCATTAGGTATGCTGTATGCATTTCAATAAGTTTAATATTTATTTTCATGTTTGATATGGCAGTTTTCAGGCCCAAGCTCTTTATGGATTGTCTATGTGATACAGAAATGACACAGTATTATCAGCTGTGAATGCAGGAAGAGACCATTTCTGAAGGAGTTAGAGCAATCATGTCCAAACAAGAAAGAGAATAAAGACTATTATGGACAGCTAAAAATATAAGCGGAAAGATGTAATACTGTAAAGTAAAATTTGACAAATAAATATTTTTTGTCTCGCCAAAGAATCATAGGATCTTTACATCATTGTTACTGGCATTGCTAGCTTAGAGCACTATTTATTGAAATGCTGATGTAGCATTCTGCATTGACCTCAGAAGACGTTTTGTTGCCTGTAGAATTGCTAATACTAGAGGTAGCCAAAACAGTTTTTGGTTTCCATTAAAATACAGATTTGGTCTAGCACTGATTAATTTGTCATGGCTGACAGAACTAAAATTTTACAGTGACTTCATTGCAAATGACATTAATAGTTTAGAAATGGAACCTCCATTTGGTCATTGATTCTATCAAACTTTCCGGTAGTCTTACAAAGGTAAATCAACAGGAGCCTATTTTGGGAGAAAGATGGAAAATCTAGTTGTCTATATTTATTTCCTAATATTTATTTTGAAAAGTTTTTTTCTGCTTCATTTGAACTAAGCAGAATTAGTGAGAAATATAAAGAGTTGGTAAGAAATTGTGCAGAAAGTAGTAGGTTGCTTTTCAGTTATTGCAGTTCTGAAGACTGAAAAGAAGGCAGCCCTATATCAGACCATACCAGGATAACAGTACTAACCGATACACATTTTTAGCACTGATTATATCTGCATTTATATAACATATATAGTATATGTGATATGTTATGACATACAATATATGACATAAATGTGTATAATTTGTGATATATGTCACATATAAAATCACACATATGTCACATCACCTTATATGAGATATATGACATGTATATATATCTGTGATGAAAATGTGTAGCTCTAAGTATAGTTATCCTGGTACAGGCTAATATTAAGCTGTTTTCATCTTTGTGATGTTCAGTTTTTCAGAATTGCAGTAATTCTGCTATGTCTATACATCCATATATCTTTATATCTATATTTATATATACAGAGAAAGAGGGAGGAAGAGATCAGGGAGGTACAAAACTTACCTAACTGATGTGTGATAGAGAAGTTGTTCTAATAAAATATCAAATTCAAGAGCACATGCAAATTCTACAAACATTTTTTTCCCCAGCTTTTTATATGGTTTATGACTTTCATACCAATTTGGCCTTAGTACATTATCCATGTTTAAAGCTGGATGCTACAGTAAGTTAGATACACCAAAGTACTATACAGCCTTGAAAATGAAGGGAATTTTGACACTTGTGACAACATGGATGAACCAGGAAGATATTTGCTAAGTGAAGTAAACCAGGCACAGAAGAAAAAATGCTGTATGATTTCACCTATATGTGGTATCTACAAATGTCAAATTTATAGAAGTAGAGAGTAGAATGGTGGTTACCGGGGGATGTCTGTAATCTGAGTCATAGCCCTAGCAGTCATTTTTGATACCTCCCTCTTTTCTTCACACCACATTGCATCCATTATTCCACTGACCCATTATCTTTTACCTTCTTAAGATATAAAAAAAAATCTGTCCACATTTGTCCTTCTCCATTTCAAACACGGTCCCATCATTTATTTGATGTGGACGTCTCCTAACTGATCTCTTTGTATCCATGCTTGCTTCCTTACAACCAGTTCTCTCTTGGAGCCATGGGGACAGTTTTAAAATGTCAAACTAACCAGGCATGGTGGCTCATGCCTGTAATCCCAGAACACTTGGAGGCTGAAGCAGGCAGATCGTTTGAGTTCAGGAGTTTGAAACCAGCCTGGACAACATGGAACAATCTTGTCTCTACACAAAATACAAAAATTAGCCTAGCATGGTGGTGCATGCCTGTGATCCCAGCTACTTGGGAGGCTGAGGTGGGAGGATCACCTGAAAAGGTCAAGGTTACAGTGAGCCTTGATTGCACCACTGCCCTCCAGCCTGTGCCACAGAGTGAGACTCTGTTTCAAGTAAGTAAGTAAATACATAAATAAATCAAACTCATCAAATACTTTAATTCAGAGGCAGTGACACTCCAGGAAACCAGGAGCCTGGATATCATAGTCATCGGTCACCAGGGCAGTCCACAGACCAAGGCATGGCAGCTGAATTCATGCTGAATCATTATAAATAGGAATATGCATTAATCCAAAGCAGGAAGACTGGCAATTTGAAGACCTAGCTACTTCTGGAGTGCAGGCCATACAGTAGTAAATCTTACCCCTTGGACCAAAAAGAAGAAAGCAGAACAGGGAGTTTGTTGTTACTGAGGTTGATTAAACTATTTGTTGAGGAAGAAACCCTCTGAAACGAAGTCAATTTGTTCCTGTGTCTGTGGTTCAGAGACTCACCTAAGGGGTAAGTCTGTGAAAAGAGATAATAGCTTATTCACTCCAGGGTCAAGCAACTACAAAAGATAGTAAACAACTAGCATAAATGAGTGTCATATGGAAGAAAAACCTCTGAAGCTGAGTCTCACGTTTCAGGTGTTCCAGCATTGTATTTTCCATAGTAAGAATTATAATGACCAGGAGAAGTGAGGCCGAAGTCATTTTAGATGCAAAATAAGATGCAGATAACATTTCTGTAGCTAGGTCTGCCATTTCTTCATTTTGGGAACCATAAGTGGGAGAACAGTTAAATTAGCAGAGGAAGCTACAGGAATGGACTGAGAAAGCAGATACTAACACTATGCTGGAAAGAGAAAAGCAAATTCCTTTTCAGCAGCAACCATCTCAAAATGTGTATTTGTGGAAATCCAGGGTTCAGACACAGCAAATTTCTGAACTTCAGAAGTTCAGAATAACTTTGATGATAATTCCTTCAATGGAAATTGACAGGAAATACTAGCTGTACAAATACATATAAGCAGTAATGTAAGGGAAAAAATCTAAATATTATGTCTCATAGGGAAATAACAAAGCAGTTGAGTTTAGATGAAGAGGCTGAATAACTGATAGTAGACAGAGAAGAAATGAATGAAGATATTTTGGAAGGTATAGTCATTCTCAAGGGATAGTCATTCTCAATTTCAGTACAGTATCCTTTACAAATGATGTCTCGAAGACAAATTTAACATAGTGAAATTATGGTAGAGCCCTTAAATATGGATCTAGAGACTATAATGATATCTTTAGCCCAAACAATTGCACTTGTCAATGTGGATGGGAGGAAAACAGAGGGAGCACCAAAAAGAGACTCTCCACAATTTAGTGGTGGTGATGGCAATGATGATGTTGAAGTTAAATGCAAAAGTAGGCATTAGCAAAGATATTGCCGTTCAAGAGATGGAGATTTTGAATGTGATACCCAACTATGCAAGTTAAAATCTGACACAACTTGGGATAAAGGAATGATGTTTTATTGGTTCTCAGCAGCTATGTAAGTCAGTTATCTGAAACAATAAAATAAAAACCATAAAATAAAGATACAATGTTTTGCAGAAAATAGTCATCAAAAAATCTTTGAATATAGAATCATCGGACAAGATGCCATGTGACATTGTATTATTTGCAGTTTGATGTAATGCCTGGATTAAATCTGGATGGCAGACATAGAGGACAAGGCAAGTGAAGTCAGCATTGAGCAACAGAGATAGGAGAAAAGGAAGAAGAATATAAGAAAATAAAGAACCACCAGACAGTAAAAAGGGATAAAGTATGTGAGTTAAGTGATGAGACTTACCAAGAAGTACAAAGTTTAAACTTTTGAGAATGGCAAGCAACAGCCCAGACCTTAATCTGACCATTGCTGAGCTCAGAAGTTGGAATTTTAATTTTTTTTACACATGTGCCATCTCAGCTCGCTGCAACCTCTTTCTCCCAGGTTCAAGCAATTCTCCATGCCTCAGCTTCCCAACTACCTGGGAATACAGGTGTGCACCACCACACCCAGCTAATTTTTGTATTTTTTATAGAGCTGGAGTTTCACAATGTTGGCTAGGATGATCTCAAACTCCTGGGCTCAAGTGATTCTTCCACTTTGGCCTCTCAAAGTGTGTAGATTGTTGGGTACAGTGGCTCACCCCTGTAATTCCAGCACTTTGGGAGATGGAGGTGGGCAGATTACTTGAGGTCAGGAGTTTATAACCAGCCTGGCCAACATGGAAAAACCCCATTTCTACTAAAAATACAAAAATAAGCCAGATGTGGTGGTGCCCGCCTGTAATCCTAGCTACTCAGGAGGCTGAGGTAGGAGAATCACTTGAACCCGGAAGGTGGAGGATGCAGTGAGCTGAGATAGCACCACTGCACTCCAGCCTGGGCAATAGAGTAAGACTTTGTCTCAAAAAACCAAAACAAAACCAAGTGTGGAGATTGCAGGCATGACCCATCACATCTGGCCTTAGAATATTAATTCTAATGCCAGAAAACTATACTCTAAAAGAAAAAAAATGTTTCTAGGTCAGAGAAAGAGAAAAAGAGAAAGAAGGGAGGGGGGAAGGACAAACACGAGACTCTATTAAAAAACCATTAATTCTTCTGATTCTGAAAAACAAAACTATCCTATGATATATGAAATTATAATTACAACTTCTGAAAAACTCAAGAAAAAGGTGAGGAAAAAGCAGAATATGGCTGGTTTGATGAGTGTTCCAAAAATGATGGCTGAGCTAAATGTAATTTCAAAGGATTGAAGATCAGAATTAGCAGATATCTAGAAACGTTTATAATAAAAGTGATAGAGATTGTTTTACATATTATACTTTTGTTGATAATCTAGCTGTGTTTTTCATTCATGAGTGCCTGATGAGCAAAGGAACAGAACCAATGTAGAAGAACTACTGGTTGGCTTTAAGTTCGGAGAGAAGAATACAGAGAAAATGGCTGAAAATGCTGGAAAGATGCTTCAATGGGAGAATGTACTTTGTAATTAAGTCAGTAAGCATACGGCCACACTTTAGTGACTTCCTTTCATTTGTTACTGAAGACATGTTGAAGACGAACAGCATGACATTAATTAATTTAAAATGAAATGTTCTTATTTGTATACAGATTTTTCTCTGGGAAAAAAATTGATTTAAGAGAAAATCAGTCATGTGCCCTTGGGGTAAAAATAGGTGTGTTTGCAAGCAACAGGCTCATACTGTTTGAGAAAAAAGAAAAATAGCTGCAACCATTTTCAAATAGATTAAAATTTTATGAAGATTTTAGTTCTTCATTGGTTAAAGAATGATGAAATAATGAATATTCAGGAGATTTATAATCTGTAAACATTCAAAGAATTCTTTTTGTATGATTGAATAATTATGTAAAGAATACTATTTAAAAATACTTTAAGGAATTTTCATTTCTCTTAAGATAAAACCAAAAATGTTTAACATGGCCTCTAATGGCAAACTTAGCTGGTATCTACTTTCTTTCTCTGCATCCTCTCTCTCACTCACTCACTCTTTTTCTCACATTTCGCACTCCTACTTTCTGTCTGCTTTCTATTCTGTTCCTCAGTGTGACTATCTCCTTGTCACTAAAGTTCATTCTGTCTTCCTAGATGATGTCCCTTCCTTACAGCCAAACTTGTTTTCACCTCATACATCTATTCTTCATTGAGATTGTAGATCAAACTTCACTTCTTCTAAGAATCCTTTATTGGCCTCCTGACTTGGGTCAGAGGTTCTTCTAAGAGCCTTTCTTTGTTAGCACTTATCACAATTACAATATATTTTAAAATGTGTCATACCTGTAAGTCATGCCCATCTCTCCCATGTCATAGCCATTTAAACTGTGTCTTAGCCATTTCTATTATGTCATACCCATGAGTCATACTCTTAAGTCATACTCATCTCTTTCATGTCAGCTCCAAGAAGACTGGGACTTTGTCAGTGTTTTTAATGAGCAATTTATTTTCAGTGCCTTATACTGTCCCTACACAAACTATATACTTAATCTTCTTTGATAAAATTAGTAAAAATGAATCCAAATTAAACATGTATAATGAGTTTCTGCCTCATTAATATTTCAGTAGTTGTTTATTGTTGTGTCGGTTAAAGGCCGTGTAAAAGGAATTCCTGCTGCTTGATTGCTTTGAACTGGGGCATTGGTTTTTTCCTTCCTTTGGACTTGAACTGAAATATTGGCTTCTGAGCCTGACAGCTTTAAGACTGGAACCTGCACCATTGGTTCTCCTGTTTCTCAGGCCCTTGGACTTGGCCTGGAACTACACCATCCATGCTCTTGAGTTTCTGGCTTGCCAACTACAGATTTCATGGGTTCTCATTTTCTATAATTGCATCAGCCAATTCCTTATAATCTTTCTCTCTCTCTCTCTCCCTCCCCTTCTCTCTCCACACACACACATACATATGTAGATACATGTTTATTTATACATGTATATATACACCTCAGTTATATATTTGTATCTCCTATTGGTTCACTCTAATAAAATAATTATTTAAATTAAGTGAAAACAGAATAAACAAGAATATTGCTGTTAGCACAAATGGAATCATGGTCTCAAATGATTTGTGTTGGTGGGACTAATAATTGTTCTCTTTGTGTGTTGTCTAAATGAAGGCAGGCCATTTGTGAATCAAACTGCAGTCATGCTTTTCTAATAATGGTGGTTGCATTACCATCTGAAGGATAACATTCATGAGTAGGCTCTGTGGAAAGGACTGGTGCTTGTACACACTAATAAAATAGTTATTTCACTAGCACTTTCTCTTCAAATACAAATGGCATGTACATATACAAATGTACTCACACACAGAGATTCTCTTTTTGTAGCCAGTAATGCTTGCTTTCTAATTCAAACAACAATTAGCACTCCTGTATTGAAATAGGCATTATAAGGTACTATATGCCTTCTGTGAATATAAACCATCTTTTTCATCTTTGTATCTCTAAACTCTAATAGACTGCTTGGCCCATAACATGCACCAAAAAATACTGTATGATGAATGGACTTAATAAATAAATAAATGGGTAGAATGCACATAGTTCACTCAAGGAGTTTTTGAGCATTGAGAATACTATATGTGTTTGAATACTTGAAATTTGTGCCATTAGTGATATTTCTTTCCTGATAAATAGAGTAGTATTTAATTAGAAGGTAAGGATTTTGCCCAAAACATTACTATCCTGGAGACTGCAATAAAGTTGCATGAAGCCTTAGAAAAGAACCAGACAGACCATCATCATATTAAAATTTTGAAGAAGCTTTGGAGGAGAGCATCAGTATTTTAGCAAAGCAAATGATCATTTATCATTCGGAGGCACTTATTAAGTGCAGTATTGGAAACAAATTTGATAGAATATGAAAAATTATGGCATTTTGTTTCCTCAGCAGGAAAAGCTCAAATGAAGTTTGGGTTAATTGTTTGAGGGTACTAAGAAATGCATCTTAAAAAATACTTGTAACAGGAATGCTGTGATGGCACACTTGAGAAGGAGGAAGCCCACAACTGATAGTGGGGCATGGCTATTTACCATAAACAACCTAATCCAATTTAGCTGCTTCATCAGATAATTTGAAAGGCAAGTATTTGTTAATTCAATGACCTCTCAATATAAATCTATAACAAATTCTTCCAGAGAGATTATGGAGGATTTTGGTACTGGTTGCTGATCTAAGATCGAGTTAGAGTTAAATTTATTGGAATTTCTTTTTCATGCCCCCAAATCATAATTTATCCTACTAAGTTATGTTTTCTGTCAAATATAAGGATATATATTTTATTATGGGTTATTAAAAGCTAGGAAATTGTGAACCTGATTTCCAATCTTATTTCATAAATATGCAACATTTCTTTTCCTGTAAACTGAGATTTTCAGGCCAGAAATTGCTCAGTTTTAATAGATACTCTAGCAATCTATTTTTTCTTAATTACATAGTTTTGTATCTGATTTTTAAACCTGAATATGCAAATGCCTCATGATTGTCCAATTCATATTTGAATATTTTCTCTCAGTATTGCTTCTCCTCATATGATGCTGCAGTTTTGAATGACCATCTGTATGGATAAATGGCTGGTGAGAGATCCCACTTCATTCTCTGCATGAATAAGAGATCTTACCACGGCTCTGTGGAACAAACCTTGGGACAGGGATAGAGAAAATCGTGTAGGGAGAAGAGGAGACAAATCACTGCCATTACCCAAACAGATAAATGCTGGCTTCCTGCTACCACATTTTCTGGAAAGTATAACTTAGGGGGCTGTTATGGCCTCAATTCTCTTCCCTTCCCTCTGATTTCACATATTAGAAAGCCTAATCCTTAGTACCTCAGAATGTGATTTTATTTAGATATAGGATCTTTAAAGGGGCAATTAGGTTGAAATGAGGCTTTTATGGTGGGATCTAGTCCAATCTAACTAGCGTTCTTATAAGAAGCCTAAATTTGGACACACAAATCAGTACCAGGAAAGAGTGTGCACAGAGAAATGATTATGGGGAGTGACACAAGAGGTTGGCCATCTGCAAGCCAAGGAGAGAGGCCTCAGAGGAAACCAAACCTGATGACACCTTCATCTGGGCCCTCCTAAGCCTCCAACTTATGAGAAAATAAACTTCTGTTACTTAAGCTACCCAGTCTGCACTATTTTGTTCTGGCAGCTCTAGCAAACTAATACAGGGAGTTAGGAGAATCTTCATGGACTATGTTTTATGCCAGATGGTATGAGGGGCTCCTTGCAGGCATTCACCTCAGCACATTTTGGCATGATTTTCAAGCAATATAGAAAGATCTGAGCTAGTGGGAAAGAACTTAATCTCTGGGAGATGAGTATAAACTTACAAGTTGAATTATGTTCCTCTAAAAAGATATGTTGAAATCCTGATGCCCTATGCCTCAGAATGTGATCTTATTTGAAAAGAGGATCATTGCAGATGTAGTCAAGTTAAGATGAAGTCATTACTGTGAGTTTCAATCCAGTGTGACTGGTTTCCTTAGAAATGTGGATGTGGACATGTATAAAAGAATGCCATGTGAAGATAAAGGGAGAAATGGGGGTGATGTTTCCACCAGACTAGGGATGCCAGAGATTGGCAGCAAAGAACCAGAAGTTTGGAGAGAGGTATGGAACAGATTCTTCCTCACAGCCCTTTGGAAGAACCAACCCTGAAACAGCCCTTTGAAAGAACACCTTGATTTTTGACTTCTAGTTGTTAGACTGTGAAGCAATAAGTTTCTTTTGTTTAAGCCACTCAGTTTCTGGTACATAACTACAGCAGCTCTAGGGAATCATTACATGCCTTAGTTCCTTTTTCCTTCATATTCGAGAAATAAGGATGTCTGAATCTTAACTGGCAATCATATAGTCTTTATAAGGTTCTCTGAGCATTACTTACCATTGCTATTCTAAATAACTTTCCTCTTCTCTTTTGTTCTGCTTGCCATATTATCAGCCAACAGTCTACCAGAAAGGTCATTTGTGATGGATTCCCCAGCTTTTATTTCTGCATGCCCAAAGAGTCGCCGGGCAGATTAAAAAACATATTGCTCATTTCAGCATTTACTTAATCTTAATTTTTGCTCTATTTTATTTTTTCTTCCTCCTAATCTTCCATCTTTCTCTTTTCATCTATATACTTTTTTCTCTTACTGGTTTTTATTATTTCTCTCACTTATTTTTATAAATAAAATAAATGCACAATTTTTATTAATTTTGTTCTTCCTTCAAATTATAGCCCCAAATAATTTACTTCTCTTCAAACATAAACTTCTATTCAGGAGCAAACTTCTTTATTTCTTTTTTCTTTTTTTCTTCCTTCCTTTTTTTTTTTTTTTTTTTTTTTTTGTTGTTGTTTGTTGTTGAGATGGAGTCTTGCTCTTGTGCCCAGGCAGGAGTGCAATGGCGCAGTCTCAGCTCACTGCAACCTTCGCCTCCCTGGTTTAGGTGATTCTCCTACCTCAGCCTCCCAAGTAGCTGGGAAAACAGGCGCTTGCCACTATGCCCAGCTAATTTTTGTATTTTTAGTAGAGATGGGGTTTCACTATGTTGGCCAGGCAGGTCTCAAACTCCTGACCTCAGGTGATCCACTCACCTTGGCCTCTAAAAGTGCTGGGATTATAGAGGTCAGCCACTGCACCTCTCCAAGAGCTGAAACTTCTTTAAATGTCTAAAATTCTTCTCACCAAGTCCTTTCCTAAACTTTACCTCTTAATTCAACTGGGCTTCATTCTTGCACCCTATTCTCACCTGGAAAGTGCTCTTGTAGATGTTACTAAGTTGAATTGACCTTTTGAAGTGCTCATCTTACTTATATCTCTGCATTGTTGAAAATTTCCTTCTTGCATATTCTCTCCTCTCTTGGTTATGTATGAAGCAACATTTTACTCTGCTTAATTGGCCAGCTCTTTTCAATATCATAAGGAAATTTATTCTTTTTAACCCTAAGCCCTGAGGTTTTCTAGGTGTCAATCAATAACTGACGGGTCTGAAGTTTGACTTTATTTGCAAGTTAATCTGCCACAGTTTCTTATGATCCTGGGTCAGAGACAAAGAATTATTGTACTCACAACAGTGTCAACCAGAGAATTAGCATTTGCACCATTTTTCTGAGCTACAGTTCCCAGAGGGTGACCTGAAGAGGGCCAGGTGATGCCAACACATTCAGTACGCTGTGTTATTGGACCCTTGTAAGAGTAAGCAAATGTTTTTGTTTTTGTTTTTGTTTTTTAGTCTCAATTTTATTAGTAAAAACATATTCAGAGAAGAATTTCTAGAAGAATTAAAAGAAAATGTTAACATTAATATCTTTAGGGAGAAGCATAATGAAATTTCAGAATAATAATAAAAGATTTCTAAGATCTACAATGACAATTCCCTTTGAGCAACGTTGAATACAACACTCTACCAGAAAGGAATTGGACAAACCACAGGAGTATGCTGCCTAAAAGAGGACTTTTGCATTAAACTTGGTCATTCCTTTACTCTGAAATCCCAGTTTCTATTCTGCTATCATTTAGTTGATGTTTTTGCCTATAAATACCACCAAATATACTAGTGGATATCAAATTAAAAAAGAAGTCCAATAATGTCATTGATAATTGTTATACTCTTATAGTCCATTGATTGAGAATATACATGCATATTTATGTGTCTGCATGTATATATATATATATATATATATATATATATATATATATATATTTGCATGGATTAATTGGTCCCTGGACACTATACCTGCCCTGTAACATATACTTCCAAGAGTGGGTTTGGGAACTACTGTTCTATATCTTTTAGTGTTTGATACATAAAGTTGACTTAGTACACTGTGTAATGATGAAGATGGTGGTAAAATTACTTTTTCTTAAAACAGTGGCTACTAAAATTTACAACGGCAAAATATGTTCTGTGGCTTAGAAAATACTTTGTTATTTTTAATTTTTTTGTAAAGATACAGTCTTGCTGTGTTGCCCAGCTGGTCTCAAACTCCTGTACTCAGTGATCCTCCCACCTCAGCCTCCCAAACTGCTGAGATTACAGACATGAACCTCTGCACCCAGCCCAAACTCTCCTTCCTTCCTCCCTCCCTCCCTCCCTTCCTCCCTCCCTCCCTTCCTTCCTTCTTTCCTTCCTTCCTGTCTTCCTTTCCTGCTTTTCTTCCTTTCTTTCTTTCTCTCTCTCCATCTTCCTTCCTTCCTTCCTCCCTTCCTTCCCTTCCCTTTCCTCTCTCTCCTTTCCTCCCTCCCTCCCTCCCTCCCTCCCTCCCTCCCTCCCTCCCTCCCTCCCTTCCTTCCTTCCTTCCTTCCTTCCTTCCTCTCTCTCTCTCTCTCTCTCTCTCTCTCTCTCTTCCTCTTCCTCTTCCTCCCCCCTTTCTTTTCTTTCTTTCTCTAGATAGTCTGGAACTTCTGGGCTACAAATTGGGTTCAGTGTAAACTGCTTAGGTGATGGGTGCACGAAAATCTCACACATCACCACAAAAGAACTTACTCATGTAACCAAATGCCACCTGTTCCCCAGAAACTTACGGAAATATAATATTTTCTCAAAAAGTTCTCCTTGTGTTAATTTTAAGTAGAAAAATAACATTAATATATTGAGTCTAGTTTGAGCTGCAACTTTCAAAAGATCAAAATGTTTAAAACTAATTCCTTCTATATTCTCTAGATCCATGTTTTAAAAAGAGGAATTTTGCAAAATTCACCCAGCACTCCTTAGGATTATATTGGTACTGAAGTAAAGCTAAGAAAAAAAAAGTAAAATTGGAGATGAGATAAAACTGTACTAAGCCCAAGAGTAAGCAAATATTTTGTAATGGGCATTAAGCCTGCCTGTCTTGCCCAGCAGGAAGACATTATTTTTATGACACTGGGAAGTAAACAAATATTTTTATCTTCTCTATTCTCCAAGCTTGTTCCCTATGCAGACATCATTGAAAAGATCAGAATAAAAGCTGTGTGCTTCTGCAGATATGCAGAAACCCAAGACACCCATGTAGAACTGTCTCCCAACCAAAGAAGTATGTTACCTCCTCCGTCCTCCACAGGCCCTTCCTAGATGACCTCAACTCCTGCTTGTACCCCAGTGACTTCTGAATCTCTCTCAACTCTAAGTAATTGTGTGGAAACTTGGATGATATAGCCAAAATAGTATCTTTTTTTTTGTTTACTCCAATTATGTTTTCCTGCATTTCTCAGTTTAATAAGTGTCATCAGTATTTAGTTATTATTCTAAACTAGTAAATCACAGATATTATTTACATATCCTTTTCTTCTTCATACTAAGTCATTAAAGCCCTAATGGGTGTTTTTGAATATATATATATATATATATATATATATATATATACATATTTTTTAAATCGTTACTCCTCTTGCCCATTTCTGTTTTAGTCTAGACCCTCAAAATCCTACTCTGAGTTACAACTACAGCTCTTTAATTGGTCGTTCTGTTTCTATGATCACCCCTTCAGTTCTGCCCTCTACATGGTTCCCTATGTGATTTTTCTAAGAGACAATTATTTCTTTTCAGGCTCAAAACACTTTTATTAATTCTCTTATCTATAGTACTTGGAATTCCCCCTGAACTCTGAGGTGTGGATGGATTCCTAGCCAAGTAGGAAGTGATTATACATTTCTGTTTCATTTAGTAAATCATACATGCCTATATTTTATGTAGTATTTAATATCTAAATTAAGTTTTACATTTACTAATACATATTACAAATACCACAACCCTCTTCAAATATCAGGCTTACTTTTGTCTGAATATTTCCACTCTACTGATCTGCACATTGTAAAAATTTTGTTATGGGCTTTATAAATAAAGTTCTTTTAGTTATTTTATAGAGTAGTGCAATAACCTATTTAAATAAATCTATTTTTAAAATAGTTTGCATTATAGAAGTATATGGCTGAGGTGCTAGCAGATCTTAATGTTCTTAATTCTAAAAATATTAATAGTAAACTTGTAAAAAAATATATAATCGTGACTGAAAAACAATCTTAAAGATCTGTCTTTAGTTGAAAGCTCTCCCTCCTTATGGCTTCAGTATGGTTTCTGTCACAGTGCACTTAGTGAGGAGGATTAAAAGGCCCACTTATAATTTGTCAATAAAATTATAGTGAGAAATATTTTTTAGGACACACTGCTAGTCACATTGATGAAGCCCTCTCTCATCCCTCCCCCTTGTTATAAAAGGTTGACATTATAGAGTACAAGAACTTCAGATTTGAGACAGGAATTTAGAAGACTCTAGTAAAAATAAATTAAGTCTTTGAAGTTATATGGAATGTGGGAATTTCTATAAAGAGAAATTTCGATAAGTTATTGCAATGAGAGTAAAATTAAACTGTAAAGTACAGTCCTAATTTTTTGTATGCCTAGTAACAATTCTGCAAGTATTAAGAGAAATAAATTGTTACTTAAGAATAAAAAAAAAACCATAGATGTGGTAATATAATCTTTACTGACCATCTGGACACAACCCTATTACATGAACATAAACTTGGCAGATGGATTTCCAATTGTTGCATGTCAAAAAGTCAGTCTGCCACCTCGTCTGAGAGTGGAGGACCTCGTATATCAAATATACCTATAAAAAGTTTTATTTTTTCTACATTCAATGGCCTTTTAATTTCAAACTGTGTTATATTAGAGTTCATTACAATGACATTTGAAAAATGTTAATATCTCCATGTATTTTGATGTCTTGTTCATTATTAAAGTTTATATTTTGATATATAAAGGCTAAGCCTTTGGAAGACTTCTTATCAATGTGTAACCTCTTCAGTAATAATAACATTTAGAAAAAGAATACTTTGGATATGGGGACTATTACAAACCACCTCAGTGAATCCTTGTGACATTTATCTCATTTATAGTGACTTTAGTATGTGTTGATAATGAAGTGTCTATTATTAATACTGCTACATAGGAAAACTTTTTGAAATAGACAAAACATTAGTGACTTTAATCTGAATACAAGTTAGTACTAACTTAAAAGTTTTTAAGTTAAAATTAAGGTGAAAGTCTGAAAGTAATGCCAGACAACCAGTTTTAAAAATGACATCCATAAGGTAAATTAAAAATTCAGCAGCAAGTGAAATTGGCTGCATTTTGAGTAGATTTCAGATTGTAGTTTCACCTTAATAAATACATCAACTGCAGTCTTCCTGAGTGATTAGCTTTAATCATCATCCATCTTTTGCATCAGTAATGTATGGCATGGCATGAATCCTTTTTATACTTCTAAGGATTACATTAAATTGACTTAAACTTTCAGGAAGATTCTATGAGTTTTTCTGTTTTAAGTTATTAACCTTGAACTAGAAAAAAATTCCCACCTTATCTTTTTACTGCATGAATTGTAATGATTATTCAACTGGCATTATTTAATTCAGTTAAAAAGTGCAATATTTATACATTGAGATTTCAGTTCATTTCTTTCTAAATCTGTCTTTTAGGAAGGAAAAAATAGCTAAGAACAAAATTATCTTTATATTTTACCTGGCTTACCTCCCAATCTCAGATACCTCAAAATATATAATGTGTTTATTAGTGATTAATTATTTTTATTTGGCTATTCAAATCCTTTATGTAAAATATTACACAGTATGTTATTTTCAGATTATATGTAGATTATAATTTATCTTGTAAAATAATAAACTTTATTTTTATAAAGCAAGAAGTTAAAAATAAATTTCATAATATTTAGCTTGGAATAGTAGGTCATTTTTTTCCTATAATTTTGATTTTGCATCACTTAGATATGGAATTAAACAGATGTGTGAGCTGAAATGTCGAAAGAATACTTTGATTATTTTAGTGTCTGAGACAAATGAATCTAATGGATTACAGCTGAATAAATTGCTGAGCTATTGACCATCATAATGGCTGATGGAATTGATTATATAGAAAATAGCCACTCTTTTTCTAGTGATTGAGTGATGGAAAAGATCTCATTTTACCAGTCAGCCTTTATGAAATTATCCCTGGAAAGAAATCTTAACAGGCTATGTGCATGTCTGTTAGAACAATGAGAATTGCTAAATAACTTCGAGAATAGACACAAATCACTTGTCACATGAACAAAATTTAATAACAGAGTTTCAGCAATAATCTTGGATAGAGAGCGCTCTTTAAGAATTCCTAAATTAGACTGTTATTACTTACTGGTGTTTACTGTTCTGAAGAACATTACACAGTCTTTATGTAAGTTTCTTTTGAAGACAAAGTAGGAATGTATGTGAGGTAATAACATACTTCTTGAGACATTGCTATAAAGAATAGATGATATAGAGAGAGACGAATGCATTATATTTTCCCCTGTGGTTTTAGAAGTTTTTACTTGACTAATTGATTCAGGTACTTGAAGAGGAACTTGTGGACTATCCTTTTTGATATATTTAAAATTTCCCCTAAAATTTTTTTCTTACTCTTTTCTTTCACATTCTTTTATTAGGTTTTCTAAGTTTATTGTCTAAGGAAAAAGAAGAATTAAGAGAAAAATTAATCAACTCCTGGGAAAGTTATGGAAGTCTTCATGCTGAGTCAGAGAAAATGTCTTTTTAAAGTCTAGATTAAAAATGTTGCTGATTGTGGGGACTGAGAAGAAAAGGAGATTTGAGGAGCCCATAGAAAGAATGGGGAGTTGATATGTTTGCAGGGACAATGACTAAGGACCAGATGTAAAGAAGGATGTCTGTGCAGTGGCCACAGTAGTTTGATAAAGAAATCATTACTAATGGCCTATTTCCAAACCAGCATCTCAAACTTAAATGTAATCCCAAAGAAAAGGGGGCAATAAATTGATTGAGTTTGAAAAATTAAGATGTCTTTTTTGATATTTGAATTTTTGAATGTATATTCAGAATCACTTCTATTTCAGCATGATAGCTTCTATTATCTGCACAGAAAATGCGGGAAATTCATTCTTTATTTGTAACCACATAGTTCAAGCCACAGGACTAAAAGAATGCTCTCAGCCTCATGCCCACCTTCTTTGGATTGATGGAACTTCTGAGAAAATAGGCTATGAGTTACAGAGTGTCATGCTTTGACAACCTCTGAAACCCACACGTGTGTGGTTCCAGGCAAAAATATTCTAGTATAATTATAGAAAGAGAACAAATTAGAAAGATTGCTCTGCAAATATCTAAACAAATTCCAAGAAATCTTTTTTCTCATGTTTACCATTCAATTCCTTGTTACCTTAACTGCAACTATAAAGTCAGACACACTTGGATTGACCTCTCATCCCCACTCATCACTACCGAGGGGAACTTGGGCAAGATACTTCTTTTGTCCTCAGTTTTATTATTTTTAAAATTAGGATTATTATTTGTATCTCACAGGTATAGTAAGAATATGGGGAAAGTTGGTACATGGTATTTAATCAGTGGTAGCTACTTTTATAATGATAACTTTCACATCGCTCATTTCCATCCTCTGTCTGCTGACAGGCACTGTTCTATTTTGTGTCCATCTGTTCACGATATCTATGTCTGCTTTTGCTAGGGTCTAAATGTTATTATACCCCCAAAACGCACGCAACAAAATCTGACGCATAAGATGATGGTGTTAGGAGGTGAATTTTTGAAAGGTGATTAGGTCATGGGGGCAGGACCCTTGTGAGTGGGATTAGTGTCTTTATAAAAGAGCCTCTATGGGCCATTGCACTCCGGCCTGGGTAACAAGAGTGAAACTCCTTCTCAAAAAAAAAAAAAAAAAAAAGGAAAAAAAAAAGAGCCTCTAGAGATCTCTCCTCCCTTCTACCACCTGAGGACACAGCAAAAAGATAGCTGTTTACAAGCTAGTAAGTGGGCCCTTCCCAGACACTCAATCGGCAAGCATCTTCATCTTGGACTTCTCAGCTTCCAGACCTGTGAAAGATAAATTTCTGTTGTTTATATGCATCCTGGTTTATGGCATTTTGTTATAGTAGCCTGTGGGGACTAAGAGAACTGGTACCAATAAGTGGGGGCACTGTCATAACAAATACCTAAAAATGCGGACGTGGCTTTGGAATAGGATAATGGATAGAGGCTGGAAGAGCTGTGAAGTGCGTGCTAGAAAAAGTCTATGTTGCTATGAATAGACCTTCAAAGGTAATTCTGGTGGCAACTCAGAAGAGAAGAACTACAGAGAAAGCTTCAAACTTCTTAAAGAATATCTGAACAGATGTTGGTAGGAATATGGAAGGTAAAGGCCATGCTGATTAGATCTCACATGAAAATGAGGAGCAAGTTATTGGAGGAAAGGCCATCTTTCTGTGAAATGTAAGACAAACGGTTCAAATTGTGCTTATGTCCAAGTGTTTTTGTAGAAGATAGAACTTTTGTATGATGAAATTGGATATTTGACTGAGAAAATACCTAAGCAAAGTATTGAAGGTATGGCTTGGCTTCTCTTGCTGGCTTATAGTAAAAGGCAAGAAGAGAAAATGATTTAAAGATGAAATTGTTCATTTAAAAAGAGGCAGAACTTGAAGATTTGGAAGATTCTCAGCCTATTCATTCTGAAAAGAATGAGAGAGCCTTCCTGGGAGAGAACACAAAGGATGTGGTCAAGATTAACTCATAGGGAGATTAGTTAGTTATTTAAACAGAAGCCAGGAACTATTGTCCAAGACAATAGAATAATGACCAAGTCAATTTGCATGACAGGTCTAGGGTGCAAGAGCAAGAGCCAGTGTGAAGCCACTGGAGGGAGCCCCCATTAGGGCAATACCTAGTGAAGTCATAGGGCCAGGGCCACTTTTGTGACCTAAGACAGATAAAGCCACCAGAGTGAGATTGCATCCCCAGGGAGCTGTGGTCTCCAGACCAAGGAACAGAGCTGCCACATAGTTTGGGCCACTGCAGAGAATTGTTACAAGAATGGCACCACTTAAAGTTGTGGGAGCAGGTTGCTTGGAACCTTGGGGTCCTGTTTACTGATTTGAAAAGCTGTTGGGGTGCCACTCCAGTGGGGCCAGCAGGTGAGACTCCTGGCTCAGTGAGTCTGGAAGGCAGGATTCCCACCTTAGTGTGCATGGATGGTAGAGCATTAAGTCAAAGATTACTTTAAAACCCTAAGGCTTTGGAGCTCCTTGGGACCTGTCACTCTTGCTTCTTTCCCATTTTCCCTTTTGGAATGGGAATGTCTGTCCTGTGCCTGTCCCACCATTGTTTTCTGGAAATATATAACTTCTTTGATATCATAGGTTTGCAGGTGAAGGGGAATTTGCTTCCTGAGGCAAATCATACCTTAAGTCTCACCCATATCTGATTTATATGATATTTATATGAGACTATGGACTTTAGACTTTTGAGTTAATGCTGAAACAAGTTAAGATTTTTGAGCTATTGGGATGGAATGAATATATTTTGCATGATTGAAGGACATAAATTTTGGGAGCCCAGGGACAGAAGGCTGTGGTCCAAATGTCCATTTGGCCTGGAGAGAGATTCTGCACTTTGAGGAGGGAAAGCACAGCAACTGGGTGACTTTGCATTGATCTCAATGTTTCCCTGTCACAGCAGAGAATAAAGCCATGCTTGGCTTAGCCAGTCCCCACATACAGAGGGAGCATTTGGATCAGCCCTAGCTAGAGGAAATTGCCCATCCCAGTAATTGTAACTTCAGTTTCTCAACCAGCCTTGGCACCATGAGCTGAAGTGCAATGGGGTCCCAGGTAAACTTTAAAAGCAGTGTAAGAGATAAGGACTGCAATATCTAGGCAACTCCTAGTGCTAGCCTGGGCTTAGAGCCAGTGAACTAAGATGGCACCTGACCCAGGGAGACTCCAGTTGGCCTGGTTAAAGAAGGGCTTGCACCCTCTTTCTCTCAATCCCAGGAAGTGCAGCTCATATCAATAAAAGTGGTATCTTGTACCAGTGTGGCCACAGTAGGATAGGGCACTGGGCAGACTCATGAGGCCCTGTCTCCAAACTGTACATCCCAGAAAACATGCATCTTAGGTACCAGCTCAACCACAGTGAAGTAGAGAAACAAGTGGGCCATTGGGGTCCTTGATTCCAGGCCTCGATTCATAGACAACACTTCTGATTCTGCCCTGGGCAAGAAAGGGGCCCACTACCATGAAGAGTGGGTCCCAGGCAGCATTCACTACAAGCTGATGAAAGAACCCTTGGGCTTTAAGCAAACATTGTCAGTAGCTTGGCAGAACCTCCCCCATGAACCAGTAATGGGAGAGGCTTCTCTGCCTGTGGAAATGGGAAGGAATAGTGGGAAAGACTTTGTATTGTGGTTTGAGTGCCAACTTAGCTGCAGTAAAATAGAACAACTGGTAAATTGCTGAAGGGTTTTAACTTCAATGTCTGGCTCCCTGGCAGCATCTCTGGACACATTGAGGCCCTAGGGGAAATAGCCATTCTGAAGAGAAGCACCTTGTGCAAGGTCCGATGCTGTGCTGGCTTCAGGTCTAACCCAGAGCAGTTCCAGTGTTGGTTTCCACAGAGATGCTTACATCATCACACTGCCAGTTCCAAGTGGCTCAGTAGATGGAGAATCTATATGTTTGTGAGAAAGTAAGGGGAAAACCCCCAAGGGTCTCTACCTGGTAATCCAGAGAATTCTTTTGAATCTTATGCAAGACCACCAAGGTGGTACCTCTGTGAGTCGGCAAAAACCACACCATTATCAGGCTTGGGGCCTATGTCCCTTTCAATACCTGGAAGGCCTTCCCTAGCACCAACAAGCCTAGACTGTGAAGACTACCATAAATACCTGAGTCTTCAATACCCAGACAATGAAGAATTTCTACAACCATCAAAACCATCCAGGAAAACATGACCTCACCAAATGAACTAAATAAGGCACCAGGGACTAATTCTGGCCAAACAGAGGTATTCGGATTTTCAGACAGAGAATTCAAAATGGCTGTGTTGAGGAAACTCAAAGATAACACAGAATAGGAATTCAAAATCCTATCAGATATATTTAACAAAGAGAGTGAAATAATTAAAAAGATTCAAGAAGAAATTCTAGAGATTAAAAAAATGCTCAAGAATAACAAATAAAAAAGAGTACAAAATGATAAAGTATACCTGTGAGATCTAGACAATAGCCTCAAAAGGTCAAACCTTAGAGTTCTTGGCCTTAAAGAGGAGGTAAAGACAGAGATAAGGGTGGGAAATTTATTTAAGCGGATAATGATAGAAAACTCCCCAAACCAAGAGAAAGATATTAACATTCCAGTGCAAGAAGGTTATAGAACACCAAGCAGATTTATCCCAAAGAAGGCTACCTATAGGAATTTAATCAAACCCCCAAAGGTCAAGGATTGAAAAAACCTGATCTTAAAAGCAGCAGAAAAAAAAATAATAACATACAATGGTGCTTCAATACATCTGGTAGCAGACTTTTCAATAGAAACCTTACAGGCCAGAGGAGAGTCGCATGACATACTTAAAGTACTGAAAGAAAAAACACTCTTTTTTTTTTTTATTGCATTTTAGGTTTTGGGTTACATGTGATGAACATGCAAGATTGTTGCATAGGTACACACTTGGCAGTGTGGTTTGCTGCCTTCCATCCCCTCACCTGTATCTGTTATTTCTCCCCATGCTATCTCTTCCCACCTCCCCACCCCCCCGCCCCTCCCCCATTTCCCCCCAACGGACCCCAGTGTGTAGTGCTCCCCTCCCTGTGTCCATGTGTTCTCATTGTTCAACACCCACCTATGAGTGAGAATATACGGTGTTTGATTTTCTGCTCTTGTGTCAGTTTGCTGAGAATGATGGTTTCCTGGTTCATCCATGTCCCTACAAAGGACGTGAACTCATCGTTTTTGATGGCTGCGTAATATTCCATGGTGTATATGTACCACATTTTCCCTATCCAGTCTATCATCGTTGGGCAGTTGGGTTTGTTCCAGGTCTTTGCTATTGTAAACAGTGCCACAATGACCATGCGTGTGCATGTGTCTTTAAAATAGAATGATTTATAATCCTTTGGATATATACCCAGTAATGGGATTGCTGGGTCAAATGGGATTTCTATTTTTAGGTCCTTGAGGAGTCGCCACACTGTCTTCCACAATGGTTGAATTAATTTACATTCCCACCAACAGTGTAAAAGTGTTCCTATTTCTCCACATCCTCTCCAGCATCTGTTGTTTCCCGATTTTTTAATGATCGCCATTCTAATTGGTGTGAGATGGTATCTCAATGTGGTTTTGATTTGCATTTCTCTGATGACCAGTGATGATGAGCATTTTTTCATATGTTTGTTGGCCTCCTGTATGTTTTCTTTTGTAAAGTATCTGTTCATATCCTTCTCCCATTTTTGAATAGGCTTGTTTGTTTTTTTCTTGTAGATCTGCTTTAGTTCTTTGTAAATTCTGGATATCAGCCCCTTGTCAGATGGGTAGGCTGCAAAAATTTTTTCCCATTCTAGAAAAAACACTCTTATGCTAGAATAATATATTAAGTGAAATGTCCTTTAAGCATGAATGAGAAATAAAGACCTTCCCAGACAAACAAAAGTTGAAGGATTTTATCAACGACAGATCTGTCCTATAAGAAATCTAAAGGGAGTTCTTTAATCTGAAAGAAAAGAATGATAATGAGCAAGAAGAAATCATTTAAAGTTACAAAAGCCACCGGTAATAGTAAACACTCAGAAAACCACAGAATAGTATAATGCTGTAATTGTGGCATGTAAATTTCTCAAGTACAAAAAATAAATGATGAACCAATCAAAAAGAATAACTACAACACATTTTCAGTACATAGACAATACAATGTGATATAAAGATAAATAACAAAAACTTAAAATGCAAGAAAATAAATTTAAAGTTTTTATTAGTTTTCTTTTTGCATGTTTATGCAATCAATGTTAAGTTGTCATCAGTTTAAAATAATAGATTATAAGACAGTATTTGCAAGTCTTATGGTAACATCAAATTGAAAAACATACAATGGATATAAAAAAAATAGAAAAGCAAAGAATTAAAGCATACCACCAGAGAAAATCTCCTTCTCTAAAAGAAAGACAGGAAGGAAGGAAAGAAAAAAGAGAAGACTGGAAAACGAAAGAAATTACATAGCAAATGGCAGGAGTAAGTCCCTGCTTATCAACAATAGCATTGTATATAAATGAACTAAACTCTCCAATAAAAAGACATACACTGGTTGAATGGAAGATCCAATGATATTTGCTTACAGAAAAGACACTTCACCTATAATGATACACATAGACTGAAAATAAAGAGATGGAAAAAAGATATTCCATTCCAGTGAAAACAACAACAAAAAAAGCAATAGTGTTATACTTACTCAGACAAAATAGATTTTAAGACAAAAACTGTAAGAAGAGACAAAAAAGGTCACTGTATAATAATAAAAGGGTCAATTCAGCAATAGCATATAACAACTTTAAATATATATGCATCAAACACTGGAGTATCCAGATATATAAAGCAAATATTACAGCTAAAGAGAGAGATAGTCCTCAATACAATAATAGCTGGAGACTTCATCACCCTACTTTCAGCATTGGACAGATCTGGACAGAAAATCAACAAAGAAGCATTGGACTTAATGTGCACTGTAGAACAAATTGACCTAAAAGAAATTTACAGAACATTTTATTCAATGGCTGCAGAATACACATTCTTCTCCTCAGCACATGGATCATTCTCAAGGATAAATCATATATTAGGTCACAAAACAAGTGTCAAAACATTCAAAAATTGAAGTAATAAGCATCTTTTCTAACCATATGGAATAAAACTAGACATCAATAGCAAGAGGAATTTTGGAAATGATAAAAACACTGGAAAATTAAACAATATGCTTCTGAATAACCAGTGGGTCAATGAAGAAATTAAGAAGAAAATTGAAAACTTTCATGAAACAAATTATAATGGAAACACAACATACCAAAACCTGTGGGATACGATACAGCAAAAGCAGTAGTAAGAGAAATTTACAGCTATAAGTGCCTATATTAAAAAAAAAAACTTAACTCATTTTAATAAACTAGAAAAGCAAGAAGGAACCAAACACAAAATTAGTAAGAGAAAACAAATAATAGCCAGGCATGGTGGCTCATGCCTATAATCCCAGCTCTTTGAGAGCCTGAGGTGGGTAGGTCACCTGAGGTCAGGAGTTCAAGACCACCCTGGCCAACGTGGTGAAACCCCATCTCTACTCAAAATACAAAAATTAGCTGGGTATGGTGGTACATGCCTGTAATCCCAGCTACTCAGGAGGCTAAGGAAGGAGAATCATTTGAACGTGGGAGGCAGAGGTTGCAGTGAACTGAGATAACACCACTGCACTCCAGACTGAATGACAGTGAGACTCCATCTCAAGCACACACACACACACACACACACACACACGGATGGACACGGACACAGGGAAGGGAACATCACACACCGGGGCCTGGGGAATTGGGGGATTGGAGAGGGATGGCATTAGGAGAAACACCTAATGTAGATGACGGGGCAAGGGATGCAGCAAACCCCCACCATGGCACGTGTATACCTATGTAACAAACCTGCACAATCTGCAGATGTACTCCAGAACTTAAAGCATAATAAATAATTGCTTTTTAAAAAGGAAAAGAAATAATAAAGGTCAGAGTAGAAATAAATAAATTTGAGATGAAGAAAAGAATACAAAAGATAAATGAACAAAATATTTGGCTTTTTGAAAAGTTAAACAAAATTGACAAACTTTAGACAGACAGAGAAAAGGAAAGAAGATCCAAATATATAAAATCAGAGATGAAAAAGGAGACATTATATCTGATACCACAGAAATTCAAAGAATCATTAGTGGCTACTTTGAGCAATATATTTTTAAAAACTACAAGAAATGGGTAAATTCCTAGACAGCTGCAGCCTATCAAGATTGAACCATTAAGAAATCCAAAACCTGAACATACCAATAACAAATAATGAGATTGAACCCGTGTTAAAATGTCTTTTATTAAGGTGAAGCCCAGGACCCAATGGCTTCACTGTGAATTCTACCAAACATTTAAAGAAAAACTAATACCAATTGTACTCAAACATTCTGAAAAACAGAGAAAAAGGGAATATTTCCAAACTCATTCTACAAGGCCAGTATTATCCTGATACCTAAAGCAGACAATGACATATCCAAAAAAGAAAACTGCAGGCCAGTATCTCTGATGAATACTAATGCAACAATTCTCAAGAAAATACTAGCAAACTGAATTCAACAATACATTGTAAAGATTATTCATTTTGACCCAGTGGGATTTATCCCAGGGATGTAAGGATGGTTCAACATATGCAAAACAATGAATGTAATATGTCATCTCAACAGAATGAGGAACAAAATACCATATGATCATTTCAATTTCAACTGATATTAAAAAAGAATCTGATACAGTTTGATATCCTTTCATGATAAAAACACTTAAAAATTGGGTACAGAAGAAATACACCTCAACATAATCAAAGCTGTATAGGACAGACCCACAGCTAGTATCATATTGCAAGGTGAAAAATTAAAAGCCTTTCCTTTCAATCTTGGACATGACAAGGATGCCTTCTTTTATAACTGTTAAAAAACATAGTACTGAGAGTCTTAGCTGGAACAATCAGACAAGAGAAAGAAATAAAGAGCACTCTAACTGAAAAGGAAGAAGTCAAATCATCCATGTTTGCAGATTACATGATCTTTTCTTTGGAAAAATCTAAATAATCCACATTAAATCTGGTAAACAAATTCAGTAAAGTTGCAGGATACAAAATCAGCACATAAAATTAGTAGCATTTCTACATGCCAACAGTGAACAATTTGAAAAAAATAAAGTAATCCCATTTACAATACCCACTTGTGAAATTAAATACCTAGGAATTAACTTAACCATGGAAGTGAAAGATCTTACAAATGAAACGTATAAAACACTGATGAAAGAAATTGAAGAGGATACCAAAAATCAAAAGATATTTCATGTTCATGGATTGGAGGAATCAATATTATTAAAATGTCCATGCTACCCAAAGCAATCTACAGAGTCAAAGCAAGCTCTATCAAAATATCAATGACATTCTTCATAGAAATAAGAAAAACAATCCTAAAATTTATATGGAACTGCAAAAGACCATAACAGCCAAAGATACTTTGAGCAAAAATAACAAAAATAGTGGAATCACATTACCTGACTTCAAATTATGCTACAGAACTGTAATGACTAAAGCAGCATGGCAGACATAAAAACAAACATATATATCAATGCACCAGAATAGAAAATGCAGATACAAATCACACACCTGCAATAAACCAATTTTTGACAAACATGCCAAGACTGGGGAAAAGACAATCTCTTCAATAAATAGTGGTTGCATAACTGGCTATGCCAAAAATGAAAACTAGACCCCTAACTCTCACCACATACAAAAATAAAATCTAAATGGATTAAAGACTTAAATCTAAGACCTCAGACTACAAAAATACTACGAAAATTGAAGAAATGCTCTAGGACTTCGGTTCAGGCAAAAAATTACTGAGTAATACCCCACAAATACAGGCAACCAAAGCAAAATTGAACAAATGAAATAATATCAAGCTAAAAAGCTTATCAGAGCTAATGAAACACTTAAGAATGTGAAGAGACAACTCACAGAATGGGAGAAATATTTGCAGACTACCCATATGACAAGGAATTAAAAACCAGAATATATAGGGACCTCAAGCAACTCTGTGGGAAAAATCATTTAATAATCCAATTTAAAAATGTGCAAGGGATTTGAATAGACATTTCTCAACAAAAAACATGCAAATGGCAAGTAGGCATATAAAAAGGTGCTTGATTTCTTTTTAGATAAAAGTGCTCACTTCTCATCAGAGAAATGTAAATCAAAACTACAATGAAATCTCTTACTCGTCTTAAATGGCTTTTATTCAAAAGTCAGGCAATAACAAATGCTGGTGAGAATGGGGAAGAAGAGAAGCCTCATACACTGTTGGTGGCAATGCAAATTATTACCACCATTTTGGGAAACAGTTTGGAGGTCCCTCAACAAACTAAAACTAGAAATATCATATAATCCAGCAATACCTCTGTTGGGTATGTACCAAAAAAAAAAAAAAAAAAAAAAAAAAGAGAAAGGAAATCAGTATACAAAAGATGTATTTGTATTCCTATGTTTGTTGCAGCATTGTTCACAGTAGCCAAGACTTAGAACCAACCTTATTGTCCATCAAGAGATGAATAGAAAAGGAACACATGGTACATATACCCAATGGAGTATTATTCAGCCATAAAAATGAATGAGATTCTGTTATTTGTAACAACATGGATGGAACTTGAGGTTATTATGTTAAGTAAAATAAGCTTGGCATGGAAAGATAAACATCACATATTCTCACATATTTGTAGGTTCTAAAAACTAAAATAATTGAACCCATGAAGATAGCACAAGGATGGTTACCAGCTGCTGAGAAGGGTGGGGGGGGGGAAGAACTGTAGGAAATGGGGATGATTAATGGATAAAAAAATGGTTAGAAATAATGAATAAGAAGTAGTGTGTGATAGCACAATAGGGAAACTACAGTCAATAATAATTTCATTGTACATTTAAAAATAACTAAGAGTATAATTAGATTGTTCGTAACACAAAGGATAAATGCTTGACAAAATTGATACCTAATTTTTCGTGATGTTCTTACTATGCATTGCATGCCTTTACCAAAATATTTCATGTACCCTGTAAATATATATATATCTACTATGTACCCACAAAAATAAAAAAAATTAAAAATAATAATGTATATTATATTACAATATAATTCTTGTAGCTAAAAAGCAATGTAGTTTATATTTTTAAAATTTCAGCAAATACCTGATATGATGGAAAAATAAAGAGAACTACCTATGACTTATTCTTGTGAAATTTCAGAAAATGAGGATAAAAAATAATCCTAAATCTTTCAAAAAGCCATCTAATAAAGATATCAAAATCAGTTGGAATCAGAACTTTACCCATAATGCTGAATGCTGGAAGCCAAGCAACAGTTTTAAGTTCTAACGGGAAAATAGTTTCAAGCTAAAACCTCAATACTCATCAAATCATTCAATAAACAAACAGATATTTTTATGCAACTCAGAAAATTACTTCTTCACAGCATTTTTTAAAAACAGTTACTTAGGATGTGCTTAAATAAAGTGAGTGGTAAACTAATAACACATGTAATCCAGTACGTTAATTGAGATCCAACTCTGAAGAACAATGACATGAATCCCCCAGATGATTTCATTGAAGCAGGACTAGAAAGTGTTTTTACTTACTGACACAGGTGGATGGAGGAATTCAAATGCTATCCACTTATAGAGGTGACCTGCACAGTTGTAGTAGTATAGTAGACTGGATAAATCTAAGGATATGACAAAAGCAAAGAAGAAAAGAAAACAATAAAGACAATTAGACATTATAAGAAAGGTAAAAATAATAAAAATAAATAAGTTATATAAGAGAAGACAATAACACCCTAAGTAGACAAGTGAAAAATATTTATATAGTGTAAATAAATTTATATAGTGCAAATAATATTAAAAATATCCAACATGTCAAATCAATCTACTGACAAACTGTGGAAGAACACATTGTCAATCTATAGATGTTGAAGGTGGAAGGCAAACAGAAATGAGCAGGTGGACAGGAGTGATAAAAGGATAGAGCAAACATCGACTATATGTGGTTTGGGGAGTAAATAACAGAGAAACATAAATATAACAGAGGAACTAAAAGTAGGAATATAACTAAACCAGGCAGTTAGCATGAGGAAAGGAAGTAAGGGGATGGTGACAGGTTTGTCAAAGAATGGAAACATTTTCTGTGTAGTAAGAATTTCATATACAGTTCCTAATGTTGATAGATGAGTATTGGTTTAAGGATATTATTTAGATGCTCAAGGATACCTGAAGAACTACAAAAAGAAACAGTTTGAACTTGTTGCCTTTAGAGTAATAGAGTTGAATGGATAAAAATAGGGTAGAAATTATTTAAGATTTAAATTTTATGCATGTATTGATTTGACAAGCACAGAAATGTAAAGTGGAAACAACTGGAAAGAGTCATTGTTGAGTGTGTGTTCATTCAAATGATCTGTGAGAGTATTTATATACTGTATGTAAAAAAATACTTTTGTGAATTTCATCTCATATACAGATACTGTTCTTAAGATTTTTTTCCTCCAATTTTGTAACTTCAGGCAAATCAATGAGTGTTTCAAAACCTCAGTCTACTCAGCAGTAAATTGAGAGTATCATACCAGAGATGGTTCTGTAGTTTTTGTGTATGTTTGAAATAGTGTTATGATTTCGCTGTGTCCCCATCCAAATCTCATCTTGTAGCTCCCGTAATTCCCACATATTGTTAGAGGGACACAGTGGGAGATGACTGAATCATGGGGCTGGGACTTTCCTGTGCTGTTCTCATGATAGTGAATAGGTCTCATGAGATCTGATAGTTTTAAAAATGGGAGTTTCTCTGCACAACCTCTCTTTTTGCCTGCTGTCATCCATGTAAGACGTGACTTGCTCCTGATTGTCTTCTGCCATGATTGTGAGACCACCCCACAAATATGGAGCTGTATAATCAAATCAACCTCTTTCTTTTGTAAATTTCCTGGTCTTGAGTTTGTCTTTATCAGCAGCATGCAAACAGACTAATACAAATAGTAAATCTTTATTGCAATTTTAAAGGTTTTTTTTTTAAAAATTAGAGTCCATGTGGTGTCTTAATTTCTGTTTTTCTTTTTTTTCTATTTTCCTTTTCCTATCCTTAGGTCAGTTTTAGAAATTTTTTAGTACTAAATATGTCAAGATTTTCATTTAATACTCAAAAAGCTGTAAGATAAATTCTTAATTTTTTTGAGATAGTCAAAAAAGATGTCTGACCTGCATTTGAAATATGACATTATAACATAATTGAAAATATGACAATACCAAAAAAAATGAAAGGAGTTGAAGCCAGTAGCTATATTTTCAATATTATAATCTATTTCTATTTACCACTTTTTTTTTTTTTTGCTGATGTCTGTACTTGTGAGTGTGTAAGAAAGTTTCTTATCCAGGGTAAAGAGCACTAATGAAATTACTGTGTGACACTTCTTGAAAAATGAGAGAAATCTATATTTAGTTTCCATAATGAAATTCATATTTGCTTGGTCATGGCCCAAATTGGTTTTGAAAAGTATATATTTAATTGAGGCAGATGAAGTGTCCAAAACTTAATACGGATAAAAAAGAAGAAAAATTTAAGAAGAAAATTTCCAATTAAAGATGAGTAATTGTGGATTACTCAGGTCCAAGAATTAATACTGATTAATGTTATGTAATGCAGCAGATATTGCCAGGATGAAAATATTTGAGTGTAAGCTCAGAATAATAAAAAACAGCTGCTTTGTAACTTGCATTTAATAGCTGCCCTCATCATCTTAGTCTGTATCCTTAGGGTAAAACTTCAGTCAAACTGACTTTACCATTCATGGGAAATCTCAGGAGATTATTCCTTGTAACTTCTTCATTGGCATTTTGTCAATCATCCAGGGAATGCCTAATACTTCCTTTTGTCATTTCAGGATTCCTCCTTATGTCCTTTCACCTGAAGACTTTCCAGATCTGCTGTTCCCAGTAAGTTACTACAGTACACTACTGACTGAATGCTAGTCATTTTTGGCTGGATTTTAACTACAAGGAGACTGAGCAAATTTGTTAGCTACATGAATATCATGAGGCAGGACTTATGAGGGTAGTGGGGAAGGTCAATTTAATTATCTGTATAAAATATGTCAATGAAAACCTATTTTTATTCTGGTTAATTTATAATTTATTATTTCACTTATTTTTGAGGAAGTTTTAAAACAATTAATGTTACCTATAAAAGGATTGTTTAACAAAAATCACTGATGCATAGCTCTAAAGAAATACCTATTGCCCTTCATAATTGTCTAATCCATTAATTGATTTCATAAATCAAAGTTTATAGACAAGTAGGACCCATCATAAAAATGAATACTTGAGGAGCCTCATGAATATTTTGTTGCTAGAAATAATTTCTGAATTTCTCTGCTGAGCAGTAAGAAAGCACTCTTTAGTACAGGGAGGGAAACTTTAGAAAAATGAGATGCTATAAAACTTAAAGTAAGAATTGGAACTGAAAGTAACAACATTTAATTTCCTTGGCACAAATTCCTGCTTTATCATCCTGAAGTCTTATTTTGGCACGAAGTTAGCAATAACACTAATCTCTCCTCTGGAATCCAAACTGAAGATAGATTATTTTGTCTCTAAAAATTTCATTATGAAGGACTAAGTATAGAATAGATGAAAAAATATTTTAATACAATGTTAAGAATATCTATTTTAGAGTCAGAAAACCTAAACTTGATATCCAGTTTTATTTGTTTGTAGCCTCTTCTCTTATAAAATAGAAATAATAAGATTTAATTCAATGGATGGTTGTAAGAATGAAAAATAATGAGAAAATGTGAATTCTTTTCAAACTGTGTTTTTCTACAAAAATCAGATATTAAGATAATAAGGAAACTGACACTATTTCAAGAAAAAAATGGTTTTAAATATAAATATCCTAGTCTCTCACTAGAGGTACTAAGAAATAAGGAGAAGATTATAGACCTTGATATTAAAACAGTCTGAGTTTGACTCCTGATTTGAACACACATTAGCCAAAGCAGCCAATCAATGTATTTCACATATTTTCTGATTACACATTGCTGTATAAAGAATTGCCCCAAAACTCAGTGTCTTAAGACAACCACCATTTTATTACATATCATGATTTTGTGGGTCAGGAATTCAAATGGCACAGCTGGTGTTTCCTCAGCTGTATGTGGCATTGTCTATCTCTCAGTGTATTCAGGTGGTGGATGGGCTGCTATGGGCTGGCTAGGATCACTGACTTCTCTCATGTGTCTGGAGCCATGGTGAAGATGGCTGCAAGGCTGGGCTCAGCTGGAGCTGTGGAATGACATGTCAGTGCCTGACATCTCCAGCGTGACTGTCTCCTCTTTTATAGAAGTTGGCTTTTTTCAGAGTGAACCTCCCAGGGGACCCAGGCAGGAGTAGCAAGGCTTTGCGTGACTTAGCTTCAGAAGTGCCAAACATCCTTTCGGTCACATTCTTTTTATCAAGAGAGATATATGGTCTAGCCAATATTCTAGAGGAAGAGGATTAGACCTCACCTCTTAATCTATCACAATACCTCCGAGCCTCAGTTTTTCCCTTTTATAAAACCCACTACAGTAGAGTTGTTGTGAAGATACAATGAGATGATGTCTGTTAGGTTCCTCACATAGAGCCTTGCAAAAAAGATTTCTCTCCTCTTTTATTTTTCATGTATCAAGAGATCATATTTCCCAGTGTCACTAAGACATTAGACAGGTGGGAAATACTGAAGTAAGTAGAACTTCTCACTCTCTGAGCATTCAAAATAGCAGTCAAGCAGGTTTATGTATGATATGGTTAGGCTTTGTGTCCCCACCCAAATCTCATCTTGAATTGTAATCCCTATACACGTGTCAAGGTAATTTAATCAGGGGGGCAGTTTCCCCCAAGCTGTTCTCATGACAGTGAGTGAGTTCTCATGAGATCTGATAGTTTTATAAGGGGCCCTTCCCCTCTTCTCTTGGCACCCTACCACCTTGTGAACAAGATGCCTTGCTTCCCCTTTGTCTTCAGCCCTGACTGAAAGTTTCCTGAGACCTTCCCTGCCATGTTGAACTGTGAGTCAATTAAACCTCACTTTCCTTTATAAATTACCCAGTCTCAGGCAGTTATTTATAGCAGTATGGAAACAAACTAATAAAATGTACCATAATCATAGAAAATACTCAAGGCTCAAACCAAGTGGGATCTTTAACTTATTGTAGGCCAATACAGGACTGGACTGCTAAAAAGTGATGTACTTGAAGAACCTAGACACAGGACACTCTAGTACTCTACCACTCTGAACTTTTAAATTTGATAGTAAGAGGATATGGGCAACTATTGTTTTATAGTCTGTGTTACCAATCGCTATTCCTAATGATTCCAGCAACACATGTTTAAATTCTGTTTAGTGTCTCCTGTAAGTAGAGAGGATGTAAAATCTATTTTAAAAGATATCTAACCATAATGGTTACCATTAAATGTGGTCTCAGTAAGTTTCAAGATTTTCTCCTTCCCTAATGCTGCTATATAATTGATGTTTCAGTAGAATGCTATGACATGATTTGGAAAATATGTCATTTTTTTGGCTGCCCGGCAGCTGACCTTTTGTTTTATGTTTGTGGAATTGTCTTGAATCCTGGTAAGACTCAGATAACATCTTTGAATAGGAAGCTGAAAAGGGTAGATATTTTTTTCCGCTTTTTGGCAACTAGAGTAGACCCATGAAATAGGCTTAAATAGTCATGGCTATTTCATATGATGAATCATGATGTAGTGATTTAAAGATTCAGAGCTTCAAAAAATACAGTTTAGAGATGAGAGGTCACAGCTGCATGCCACTGTGCAAGAGTGGAGGGTGAGGTGGAGACTGGGACAGCAGTAGTCTGTAGCATTCAGAACCAGCTGTAGCAGAGCAAGCTCTGGTGTTCATGCTAGACTTGGTCTGTTGCAGGATTTTACCCCAGTTCTGTCTGACGCCTTACTTATGTGTGTTTTCAAAGCCAGGTCCGTCAGTCTTTCCTGCAACTCTGTGACTCATTTTACTTGATATCTTTGTCTGCTTAAGTCAGCCAAAGTTGGATTTTGTTGCTTACAATTAAGAATCCTAATCATTATGGAACTTACTATCAAGAGTGCTTACAGGCCACAGATCCACAGGGAAGTGATAGCAGTGATCCTTGATATTGGCTGCACGTTGGAGCACCGTAGAAGGTTTGAAAAATGCCAATGCCTCAGGCCAACTCATGTCAATCACATTTAATGTCCATAGGTAGGAAACCAGTTGTAGATACCTAAAACGTTCTTTAGGTCATTCTAATGTGACAATTAATACAGAAAAAGAAATACATTGCTTTCTGAAGATGGGGATGTTGATGTGGATTAATTATATGTATCTGCTAACCCATCCCCAAGTTATATCCTCTGAGAGGGTCCAGAATGTACTTCTTTCACCAAGGTTTGGATGACTCCAATAATCCTGGAAAATCACTTCTGTGGCTGTTCTCTTTAAGCCAGAGACAGTGAAACATTTCCCTTAAAAGTGGCTTCTCTGATGCCAATGAAGACAGCAGGATTATTGTAATAGTCTGCAGGGCTTACCTGATAATCATGATGATGAGTCCAGTTGGGGTCTTGGGCATTCTGCAATTAACAATGGGTTGCTAGGACTAAAATGGATGAGAAATCCACAAAGTTCTTCCTTGATTTGTATAACTGGAACATTTCGAAGTCTGGCAAGTGGAAGTCTGACTTGATTTAACTTTTAAGAGCCATAAATCCATATAAAATATTAGACCTAAGTCATTTCAGACAACTCAGAGCCCTTGAATAAAACACAGACAGTACCCTTGAGGATGGAACCTGTGAAAACATAAAAAGTACTGACAAAGGCTGTGAGTCCTAGCCTTCTTTGATGGTCCTTGGTCATTTACCAGATAGCTCAGTGGTGCTTCCTTCATTGACACGGCATAAAGAGCAATATAAAGACTCTTAAAATATTTTTTGTTGCTAGCTCTTTCTTAATTCTAATTTCTGGGAACTCAGAACAGCACTAGGAATCAGAACACCAAAGAAATCTTGGTTTATCTGCCATATACCAGGCCTTGTGGGACCCTGGCACCACCTTGTGGGTGGTTGTCTCGGTACCCTCATGTACAGAAGGAGAGTATGCTTGAAAACTGACAGAATCCGCTTTTATTTCCTGCCCTAGAGATCATAGCTATTATGATAAGAAGGACTAAGTGGAGACCTCTGGGGAACCCTCTCCATAATAAGTAGTCCATCTAAGGGAAGTATGAATAGCAATGCCATTTTCAGACTTGGAAGAAATAGGGGTAATGAGTTCTTTATATTTCCTTTTGATCTGCCAGTTTGCCTATTGTTTACAGACGTTAGATATGAAGTTTGAGAATGATAATGAATTTCTGGAAGCTTAATCATGTGGTTGCTCCAATAGCAGCTGTAGTTTCCAGTTGTGGTCTCTTAATGGGAGCAAATAAACAGAGCACCTAGCTCCCTGTACACAGATAGCAGTCTGGTTGAACTTTTTGTCTCTACCCAAGCAGCAGAGAACATCAGAGGCATTCTGCCTTTCCCTTGGAAAGACAAATGCACGACGTGGAGCAAGGGCAAATCTCACAAAAATACAGGGGCCTATCAACTCAGTGGCAATAATACCAGGCCATTGCAGGCCTTGAAAGCACTAGTTGTGCAAGGAGCTTGGTTGCATCTGTCTATTTTGGTTGCTACCATGTCGTCCTCCCTATGACTTACATCTTTAGCCTTGTGAAGAGTTTCCTAGAAGAAGTGGGCCTAGTGTGATCAGGAATATATCTGCTGCAACATAGTAACTAACCTCAGGGTTTGCTCTGCAGGAAATGAAGTTTCCTCCCATTGGGTAGAACTTTGAGCATGATGCTATATGTCTGTAAGACCTGGACAGAGAAATGGCCTGAGCTCAGTAGCTACATTGCTTCCTGAGCATGGCTAATAGTTTGATGGTGAAGTTGAAGACACAATTTTTTAAAAAGTAAAAAGTACAATGAATATGTGTTTGGATATAAGACTATCTGATTCCCACATGCTATCTCATTGGAAGGCTCCTATGGAGAAAACTTTCAATAAGCGTGTGGAAAAGATGACCTTTGCACAGAAAGATGATCACAGGTTATGAAAGATGATCACAGGTTATGTCCACACCATCTACAGTGTAGAATAGATAACTATTCCAGGCTGGGATTGACTTGCCCTGCGTTTCATGCATTTGCCAGTCTGTGAACTTCCTGATTTCCATTTACACCATTGTGTACTGTACACAATGTTGTTTTTGAACAAGGAACTCACTTTACAAGGCAGTTGCTCATCAGATTCACTATATCATTTACTGTGTGATCTAGTAGCTTTGACCTTTGGGAATACTAGAATGGTTAAACAATTATGTCTACTGGAAGATCACAGTTGCATGTTTAGGATGTGGTCCTTTAAATGTAAAATGTACTCTGAACCAGCAACCAATTTAGGATGCTGTACCTCCCATAAATTGAGGAACTAGTAGATGAAATTGGGAGTGGCATGCCCTCACTGACATCTTATTATATGCTAGAAATATTATCTTTCTTATCCCTAAAACACTATGCTCTATGAGGGAGAAATGTTTCCATCAGGGATACAGCAAGTTCTGTGTTGAATTAGAAGGTAAGATTTATGCTTAGCCATTTTGGGCTTCACAAACCACTGAATGATCAGCCCCAAATGAGAGTTATTGTGTTGGCTGTAATGTTACTGAGATCAGATACAGATCTCAGTACAGATACACACATTACAAAATAAAAGTATATGAAGAGAACACAAATGATACCTTGGCTGGCCCCAAGTACTGCCTTGTCAAGTGGTATACATAAATCCTACATAGATAGGATCCTTTATGAAATAAAATTTGGTCACTCCACTGGAAAAGCCCTAGCCAGGTAGATAATCGAAAAAGAATTATGAGAATGGAATAAGAATAGGGAGTCACACAAAACACCTTTATGAATAGCTACAGAGACAAGATTATAGTTCTTTCTCAGATTTTCTTATTTGCTATGTCGTGTGTGTGTGTGTGTGTGTGTGTGTGTGTGTGTGTGTGTGTTTCCTCTAACTTTCTATTTATTTCTCTCACTATTTTGCATCAGGTTGTGTGGTGGTGGTTAAATTTATAATTGAATTCACATATTGTAGAATATTGAAATAGGATTATGACAGATTGGCAACTGAAAGAGATCCAGAACTCACAGCAGAATGTTGACTAACATTTGGATCATCTTTTTGTAAGGAAGAACGAAACGTATTTTCAGCATACAGGTGATAGCTTTTGCATTAATTATGTAACAGCAGTTTTTTAAGCCTTCAGAATTTAAATAAAGTTATATGTGAATATTGTGCAGTTGTAGGGATTAATTATATATTTATTTTTTTATTCCTGCAAATCATCTCAATCTTTTTATATTTTGAGATTGCCCACCTCACAAGTTCTGGTAGAGGTCAGAGCATCCCTTTTTCTCTACAGAATCTGAAAATCAGATGCTTAGTAGCTTAAACTTTTTTCCAGTGAGAATGGGAACAGAAGATGTAGGTTTGGAATATGGGATCTAGTCACCAAGGGTTGCATGAATAATAAATGACTTAAGGAGAGAGAATAAAGACTCTATTTTGAAGGTGATGAGTCATAGGAACACTAGGAATAGCAAGTTTCCAGAGGGCAGCCATGGCAGTGGATGAGGAGTGGCATCAGATGTCCAAGTTTGGCATTATGTTTTGGGGGTACTTAATTTTTATCAAGACTTCAGCTACAGTCCTGTCTGCTGTTTTACCTCATTCATTCTTGTCTTTTTTACATACCTTTTTTCCTCCCTCACCTTTCTGAAGATTCGGCAAATCTTTGTATATGCTCAGGGCTGCATTGTGTGCTTTAAATAAATTTTTTTAAGTCAGCAAGAGATTATTTCTCTTGCATGCAACAAAAACTGATAGAGAAGGGATGAAAGGAAAAAGAAGGAAGATGAAATGAGTTTTCTTTTCCTAGGTAAACCCAAGGCAGAGTACCTGGAAAGAGCTCAAAATCTAAGCATAAAAAGGCTAGAGGAATAAAACACAGTCAGTAAATCAAGGTAGTGTTTTCTAGTAGTCAAGAAGACATGTGCTCTCTTAAGGATGTAATACAAAAGGAGAAAGGAAAAGACTATAGTTATACCTACAAAGCCAACAAGACAAAACAAATAACGTGCTTTGCTGACAAGTTCTGGGCTGGGAGTATGGTACTGAGGATGGCACTGAGCTATGTGCACATGGGCACTGGGGATGGTGTGCAACTTTATGGAAACAGTGTAGGTAAAGGAAGTAACTGTAAAGGCATGTTGGAAATAGCTTTGCTATTATTTGAATTTTTCCAAACTTTATTAGCTACAAATAAAATTACAACCACTAGATTATTACAGTTTCACTAACTTTTGCTTCATCTTTCTAATGTATGTCATTGACCTCATATGTGCTTTTAGGAATTTCCAGGAGTCCCTTGAGCTTGTTCACATCATGGTGAAGTAAAGAGGAATATGTGAATTTTTTGCCACAGTTTTCATTGAGAGGTGATTCACTTTTCCTTCCTCTTGATTCTGAGTTGGCCCTCGGACTAAGTCACCCATAGAATGCAGCAGAAGTGGTGTTGTCTAGCATATTAGGCTGGGCCTTAAGAAACTGCAATTTCTGGCTTTGCCTCTTGGAATGCTTCTTTTTGGAACACAGCAGCCATGCTTAAAGGAAGCCATTCGGAGAGAGAAGGACCCAGCCAATCCACCCATCCTAGCCAACACCTAGAGCTGATATCTGCCAGACATCATCACAGAAGTCTGGGGTCTTCATGACAAAAAAAGCAAATTAGGTTGTTATTTCATAACATACTTTAGAATGAGAGGGGGAAAGCACTGCATTTGCTCAACAGCATTTGGAAAAACTTAAAATTTCCCACTTTGTAGGTATAAATCACAAGTCACAGTGCACTGGAACATGGGAAAGTTCCAAGTAATAGACCTGCAGTATGCTCAAGATTTTCCCACTCCTCCAACCCACCAAGGATTTTCATTTTCATATTTTTCTTTATTATGGTAAGCTCACTGTGCTTGAATTTTTTTTCTTTTTTAGGATTTATGCTTCCAAAGAAGCCTCCTCAGTTACTCTATAAATAGAGTTCTCTTGTCCTGCTCCATATATTCTCCAGGCATACTAAAGAAAGGGCTGTATCTTATGTAGATTCAAACTGGAACAGCTGCCACACTAGGGGAATATTCAAGTGTAATAGTCTAGAATTAGAATGACAGACCTATGTTGAGTTTTCATTCACACTCTCCATGTATGAGAGAGGTACCAGAAAGTGAATTTGTGCAACAGGGCATAAATGAGCTCCTGGAGATTCTTCAGAGTAGCTAATAATATATTCCCATTTGTGTAAGGAGACCATTTCAGTTCAGACAGTAGATCTTTTCATGATAAAATCAAAACACCTGAAGATGGAGGCACACGAACTGATATACATTCAAGTCACATTTCTTTTTTTCAATTTAGTGATGTCAACTAACCTCATATCATCATGGAGAAGTTACGTGTATTATTCGGGGGTTACCATTTGTTACTTATATGCCAAATCTCAATGATGAGATTGTAGGCTAGGCCAGCATGGGGATAGGACCCTATCAGTATTTAATGGTACAGATTTTCCTTAGTGAAGAGCTTACTTCTCTTATTTTATGCCATCTGGGCTCAGTCCAATTATTGCATCAGTTTTCTTAATCTTTACACAATGACAGGTTGGCAGTCATTTCCTTAAGCCATATAGTCTGGCTCAGACACTTTAATAACAAAGTGGGCATGCCACTTTCTCCCACTTTTGCTTTTAGGTAGTATTTGCTAGTTGATAATACACTTTCTGTCCACTGACAAATGTTTCTTTATCAATTACTTACTTATACTACAACTTTAATCAATTTCAAACAACTCAATTTATATTCACATTTACAAAGAAATTTTACCATTGCTGCCAATATATCTTAGCCTATTAAGTGTTTTTCAGATTTCTTGGCTGCAACCAAGAGGTGTGATTTGTTCAACACAATAGGGGAACTCAGGTGGAAATTCATGTTCACTCTAGGAGTAAAACTCACTCAGCAAAGGTCTCTCCTATGAGTGCTTATGAAATCTGGAAAATGTGAAAGCCAACTACATAATCATATGTTCCTTTATGAAAAACATTTATTGAACATCACTATGATGCAAGCAAACACTGTGCTAGACAAACGCAATGGGAAAAATATGTCATGTCCTCAACAGATTGGCGAGGACATGTGCACTATAATAGTAATGAAAAGCAACTTCAGCAAAGTCTCAGTATTCAAAATCAATGTGCAGAAATCACAAGCATTCCTATACACCAATAACACACTAACAGAGAGCCAAATCAAGAGTGAACTCCCATCCACAATTGCTACAAAGATAAATAAAATACCTAGGAATAAAAATAACAAAGGATGTAAAGGACCTCCTCAAGGAGAACTACAAATTACTGCTCCACGAAATAAGAGAGGACACAACCAGATGGAAAAACATTTCATGCTCGTGGTGGGGAAGAATCAATATTGTAAAAATGGCCATACTGTCCAAAGTAATTTATAGATTCAATGCTATCCCTATCAAGCTACATGTGACCCTCTTCACAGAACTGAAAAAAAAATCTTAAACTTCATATGGATGCAAAAGAGAGCCTGCATAGCCAAGAAAATCCTAAGCAAAAAGAACAAAGCTGGAGGCATCATGCTACCTGACTTCAAACTATACTACAAGGCTACAGTAATCAAAACAGCATACTGGTACCAAAACAGAGATACAGGCCAATGAAACAGAACAGAGGCCTTGGAGGCAACACCACACATCTACAACCATCTAATCTTTGACAAACCTTACAAAAACAAGCAATGGGGAAAGGATTCTCTGTTTAATAAATGTTGTTGGGGAAACTGGCTAGCAGTGTGCAGAAAACAGAAACTGTACCCCTTCCTGACACCTTACACTAAAGTTAACTCCAGATGGATTAAAGACTTAAACATAAGACCAAACACCATAAAAACCCTAGAAGAAAACCTAGGCAAAACCTTTCAGGACATAGGCATAGGCAAGGACATCATGACTAAAACACCAAAAGCATTGGCAACAAAAGCCAAAAAAGACAAATGGTATCTAGTTAAACTCCAGAGCTTCTGAGCAGGAAAAGAAACAATCATTGGAGTGAACTGGCAACCAACAGAATGGGAAAATGTTTTTGCAATCTACCCATTTGACAAAGGGCTAATATCCAGAATCTACAAAGAACTAAAACAGATTTACAAGAAAAAAACAAACCCATTCAAAAGTGGGCAAAAGATATGAACAGACATTTTTCAAAAGAAGACATATATGAGACCAAGAAACATGAAAAAATGCTCATCATCACTGATCATTAGAGAAATGCAAATCAAAACCACATTGAGATGCCATCTCACACCAGTTAGAATGGCGATCATTAAAAAATCTGGAGACAACAGATGCTGGAGAGGATGTGGAGAAATAGGAACACTTTTACACTGTTGGTGGGAGTGTAAATTAGTTCAACCATTGTGGAAGACAGTATGGCGATTCCTCAAGGACCTAGAAATAGAAATTCCATTTGACCCAGCAATCCCATTACTGGGTATATATCCAAAGGATTATAAATCATTCTATTTTAAAGACACATGCACACGCATGGTCATTGTGGCACTGTTTACAATAGCAAAGACCTGGAACCAATCCAAATGCCCATCAATGATAGACTGGATGAAGAAGAAAATGTGGTACATATACACCATGGAATACTATGCATCCATAAAAAAGAATGAGTTCAAGTCCTTTATAGGGATGTAAATAAAACTGGAAACCATCATTCTAAGCAAACTGACACAAGAACAGAAAATCAAACACCACATGTTCTCACTCTTAGGCAGGTGTTGAACAATGAGAACACATGGACACAGGGAGGGGAGCATCACACACTGAAGTCAGTTGTGGGGCTGGGAGAGGGGCAATGGGAGTTGGGGAGGTTGGGGAGGGACAACATGGGGAGAAATGTCAGATATAGGTGACAGGGGGATGGAGGCAGCAAACCACATTGCCATATATGTACCTATGCAACAATCCTGCATGATCTGCACATGTACCCAAGAACCTAAAGCACAATAAAAAAAAAAGTGATAATAATACATTGAAACACTTGCTAGCAGAGGTATGTGTAATGGATTGTGAACTGGCATAAAAAACAGTTGTGCAGAGTCACTTAAGGCTTTATAAAAAAGTGATGCCTAACACTGATGAAGGAAATTTAAGAGGAAGCCAAATAATTAAAAAATATTTCATATTCATGGATTGGAAGAATCAATATTGTTAAAATATCTATACTACTCAAAGCAATATATATTTTCTATGCAATGCCTGTCAATATACCACTGACATTCTTGATAAAAATAGAAAAAAATCCAAAAATTTATATGAAACCACAAAAGACCTAGAAAAGCCAAAACTGTTCTGAGCAAGAAAAACAAAATTGGAGGAATCACATTACCTGACTTCAAATTATATTACAGAACTATACTAACCAAAACAGCATGGTATTGGCATAAAAACAGACACATAGACCAATGGAACAGAATAGAGAGCCCAGAAACAAATTCTCATGTCTACAGTGAACTGATTTGCAAAAAAAATGCCAAGAACATACATTTGATAAGTGGTGCTAGGAAAATTGGATATCCATATGCAAAAGAATGAAACTAGATCTCTATATCTCACCACATACAAAAACCAAATCAAAATAGATTAAAGACTTAAGTCTAAGACCTCAAACTGAAATGGCTACAAGAAAACATTGCAGAAACTTTCTAGGACATTGGTCTGGGAAAAGATTTCTTGAACAATACCGCACAAGCACAGGCAACCAAAGGAACTATAAACTATAAACAAATGGGATCACATCAAGTCAAAGAGCCTCTGCACAGCAAAGGAAGCAATCAACAAAGTGAAGAGACAACCTGCAAAATGGGAGAAGATGTTTGCAAACTCCCATGTATGACAAGGCATAAGTAACCAGTATATATAAGGAGCTCAAACAACTCTATAGGAAAAAATCTAATAATTTGATCAACCAATGGGAAAATGATTTGAAATAGACATTCCTCAAAATAAGACATACAAATGGCAAGTAGGATGCTCAATAACATTCACCATCAGAGAAATGCAAATCAAAACTACAATGAGATACCATCTCACCCCAGTTATAAAAGACATGCAGTGACAAATACTGGCAAGGATGTGGAGAAAAGTGAATTCTTGTACACTGTTAGTGGGAATGTAAATTAGTACAACCACTATGGAGAACAGTCTCAGGATACCTCAAAAAGCTAAAAATGGAGCTACCATATATGTATTAGTTTGTTCTCACATTGCTAAAAAGAGCTACCTGAGATTGGGTAATTGATAAAGTAAGTTTGATTAGTTCACAGTTCTGCAAGCTATACAGGAAGCATGGCTGAAGAGGTCTCAAGAAACTTACAATCATGGCAGAAGGTGAAGGGGAAGCAGACACATTCCTCACGGCTAGAGCAGGAGGAAGAGAGAGAGGGGGAAGTGCTGTTGTTACACACTTTTTTTTTTTTTTTTTTTTGAGACGGAGGTTTGCTCTTGTTACCCAGGCTGGAGTGCAATGGCGTGATCTCGGCTCACCGCAACCTCCGCTTCCTGGGTTCAGGCAATTCTCCTGCCTCAGCCTCCTGAGTAGCTGGGATTACAGGCACATGCCACCACACACAGCTAATTTTTGTATTTTTAGCAGAAACGGGGTTTCACCATGTTGACCAGGATGGTCTTGATCTCTTGACCTCGTGATTGAACTGCCTTGGCCTCCCAAAGTGCTGGGATTACAGGCGTGAGCCACCGCGCCCGGCATTATTGTTACACACTTTTAAACAACTAGATCTTGTGAGAACTTACTATCACTAGACTAGCAACGGAGAAATCCACCCACGATCCAATCACTTTTCACCACGCCTCTCCTCTAACATTGGGAATTACAATTAAACATGAGATTTGGGTGGAGACAAAAAACCAAACCATATCAACATGACCCAACAATTCCACTGCAGAGCATATACTCATAAGAAAGGAGGGCCGGGCACTGTGGCTCAAGCCTGTAATCCCAGCACTTTGGGAGGCCGAGGCGGGTGGATCACATGGTCAAGAGCTCGAGACCATCGTGGTCAACATGGTGAAACCCCGTCTCTACTAAAAATACAAAACATTAGCTGGGCATGGTGGCGTGTGCCTGTAATTCCAGCTACTCAGGAGGCTGAGGCAGGAGAATTGCCTGAACCCAGGAGGCGGAGGTTGCGGTGAGCCGAGATCGCACCATTGCACTCCAGCCTGGGTAACAAGAGTGAAACTCCATCTCAAAAAAAAAAAAAAAAAAAAAGAAAAAGAAAGGAAAACAGCGTATTGAAGAGATATCTGCACTCCTGTGTTTGTTGCAGCACTGTTTACAATAGCTAAAACTTGGAAGCAACTTAAGTGTCCATCAAAAGATGACTGGATAAAGAAAATGTGGTTTATATATACACAATGCAATACTATTCAGCCATAAAAAGAATGAGATGTAGTTATTTGCGAAACATGGGTGAAAGTGGAGATCATTATGTTAAATGAAATAAGCCAGGCACAGAAATACAAATATCATGTGTTTTTATTTATTTGTGGGATCTAAAAATCAAAGCAATTGAATTCATAGACATAGAAGGTAGAAGGATGGTTACCAGATGCTGGGAAGAATAGTGGGGAGTTGGGGAGGAGGTGGTGATGGTTAATGGATACAAATATAAAGAAAGAATGAATATGACCTACTATTTGATAGCACAGTAGGGTGACTATAGTCAATGATAACTTTTTTTTTTTTTTTTTTTTTGGAGACAGAATCTTGCTCTGTCAGCAGGCACCAGGCTGGAGTGCAGTGGCACAATCTCGGCTCACTGCAACTTCCGCCTCCCGGGTCCAAGCAATTCTCCTGCCTCAGCCTCCTGAGTAGCTGGGACTACAGGTGTGCACCACCACGCCCAGCTAATTTTTGTATTTTTTAAATAGAGACAGGGTTTCACCATGTTGGCCAGGATGGTCTCAATCTCTTGACCTCGTGAGCCACACGCCTTGGCCTCCCAAAGTGCTGGGATTACAGGTGTGAGCCACTGCGCCCAGCCTTACTCAATGATAACTTAATTGCATATTTTAAAATAACTTGAAGAGTGTAATTGGATTGTTTGTAACTCAAAGAATAAATGTGTGAGGGGATGGATACCTCTCTCCGTAATGTGCTTGTTTCATATTGCATATCTGTATCAAAATATCTCATGTACCCCATAAATATATATACTTACAATGTGCCCCCATGAGTTTAAAAAAACAGTCGAAAACACTTTTTGTTTTGTTTTGTTTTGAGACAGAGTTTTGCTCCTGTTACCCAGGCTGTAGTGCAATGGCGCAATCTCGGCTCACTACAATCTCTGCCTCCTGGGTTCAAGTGATTCTCCTGCCTCAGCCTCCCAAGAAGCTGACTGGCTAAGTTTTTTGTATGTTTAGTAGAGACGAGGTTTCACCATGTTGGCCAGGCTAGTCTTGACCATCTGACCTCAGGTGATCCACCTGCCTCAGCCTCCCATTGTGCTGGGATTACAGGTGGAGCCACCTCTCCTGCCAAAGAAACTTTTTTAAAAAGTGATGTATCACCTTGGTATTGAAGGTTCAGCAGGATTTCATTAAGTAAACATGGAAGAAGAGGAACCCCAGTTCAGTCATACAGGCAAGACCAATACAAAGCAGCCAGTAGCAGGCAATAGCCAGACAATTGCAGAAGTGTGAATAAGGCCACCAGCGTTCAGCAGACAGCTTATATTTGAGTGAGTTCAGCTGACACTAGCAGAAGAATTGCTAGACTTAATCCAGCCCAAACTGCCTCCTATGTTTTCATGAGCTAAATAAAGGCTGTTACTTCAGGCGCTAAGTTTTAGGGTTGTATGTTACATGGCTACAAATAACAGATGTAATCATATTTGCATTTTAGAAAGATTAATAGAAAGTTGTAGAGGACAGTTACAGGAGATGAGAGTGACTCAGTGAATTTAGGAAACAATTGCAAGATTGCAGGAAACACCAATTGCTGTAAATCAGGAGTCTATGTACCAGAATCCTGGAACTCAGCTTCTTCTTGAGAACTTGTGAAAATAATCAGGATCCTGTCTGACTGATTCTAAAGTACAGCATCTCGTCTACATCAAAGGCTGCTTATTTTTTGTAATGTAACTGAATGTGCAGAATAATCCTACTGCTAGTTTGCTTACCAGGACTAGCATTCTTTTAGAACTCTCAACCAGGCTATAGCAGATTTATTCTGCAACTCCAGGGAATCTCTCTGCCCTCCCTTCTTTTTTCCACACCCCCATCCATTTGAATTTCCCTCTGATTTACTCCTTTGGAAAACTTGTAGATAGCAAACACACAAAGACCTGACTTTCTTGTATATCATTGTTTTCTATTGGTCCAAATTTTAATCCCTGATTGACCTTCTCCCATAGTGCTGTCTCCTTCTGCCTTCATCTCTAATGACTTACCTCTGCCCAAACATTTTCACTGTGCACTTTGTTATCCCTGATCCATGGTAAAGGTAAATCCTCTGGCTCTTTATTGAGTGTTCCTTCTCTTGTCCCAAACTTAAGGCTGATTTTATTGTTGTGCAGACACTCCTTATCTCTCAGAGTTTGCAAATGTAGCCTGCTTCATTTTCTACACTTCATAAATCCTAGAATTGGGAGATGATACCTGTGTCTTTGTTTTCACTCCACTACAACTGCTCTTGAAAGGATCAACGACTTGCTAAATGATCAAATCCAGTGGCCATGTTCAGTGGCATTGGATTTTTTTAAAAAATTACTGTCTTTGTTGTTGTTGTTGTTGTTGAACTGCTTTTTTACTTTGGATTTCTTAACATAGTTCTTACTTTTCTTATTTTTCTTTTTGAGAATATGTTGTTTATTCCTTTTCTTCAATCTGTTTCTTAAATTCTGTGCTATTTAGGGGTACGTGCAAAGTTTTTTCTTTTTACATAACAGAACTTCCTTGAATGATCTAAACTTCTCATGGTTTCAGTGACCAACTCTATGTCAATACCTTAAGTGAAGAAAAGTTTTCTCCTGGGATCTGACCCATATTGCCCCTTCTGTTGGAGATCCCAAATTTAAGTCAAGTCAATGTGTCCTTTAAACCTATTTCTCTCTCGTTTTTTCCCTTTTATCTCATTTAGAGGTTCCAATACCTAGCAGTAACATAAATCAAGACTTGGCTTCCATACCTCTAACCTACACCCAGTCTTACTGTCTTCTAAATGTCTGTGTGATCTGTTCGCTTGTCTCTGTTTGCATTGCCATTATTCTAGTTCAAATCAATGCCATCTCATTTTTATATTAATTGAAGATTGGGTCCTTTCCTTTTTTTTTCTTTTTTGTTTCAGATTGAAAGGTAGAGAAATGCATCTGGTAGACTAAAGGATCCCTAATCAAGGCCAGATTTTCAGTAAAGGGGACTCACAGAGAGGAGTCCAAGATTGCACCCCAGGCCCTGGGTCAGTGGAGAAAGTGATGAACTCAGGAACCATCTAGATGCCACCACCCAATTGACATGAGTGCTTCTTAGAGAGAAGGGTGTGGCTGAATAAGAAGGTATCACCTACTAAGGAGTTGAAGCATTTAGGACTCAGACTGATTTGCTGTGGGACATCTCTGAATGAGTCACATTGAAAGATCATCCTTCTCTACATGCTAGGGAATCACTGTGGCTTAGATGAATGAGCAAGGATGCTAACAGAAGGTGGAGCACCAAGGGAAGCCAGACCAGGTTACTCCAGTGTGCCCACATTTTTGTAAATAGCCAGACCTTCAGCAAATAGTGACAGTGATATAACTTTCCAGAAGAGGTCAGCCGGCAAGGCGTTAGTTGTTGTTGAGAACGGAAACCTTGTCAGGTTATAGCGGTGTTCCACTATCAATAGCAAAGCAGGATGTAAAACAGCAAAGTAAGTACAGTAGCCAATGCTATCTGGGTTACCTCATGAGTTGTCATAATAGTAGAAGCTTTGGGTTTGAGCTTCCCAGCCTGTGGCAAGTGTTTACTGATGGGCTATTAATCCCCTCGACCCTTGGGATGACTGGGCAGAAACTTGGACAGCTGGAGCCCCCAGGCCTGTTGTATTGGATCATTTATCCTAACAGGCTAAACAGTATAATTTTCCACAGTGGCATGATGAGATAAATATTGGGAAGTACTGTCATTTAAGAATCCGCTAACCATCTGCTAGATGAAGTGACAGTTCTATTCCCTCTGTGTTACAAACGGACTGAAAGTTCACAGTTCAGAGGCTTCTCCTGCCTCCTCGGTTGTTAGCTTAATGTGTACAATATACAGCTGTGTCTGCTTCCAGTCTGGCCTGTGCTAGTATTTTACTCATTCATAAAAAAATTATTCCTTTCGCCCCTAGGAAATAGGTTAACGAAGAAAACTGATTAATTTTGTGCCTTCATTTAGCTTATATTTTAGTGGGGGAGAAAACACAATAAACATATTAATTATTGTCATTATGACTTTAAATATTCTGTAAACAATGAAGTAGATATTTTAAAAGGGAGAGAGTTGTAATTTTAATATTGAATTTGGAAAGCTTGATAAAGATGAGTTGTTTAAACACTGCCATTAAATTAACTTTAAGAGAGCATCCTTAAAAAGTTAAATGAAAATTCTCATTCTATTTCCACATTTGGCTTGCCGCACACGGGTCTTTAAGTTTTTATGTAACTTTGAAGAAGCAGAAACCTCAAATCATAAACCATGTATGTTATAGTGGTGTATACATAAAAGAGAAAGGGAAAAATCCTGAGCAGACCTGTGATCCAGTAGACCTCAAGTTTAATTGGGAGATTAACACACATTGACATGTTTTCAATTAAAACACAATATTTAAAGTACATTTTAATAATTTTCAGATTTAACTGATTTTTAAAAATTAACAAACTATGCAGATTGCTTTGAAGAGGAGGGCTTCTGTCTTAATTCACTTAATAGATGTTTATTGAGCATCAATCTTGCCATCAAAACTCTGTTGAGGGTACTCTGAGAGATGCAAAAATGAGACAAGGATCTCAGTCTTGATGAGCTAATAGTTTGAATGAGGTGAATGCAAAAAACTCAAAGGTAGTAGGTAATGTGACAGACATTGCCTTCCAACCATTAGTCTTTCCTTAAAAATACTAATTAACATCCTCAAACACTTCTCAAAAGCCTTACTTTCAAGATGCCATTCTAAAAATCTGTATATTATCTGAATTAGCCTTATCCATCATTATCATCTAATCATAAATCACTCTTCCAATAAAAGTACAAAGCATTATCCAATACTGTAATGTTTTAAGATGTTAACAAATGCACCTTAAATGAGTCTTATATTTCCTATAATTATCTTGACACTGTGTCTGTATGGCATTGACAATTCTACTCTAAATAATTAACTAATGAAGGAATGGGCCAGCTTCTAAGACCGCTCAACAGCGAAGCAACTCACTCTGAATTTCTCTAGCTCTTGTCTCTAATGACACTTCACTGTCCTTAATTATGTGCTTCCTTTCATAGCCCTTCTGTCTTGAAAGGACAGTGACCATACTTTAAAAAATCATGACTACTATAGATGTCTTTTTTTTTTTTAAGTTTTCAAAATGCTTTCACATACATTTTTCACTTCAAACTTCTGTCTTCCTTTCATCGCTAGTTCTCCAAGCCAGATGAAGAGTCAGCCGGGCTTGCTCCACTCCCAGCAGTCAATTTTCACTCAGAAATCTCTCTTTCCCCTCTTTCCTTTTATAAAATATGTGCTTTTATTTTTTAAAATTCACAGCTCTTTAAAAAGAAGCTCTAGTGAGGTGTAATTGGTATATGATAAACTGGGTGTGTTTAATAAGTACAATTTGATAAGCTTCAACTCGGGTATATGCTGATGACAGCATCATCACTCTCAAAATCATCTAGCCAATGCACTTATTTTAGTGCATTAAAACAAAGTATGCAGGGTCATCCAGTTCACTTGTGGCAGATCTGAAGTTAGGATCCAAGCCTCCTGATTTTGATTTTGTAGGATTTTTTTCCTTGTAAAATTAATATTGCTATAGATAATACCTAAGAATATTAGGCTCTGCTAAAACTAGCTGCTTTGTTCAGCAGTGAGATTCAGAAATTAGAGTCTTGGAATGGTGGTTGCAAGTCCTTTTTCTTTAGTGACTATGTGAAAAATATTCCCCAGTAGCTCTTTTGTTTTGTTTTTGAGATGGAGTCTTCCTCTTGTAGCCCAGCCTGGGGTGCAGTGGCGTGATCTCAGCTCACTGCAACCTCTGTCTCCCGGCTTCAAGTGATTCTCCTGCCTCAGCCTCCCTAGTAGCTGGGATTACAGGTACCTGCCACCACGCCTGGCTAATTTTTTGTATTTTTAGTAGAGACGGGGTTTCACCATGTTGGCCAGGCTGGTCTCAAACTCCTAATCTCAGGTGATCTGCCTGTCTTGGCCTCCCAAACTGCTGGGACTACATGCGTGAGCCACCATGCCCAGCACCCAGTAGCTCTCGATTAGTCCCTATATCACTGGAGCAAGGGGTTAAAGATATGTGTGTGTGTGTGTGTGTGTGTGTGTGTGTGTGTGTGTATGTAGATCTTTGAGTATAAGAATTGTTTTACATTGTGCTGATTATATTATTAGAATTATAAATTATTGAACTATGTCCAACATGAGGTTATTTTCTGACTTGTGCAGAAACAGAGTTAAATAAAAAACCATGTATGTTATAATGGTGTATATCTAGAAGACAACAGGAAAAACTCCTGAGCAAACCTGTGATCAAGTAGACCTCAAGTTGAAATGGGAAATTAATGTACATACCCTGTGTCTGGGGTAGAAAATGGAGAAATAATTATTGTCTATGTTAATCTGTTTCCTTTGGCCATTTTTCTGTCCTCCACATCCCTGTCATTTCTAATCTGACCTCGTAAGTCTGTGAGCTGAAATTCACATTTTATCTTCTTTTACCTTTCCCTTTTCAGCTTAAATTTTTCTCCTTTCCTGACAGTAGGTTACACTGATTGATACAAAACATTTATTGGAAACCCAGAGGAACCTGTTTATGGCTTATATCTTTTTGTTTTAAAAATGTGTGTGTACATATATACAACATACATGTGTCTCTATGTGTATCATATACACGTATTTATATATTTTTCTATGCTGTCCATAGCTAATTCCATTGTTGTTTACTTTGGCATGATGCATATTTGCAAAATACCTCTGTGAATATCCTGATAATGTAATGGGCTTCTCTTTTAACCATTCATTTTAATCCTATTATATGTAGAAAACCGAATATCCTGTGTTCAAATTGCATGTGCATTTCCACTCCGGTATAATCACCACCAAGAATAAGGAAGTACAAGTTTTACATTTTTTTCCAAGCTTAGGAAAGATGGCATGAAAAATAGATACTTTCCTTTCATTTACCTCTAGTTATAAGACTAGGAATAAATTTGTAAGGCGTTAAAATGTTTCCAGGTTTTCCACATTTTCTCATTTTTTAATCTTGGGGTTTTTTTTTTTTTTCAGTGTTCTTGGTTACTTCCCCTCTCCAGCTCATACTTTTCAAGTTCCTCGAGGCTTCTTTTCTTTCTACACATTCTCTTGTGGTTTCATCTATTTCTGTGGTTTTAAATACAATCTTTTAGACTCAGCAGGGATATCCAATCTTTTTACTTCCATGGGCCACAGTGGAAGAAGAACTGTCTTGAGCCACACATAAAATGTGCTAACACTAACGATAGCTGATGAGTTAAAATACAAAAAATCACAAAACAATCTCATAATGTTTTAAGAAAGTTTACAAATTTATGTTGGGCTGCATTCAAAGCCATTCTGGGCAGCAGGTTGGATAAGCATGTTTTAGAGATTAACTCCAGTGGTGACTATGCCTATAATTCCAGACTGATACACCCAACTGGTCACTTGATATTTCTATTCAGATATCAAAGAGGCATTCAAACTTAACATGGCCCAAACAGTTACTTTCTTGTTCTTCAAATCTTTTCCTTACTTATCTATAGTATTTCAGTAAATACTATAGTGCATCATTTCCTCAAATAACTTAAACTAAAAATCCAAATTTTGATGCTAAAGGTTTAGGGCTTAACATCTAAATGTCTGACTGAGCAATACAGTAAGCCAGGCATCCCCAAACTTTTTACACAGGGGGCCAGTTCACTGTCCCTCAGACTGTTGGAGGGCCGCCACATACTGTGCTCCTCTCACTGACCACCAATGAAAGAGGTGCCCCTTCCTAAAGTGCGGTGGGGGGCCGGATAAATGGCCTCAGGGGGCCACATGCGGCCCAGCCCGCGGGCTGTAGTTTGGGGACGCCTGCAGTAAGCAGTTGAAACTCATGCACAAAACTGCTTATGGGAATATATCACAGGGAGCATGGACTGATGCAAAAGACATTTTTTTTTTATGTGTCTACCTTAGCCATAATCACTTATCCAGTCCTTTGGACACAACCTTCTCACTAGTGTTCTTTCTTTGATGCTTGCAATTCTATAATCCTTTTTTCTTGTAGAGCCAGTTTGATCATATCACACCTGTTTTTAACTCTCTAACCGCTGCTGATCACAATTAGAATAAAATTCACTCCTTGCCCTGGTTTATCAAGCTCCTTTAGATCCAGCCTATCTTTACTTCTTCAACGAATCTCATAGTGCTGATCATTAGTTAATATTTTTCTTATTTATTGCCCCTTTTTCCCATTTTCGAAAGTGTAAATTCCATGAATGCAGATTTTATCATCCGTACCAGGCACTTAGTAAATGCTCTATTTATCTATCTGTCTATCTGTATTAAAGAAATGAATGGTGTGTTAAGCTGAGTGAATTACAGCCCCTAAAGAGCAACTATAATCTTAAATTTTCAAAAAATGATTACCTTGCTTTAATCTCTATTCATGAAGAATTTAGTTTTATGATGATAAAATAACTACAGGGTTCTAAAGGTCTAAATGATTCCAGTTGAAATGATTCTGCTTTTCCATTTTTTAATTGATTTGTTTTGTTAAACAACTCTGACCAAAATAATATATGTCAGATGGGATAGATTCAAAACTACCAATGCAAAACATATATTCTTTTCAAAGCCTTTTAATATGTTTTATATCATATACTTTCTTACAGTCACTGGATGAGGTCCATAGACTGCATTAAATTCTTATAAAATATGGCTTTTCTACTGAAGGAGGATAATTGATCTGAGCAGTTTAAGGGGAAAGTTAGCATATTGTTGCACCATTTTCTGGAAGAAATTATCTGTGCACTCAAATGGCTAATTAAAAGCTATGACAATGTCTAGCACCAAAAAAAAAAAAAAAACAAAACAAACAACAAAAAACAAACAAACAAAAAAAAAAACCAAGGAAAAATCCCTACCAACACATTTCTACTCAGTTTTTACTATTTTAATGGGCTCTGCCAGTGCCACTACCCATCAATGTGGATATAGAAATAACATCACCAAAGAATAGAACACAGTTGAAAATAGACTTGCCTCGGAATGAAGGGGTTTACAAAAAAAGGTAATATATTTAGATTAGAAATAAAGCACTACTAAAGCTAATAGCTGGATACTTAGAAAATGCATTCATCAAATAACTGTACATTTCCTGTCATCTTAAATAGTGATATTTCCATTAGACACTGATCCATTTACCTAGTTTCAGGCATCTGTCAGTTTAAAGTGATTTCATTTATCATTTTATGTTTATTGTTTGATGTAAAGCAACATATTCTTTCCCATAATTATATGTTACTTTAATTATCAGTTGATGTTTGTGCAAGTTTACACAATTCTGTTCAGATGGTTATTTTACTTTCTATATGAGATTATTGAGCAGCTTTTGATGTTAAAGATTTAGGGCTTAACATCTAAACATCTGACTGAGCAACACAATAAGTAGCCAAAACTCCCTCTGATGGGAGTGTATCAGAGGCACCATGGACTAATCCAAAACAGTGAATGAAAGGAGCTTTTTCAGATATTCCTATCCTCAGGCACATACCCTCACTGGACGCCATGGTATAAGGCCTAAAATTAAAGCCCAATATTATGTGTTGCTTTGACATTTGGTGAAATCAGGAGGGATCATTTGACCTAACCCCAAGTTCCACTTCCCACTTTGCTCCTGTATGTATGGTTCTCCAGCCAAACCAACCTTCTTATTGAGGAGACTGGGTACAGCTCCTGCTTATTCCTAAGTAGTAGGTTTCAATTCTATACCAACCATCTTAGGTCATTTGCTGCTACAAGGGAATAGCATAGAGAGGCTAATTTATACAGAAAATTAAACAGGTTAGTATTGATAGACGAATTTATAAAGAAAATAAACTTATTCCTCATTGGTTGGAAGCTGGAAGTCCAAGAGCATGGCCCTAGCATCTGGTTGGTGAGGGTCATTCCATGGCAGAAGGGCAGGCAGCAGAAATGAGCAGGCATGGCAGAGAGAGGAAATGGGGGCTGAACTTTATTCTTTTATCAGGAACTCATTCCTACAATAACTAACCTGTTCCCCAAATAATGGCATTAATTTATTTATAATGGAGGAGCCCTATGACCTAATATCTTTTCAAGGCGTCACCTCCCAGCACTGGTACATGGGCAATTAGATTTTGGCATCAGTTGTTTTCTTTTTGGGGTGGGGGTAGCATTCGAACCATAGCACCAGCCCATGGAATTATAATTCAAACAAGCCATTTCTGTCTCCCTGAGAGGAACTGCAAGGTACCTCACCCTTTTGATACTACAAAGCCTTCTTACAGCCCTAGGTTGTTCACTGTGTTCATGAGTGACCTGGGATGGCATGTGGCATTCTGTTCCTCTGGACTGTGAGTACTTGTGACTAATAAATATTGTCAATGTAATAAGTCCAGTTTCAGTTATTGTATGTCTGGCCATCCCCATAACCCTAAAGTGGGAATCTCTCTCTCATCAGTGGGTGAATAGGAGATGATTAAAATAGACCCTCCCCTGCTCCTCCCACCTACCATGTGCTTGGCCCTACACTAATATATTGCTAGTCAATGTCTTTGGACATTCGGATATGTCACTGCTGACCTCGTACTTGGAACTATGTCTTATTGTATCTGTGCTCTGAAGGTAAGACATGGCATCCAGAAAATAGCACAAATCATTTGGTTCTATATGCTCGAATATATTTTAACTATGACCTCTATTTGACTAACGATAGAAAAGATAACTACCTTAGTTCTAATACATTAGTAGGTTAAAATTTTAAGATTTAAAAAATTTTCATGGTGAGAATGCTATACTATCAAACAAGTCTTTGATGGAAATTTGGATCACCTGAAAACACACATAGAAATTAATGGCCTGCTTTGCACATAAATAAACCTCTGAAGAAGTTTAGGACATTTGAACTAGTAGAAGAAAGGTAGAAAAGAGAAAGTGAATAATGTTCTGAATAAATAGTGATAGTTAATATTTACTAAGCACTTACTATATACTGTGATGCTGATGCTTTTCCATGCATTTTTCTCATTTAGTTCTCACAATAAACTTATGAAGTAGGTACTATTCTAATAGATAACAAACAAAGAAAAATAAAACCCCAAGATGTAGAAAGTTAAATGAGTTAGCTAGGGCTATATAGTGGGAAAGACAGCAATCTGTCTAAATCTAGGTCTAGGATCTCAAAAACACTTCCTACCTTTCAGTAAATATGGGTATACATGCATCAGTAGTGAGTCACATAAATCAAGAGTGGCACACTAATTTTTAGCTCCAACACTCACTGGCTGTTTAGTCTTAAGCCAGGTGCCTGATCTCTCTAAAATTGTTTTCTTTTTTATGACAAGCAAAAAGCTAGCAAACAAAAAGCACTTTGGAACACTACTGTAAGGATTTACTGAGATAATGTCACTTAAAACACATGGAGGGTTTGTTGTGCTTATTTGTAATTACTGTTTTATTCATTTAATCACACATTCAATAAATATTTTCTGATCTGCTAACATGTGCTAGCTACTGTAATAGATACTTGGAATATGTCAATGAAAAAAATCAAATAATCCTCCTTTCATCCACATCTTATTGCATTCATCAGATAAATTCCAAATGAATCAGAGTCAAATACAGAATTATATAATAACTAGAAAAAAATATAGGTAAATATTTCTAAAACCTAAAAGTGAGGAAAATGTTTCTCACTGTGACTTAATGTTCGGAAGTGATATAGAAAATTGATTAAACTATTTTTAAACTAAATTAATTTTATTAATTACATTTTTGCTTTATTTATTCATTTATTTATTTTTGAGATGGAGTTGCGCTCTGTTGTCCAGGATGGAATGCAGTGGCGTGATCTCGGCTCACTGCAATCTCTGACTCCTGGGTTCAAATGATTCTCTTGCCTCAGCCTCCCGAGTAGCTGCAATTACAGGTGCACGCCACCACACCCAGGCAATTTAAAGATTAAAAAAACCTGAAAAGTTTTATATGAAAAAAGGCACCAAAAACAACATAAAAAGAAAAACAGCTCACAAAAATATTGGTGAGGAGATATTAACGTTGATAAAGCAGCAGCAGGGTTACAGAGGATTCACTCCAATTTCGAAAGAATTTCCAATGCAGGTAAAATGCTATCAAACAGTATCACATGCTACAGAGAAATCTTTCATGAAATGAAGAGTAAATTGATGCAGCAAACTTCATTGTTGTCTTATGTTTAAAAAATGCCAGTCTGTAGTCCCACCTATGCAGGTGGCTAAGGCAGAAGGATCCCTTGAGCCCAAAAGCTTGAAACTGCAGTAAGCTAAATTATGCCACTGCACAAGACAGACATCTCTTTAAAAAATTGCCACAGCTGTTCCAATCTTCAGCGACCACCACTCTGATTAGTCAACAGACATCTACATTGAGGAAAGACCCTTCACTAGCAAAAGGATTGTAACTCACTGAAGGCTTAGATGATTATTAACAGGTTTTAGTAATACATTATTTTAAATTATGGCATGCCATTTTTTTAAGAAACAGTGCTGTTGCACACTTAATAGACTATAGAGTAGTGTAAATATAATTTTTATATACACTGGGAAAACCAAAAATTTGTGCAACTTGCTTTATTGCAATATTCACTTTATTGTGGCTGTGTACACCAAACCCACAATATTTTTGAGACATGCTTGTATTCTGATAGGGATTGCATTGCCTCTGTAGATTGCTTTGAGTAGTATGGTCATTTTGACAATATTTATTCTTCTAATCCGTGAAAATGGGATATCTTTTCATTTTTTTGTGTCTTTTTCAGGGGTACTTTGTTATATCACACACAGTAATATGTTGCTAGGGCTTAATATCCTCATATGAAAGCAGAAAACTCCAATCTGTTATCTGTGAAAGAGTAGAAAATGGCATGTAAAAAATCTTTTTTAAGAGGATTATTAAATTTACAGGTATTAATGCAAATCATTTTTCAACTGAATGCTAGTAAAAATCCATGATGCTCTTGTGGGAAAATATCAGGTAAGAAAGAAGAATGAATCCTAACCAAAATGACAGTAGATTCAGGAACTCTCACCAGACTCTACAGAAATCTCTTACACATGAATACCCTGTGCAGTTAAAGAAATTGATGGCCAAATGAACTCTCACAATGCCGCTATGATGATTTTTATCATATTTGTGGGGTCTATATACATATAAATAAATGTTATCAAAAAAGTAAAGCAGGGATGTATAGGTAAATGGTTGATTTTCTGTCTGGGGCAGAAAATGTGCATGATTAACCTGGATCCATTGGTCTTATCAGAAAGTGAGAATTGTTAAAAATCTCTATGTTGTATCATCAATATTTAGGAACCAGTTTGAATGTGCTTACACTGATTAAAGATGGGGCAACTTACACATCAATAAGAAAATAATTGAAATCAAGTAAAACACTTAAATCATATCCAAGAATTGACAATGCAAGTAAAAAATTTCTCATTAATCATTGTCACCAGTTGCCATATTTTTTGGCTTAAAACAACATTGCTTACTACTCCACAGTCTCCATGAGTTAGAAGTTTGGGTACAGCTTATCTTGATTTTCTGCTCAGAGTCTCACAAAGCTTCAGTTGAGGTACCAGTCAGGTCTGGCTCTTATGTGTCTTGATCAGTGCTACTCTCATTTGAGACCTGTGGGATACCATCCAACACACCAACCTATACCTCTTGGGAGTTCCTGAAGGAGAGGAGAGAGAGAAAGTGGGGGAAAGGGTAATTGAAGAAATAATGGCTAAAAACTTTCCAGATTTTTTGAGAGACATAAATCTACACATTTAAGAATCTAAACAAATTACAAGTAGAATAAACTTAAATATTTCCACAGTTCAACACTATATGATGAAGCTGTTGAAAGACAAAGCAAAGGTAACCTCAAAAGCATGAAAGAAAATGACTCATCTCATATAAGGAATCTTCAATAAAATTAACAGTCAATGGTATACTTGTTATAAAAATCCAAAGAAAGTACAACTGTATACTTACAATTTTAAAAGGGATTAAATGTTATTGTAAAAGGGGATGGTGTATGTGGAAGGTGTGCAGTATTCAGAGAAACCATCAATAAAATGTATAATTTACATATCAGAATACACTCCTCATATATCATCATCTCTTATACATGTATCTACTTATATGCATATATTACATATTTATAAAACATTTATTTGTAAAATTACTTTAATATTTTCATGTTTAGTAATGGCAATGCTATAGAATTTGTTGTAGACTCATGAGACTGTATAGTTCATTTAGCTCCCTAAAATCAAACTGAAACATTTTCTTTATCTAAATAAGTAGACCCTACTGTGTAGGTTTATGCTGTTTACTTTTTCTATGTGGAGCCAAAATTTAGCCATATAAGATACATATACTAAGATTTCTGAAATATATTTAATTTTTTAAAAACCTATTTTATATTTTATCGGATTTTTTGTCACTGTGGTATATTCTGTAGCAATAATTTCTATTAAAAAAGTTTAATGATAAAAATGATGATGGGCTTATTTTAATAAAGTTCTATCATACACAACATACTCAGAATAATTTTTATTTGGATAAAACTAGATCTCTTATTAACATTCACCACAAACTTCACAAATAAGATATATTTTTTTAAAAAAACAATGTACCATTACTTGGTGCGATTGCTTTTGGTTTATTTTCCTGTTATTCTAATACTGAATTGATATTTGCCATAACAGCCCTCATTAATTTGTAGAATTATTCCTTCTGGCAGTATCTATTCAGAATGCATTGTAGAAGCAGGTAGAGGGTTAGTGGGGAAGAGTGGAAGTGAATAATTTCATGCATTAAAGAGAAAAATGTGATGCAACAGCACCAGAGAGAATTCTATCAATTTGAATAGTAGACAGAGAAGGTTTTTGATTTCTTCAAAAGATTAGTATCTTTGTAGTAAGGCTTTGAGAATTAGGGTTGAGTGATCCTGACATCATCTGACATTGGCTTACTTTCAACAGATCCTCAACTAAAGCAGTTTAGACAGTAGTAGAAATCCATTAAAAATGCTTTGCAGAAGGATATTTATCAAATTCTCCCTGTGGACCACTTATCCTGGGGAAATCATATTTGGATAAGTTCTGATAATACAGAAATGGTGTGATGTTCCTGGAATGTGGCTAAGTTGCCTGGCAGTTGCAGTGCAAAAAATATATGCATGGTGTTGGGTAATAAATACATCTTTATTATTCTCTCTCTCTCTCTCTCTCTCTCTCTCTCTCTCTCTCTGTCTCTATCTCTCTGTCTCTCTCTCTCTCACTCTCTCTCTCTCTCTCTCTCTCCTCTCTCTGTGTGTGTGTGTTTATGAGAAATTCTAAAAGTGACTATCTGTATGACAGATAATTTTTTAAGCAAAACATATTTTAGAAGACCAAGAAGCTTGTTTCTATCCACAGATTTTCATTGGAGCAAGGAGAAGGAATAGAGAGCAAGTTGTTATCTATGTCTTAATCTGTTTTTTTCCCCCGTTTTGGTTTTTGGTTCATGTGATTATGGCTATGATGATTAGTAAGTAGTGCAGATATTTACTTAATCTCTGTATATTACAGTTTTCTAATTTGTAAAGTGGTAATAATAATAGTATATTTGTTAGAAGGTTATTTTGAAGACAAAATTAGATAATTATTACAAAATGCTCAATGCCAATTGGCAAATAAGAAGTACTCAATGAATGTTAGGTATTATTATTCCTAGTGCTCATTGTCATCCACATAGGTGGCTGGCAGAACTGACTCTATCTTCTCTCTGCCTTTGTGCATAGTTAAAACAGTTATTGGCCAGTGGAATGGATATTAAAATAGTTTGAGGTGTTTTAGTACTTTACATAGGGTCTGTGTTTATAAAAATAGTTTTAGAAAGTCAGAGGAATGACAGGGTTGATTCCTGGGAACTAACAATACACCCTTAAATGACAACAAAGTCAACCATTCAGCATTCAGTGGAAAGAGCATGAGTAGTTGTCATAGATTGGCCATCGTTATGCATTAACCAATCTGTTTGAAAAATTTTTTTCTTCAAATCAGCTGAAGGAAGTACAAAGTCAATGTGTAAAAAGATGTATGATATTACCCCCAAATTTTAGTTTGGCAAAGGCTTTTTTCCATTATTCAGATTAGATAGATACATCATGGTTCCCACTAAAGAATATTATTTATTTCAATTACTTACATGCATATTGAATCCTTTCAAATATTGAAACATGTTGAAGTGATCTATTTGGTACACCACATATGTACTCTTACTTATTTTGTTAAGGAATCCGACTGAGTCAGCTTGGGCAACCATAAAAAATACTGTAGACTAGGTGGCTTAAACAACAGAAATTTATTTATTGTCTTACAATTCTGGAGACTGGAGACTGAGATCAAGGTGTTGGACTGGTTAGTTTCCGGTGAGGACCCTTTTCTTGGCTTGTAAATTGTCACCTGGCTTGCAAATGGCAGGGGGAAAGAGAAGAAGAGCGAGACAGAGCAGAGAGAGAGAAAGAGAGAGAATGAGAATCTCTCTGGTGTCTCCTTTATAAGAACTATTAAAGGGTCCTGACTTTATGACCTAATTCCTCTCAATGGCTCCAACTTCCTATATACTGGGGGTTAGAATCTCAACATATAAATTTGGGGGGAGGCACAAGTATTCAGTCCATTCAATATCTGAATGAGGTAGAAAAGGTTTTCGCAAATAAACAGTATCACAAATTATTTGAGACATTTTAGTATAAATCTATTTTCATAACTTTGGTATGCATTGCAATTTATAAGCCTTTTGTTTAATATAACAATGAATTAGAATGTTGAAAGTTGACTTTGGGTAAATATTTAATTTTTCACACAAGAAAAATTTACTCCTGGCTCCATTTTCTCCAGTTATTTTCATCCTATAATTTAAGTACACAATATTTGGTCTTCCCATTATCTTTGCTTTGAATCTTATTTTGGCTACTGTTTTTTTTTAAATAATGATGAAAGTCATAGCACCACAGTCCCTACATCATTCCTAAATATGCTTCCTTGCATTCACTCATTGCTTGTTTTATAGATGACAGAAAGAGCTGTGTAGCTGGCCTTTCTGTTTTCACTCTGATCCATCTTAAACTTACTACAAACACAACAGTTAAATTCTCCTTCCCTTTTTCTTTCTCCTTTTTTTCTTACCTTTTTTCCTCCTTTATCATTCTTCCATTATTTTTAAAAGAATGAACTTTTTAAAAGAGTTACATGGGGTACAACTTTATTATTTTTCCTAATTATTTGCATTTCTACTCTGAAAATAGGATATATAGCCAACTTTACTTGTGATCATAAGACTTGCTTTGGCTATCAAAATGTAAGAAAAAGAGGTGTATGTCTATGCAGAAATTTAAAGGCTATCTGGCAGTTTTCTGATTGTCAAAACAAAATATAAAAGCCCTTTGCATGCACTCACTTCTGGATTCCTCTCTATTGGTAACCACTGCCAATTATTGGATGTTCATTATTTCTTTTCTCTTTTTTATGCCTGCATGTACACCTAGATACATAATTATATAACTTAAGTGGTCCACTTCTCTGTTTTGTTTAGGATGCTTTTGCTATACGTAATAGAAAATTTCTTCTGAGACCTTTCATATAAGTAAAATCCTTATGGATTAAAAAACTAACATGAAACACTGAAATAATTAGAAGAAAATGCACATACACATGCACATGCACACACACATATTATTTGCATGGGTCTTATGCATTTCTGCATGTCTTGTATCCACTTTTATTATGGATAATCTCTACAGGAGGTTTGTGTAGTAAACAGTGTTCCCTTGTGGCAGAAGGCAGGTAAATTTGCTGTCCAGGATAATAAGATAGTATCTGCTTACAGGAGAAAGGTTGGGCAGATTTGCTTATAGCCCCATTTATAAGGTTAGGATTTCTTAAGCTCAGGGCTCCTCAAGTCAAACATAAGGCAACTATATACATAACAACTATATACATATACAACATGTAGGCATCACACTGTAGGGTATGTGGATAATAAGAATCTTTATAAACATGAAGCTCAGGATCATACTTCCTATTGTGTGGCTAATAAGTGCTTTTGTCACTGAATTGGGAATATGTCAAGAAATACTAAACATAGCTATCGTGATTAGCATTTTTAATGGAAATATTCAGGATAATGGATGAGAATTACAACATAGTCAACAACTTCAACTTGAATATGTTAAACATTGGATATTTACTCATTTACCTACCGCATTTTTCACAGGTACCTTTCTTGAAGGATCCCTCCCAATTGCCAAGATCTTCCTAATTTCTAAGTTACATCTTCCAAACCCCAGATTCTTTAGTCTGCAGGGCAATATCACTCTCAATCTTTTTGCCATACCAGGCCATGGAACTAACTTTGAGAAACTAAAATGTTCATTAATGACTTTCTTAAAATTGTCACTTACCTCTGAAGTAAATGCTGCCTTTGCCTGGAAAATGAAAATACATTTTATTTCTTAGAAAATAACAATGATGGCATATGGATGCATGTGTATGTGTGTATATGCTTTTTTTCCTCAATTTCATAAAACCCTTTATTATATTCTTAAAAATAGACATATGTGGCCAGGTATGGTGGCTCACGCCTTTAATCCCAGCAAGTTGGGAGCTGTGCAGATCACCTGAGGTCAGGAGTTCAAGACCAGCTTAATGAACATGGTAAAACCCTGTCTCTACTAAAAATACAAAAATTAGCCAGGCATGGTGGCCCACACCTGTAATCCCAGCTACTTAGGAGGCTGAGTACGAGAATTGCTTGAACCCAGGAGGTGGAGGTTGCAGTGAGTCAGGATCCCGCCACTGCTACTCCCGCCTGGTTGACAAAGCGAAACTGTCTCAAAAAAAACCAAACACACGTGCATTGAAAGTAGACTAGAATAATACATTCTAAAATATTAACGTTGATTATGTCTGGGTAATATTGCAATTTTTTTCATCTCAATGCTTTAATATTTTTCAATTTTGTACAATGAGCGTGTACTGTATGTCAGACTGCTTCGTATACTGTTGCCCTAACTCATAGTTATCGAGTCTTTGAAAAAAATTCTTATTATTAAAATTCTGAAGCTCAAATAGATTAAAACATTTGCCAAGGGTCATGCAGCTCATCAGTGAAAGGGCCAGAATTAGAATTAAGGTCTGTAAAATGCCTAAAATTGAGTTATTTGAACCACATTATATTTAGCAGGTATCTCTCTTTTATGGTACATATTTATTTTCAATCTGTATTGGGCCACAGTAAACACTAAATAAATCCTCACTAATTTAACAATGTCACTTTTTAAAAAGTAAATATAATCATTTCCTTTATTAACTATAGCTTCTAATTTAGCTGTACTTTACTAATAGTCTTCCAGTTAAGATTAACTACTTACCATACTAAAAGTCCAACTTATATCAAAGTTTTCCAAATATATTTGCTTAATAAAAATATATTTTGGCCAAAATATCAACTCTCAATATCCATGGTACTTAATATATATATACACATACACACACACACACACACACACACACACACACATATATATACACACACACATATACATACATACATATATATACATACATATATATATACATACATACATATATATACTTTTTAATTAAGAAAAATATTTTAAGTCATAAGAATATCAAAATAATTCTTATTCATCAACATATGTAAGTGGTATATATAAATTTGCAAAGCATAATTTCTAATTATTTACCTAGACCAACAAGCTCTTTTAAAGTTAGTTCTTTTATCATGGCATACTACTTGGTGAATCCTGTTTATTATATAGTTTAATTATAATGAACAAATAATCAAGGTATGGTTGGTTTACACTTCACTTACCAGAGGTGCTGGCCTTACTGTGAGAAACTGTTCATTCAGTTAGCCATGTCTTTACCATTATGATGGCTTGTATGAATTTACATCTAACTCTATTATATACACATATATAACACATGCATAGAGTATATGTTTTAATATTTATCCACAGAAAGAACACTTTTTTGCTGAATAAAATTTTTAAAACTCAATTTGTTTCTTGAAATTTAAGGACAAAAATCCTCCAAATCAGCACTTTTGTCTGAAAATTATCCAGGAATTAAAATATGTACTGTCAGGTTCATTTTGCCCTTCCTATGAAACAGCATTTTGTTACACAACTCCATTATTTAAACATTATTTTTTTTTAACGTGTCCAAAAATTTATATCCTGAATCATCTTTTCTTTTTATATCTGGAAAAGATTTAGATCCAGCATTATAAGCCCCTTACTCTGTTTTCCACTGTAAAATCTTTGTTTATTCCATTTATTCCATATCATTATATATTTTGGAATTTAATCATATTTAGGCCAAAATTGGGAAAAGGATTTGATGAATCTTTAACTTAAAATTTAGAATCTTAAAAATATTTAAATGCACTTTAGTTATGTCACACCCCAGTTTATTATTTTTATAGTATTTACAACATTTTCCTAAAGTAAAAGTGGATGACCATGATAGAATTCCCACTTATTGCCTGTTTTCTGGTTTAAATAACTATCAATTAAAATATGACAGCCTTTTCTGTTATCATATTTATAGTCACATTGAGGGAGATTCATTTTATTTACAAAATTATATTGATTTTGCAAGTTCCTAAAAGGTACTTGGAAAGAATAGTAATGGAATAGATGGATGTATTGCCTTGCAGATCAATCAAAGAGAATTTCATGGATTGTAAAGTGAGAACAAATTTACCGAGGTCAGCATTTTTGTTACTGCTGCTCTTTCTGGAACTGCAGCCAGCGACTTATTAGTACTGGTTGCATACTTTCTGGAATAGCAAGTGAATAAAAGCACAATACAGCAAAGTTTCTTGGCAAGGAGTTGCATTTTCTTATCTGTTTTAATTCTGGTGATTGCATTAGGTGCAGTTCATCTCTGATGAAATGCTCTCAGCCAAGACTTAGGAATATATCAAATAGGAGCTGATGCTTCATTTCTCTGAGCTGGGCACTCAGTTGCAGATACAGGCATGGATGAACTTGAATGCAGTTGCAGTAATAACAATAATTATTAACAATAACAATAATTTGGTAATATTATATTTTATTTTCTTTGATGTTATTTTATAAAAGATAATGCTACAATCAGGTTGGTGCGTGAATGTGGGTTGTGTGTGTATGTAAAAGCCTATGAGTATATATGTGAATTTGTGTATATGTATGTTTATACTCCAATGAAAACCATGTCTATTTGAGTCGTGAATAGACTTATATATAAGCACAGTTGAATCTCTTGTTCAGTAGCATAGGTAGAAATTTTTACACTCTCTGGAAATTGTAAGCGTAAGACTATGATTTAGGGTTGGGATATTAAGAGGTTCAACAGTGAAGGACAAGGTAGAGAGAAGGGCCAGTGGAGAACCCATTGGAGGTAAAATTGACCTTATGTTTAAAAAAAGTGATAAAAATAAGCAAACAAATGACAACCATCAACAAAAATAAAACAATTCCCTCCTTTGGAGTGTTGTTAGGGAGTTATATGTTATAAAATTCATCACTGAAATTTGAAGCATGAAAAAAATAAAGAAATTTGAGGTACAAAAGTTCGTGGCACAAGTAAACTGGGGGCAGAGACTGGGTTAATGGAAAGGCTATGTAACCATTAATGGCTTATCCCAAGCATGGCTGACCATGACCTTTTAGCTGACCATGACCTCCTAGCTGACCATGACCTTCACTGTGTACAGAGGAATCCTGGGAAATTTAAGAGCTACTCTCTGGTACACTGAGACTTGGCAGACCCATTCAGAGAACTAAATAAAACAACATGGTTGCAGATAATGGTCGCAAGTTTTGTAGCTAAAATCACCTAAGACTTTTCAACATGTATTCCAGGCTGTTAGTTTAATGTTTGCTGTATGTACTATGTAGTCTTTTCTGTTAATTATATTTCTGAACTAATTTTTATAAAGAGTACTCTATTTGAATGTTCATAACTGATAGGGGAAAAGGTGGGAATGGGACTGGAAAACTGTACAAATATTTAATGACTTGAAATACTTGGGAGAACTGAGGAAATAGCACATGGATTATGGTGCTAAAAAGGGCTCTGTTGTCTAATTGAGTTATTTGTCCTGACCGATTTCCTGATCCTTATCTTATTGTACTGTTCCATCTTCTGCCACTTAAATTCACAGAAACAAAATGCAAGTAAACATCTCTCTTTTTCCTACCTTCCCGGACTGATTTAATAAAAATGGCTAGATTTCTAGGAAGAGAACATCTTTTTGGAGTCTACTTCTTGAGCTGAGAATAAATTGAAAGCTTGCACAGGAGTTGAAGAATTTGAAAGCATAGATAATTTGCTCCTTGACCTTTGGACAATTTACTTAACCTCTTTAAATGTCAACTACTTTCTTACCAAATGGGAGGTAAACTTGATAATCTATAATTTAAAAACCTATAACATTATACAGAGAGGACAGTGGTAAATTTAGGACTGCTGCCCCTTCTATATGATGTAATTTTATATATGACAAACCTATAACCTGTCTAATGGACCACTGTTTACAGTTTGACTCTCCAATGGCTTACAAATATTTCCTTTAACTACATCTCATAAAATCATACGAAAAACCCTTATAGACCTTTTCCCCATAAGGGGAAGGAAAACTAGGAAGCATGAAAAATGAATATTAATTTAATTAAACCTTGTCTATAATGGTTCACTGTCTGTTCCAGAATCTGAAAAGTCCCAGGTACCAGGAAGCTGGAAAAAAAAAAATAGAGTCAGCAAATGGGACTAGGAAGGACTCTGCTTTCATAGTCCAAATACTCCACATTCTTGCTGTTTTTAATAATGTGGAAAGTTGATAATGGTGGTGGTATTGCTGGTGGGTTTGTGTGTATGTGTGTGTGTATGTGTATATAATTGTATGTATATAATTACTTGTAGAGCTCTTGCATCTTAAAAAATACCCATCTATTTGGCAACATTTTATGTTGTGACATTTTCCTCACATTTGCAAATATGAATTTTCATATGAAGACATGTATTTGTTTTTTTCCACACTAAGATTCAGAATGCTCTGGCACAGATATTTCTCATTCATGTTAGATATCTACGTTCAGTATGACATGGACTGTTTAGATACTATCAACAAATAGAATTCTTTTTACCTAGGAGTTATTGGGTGAGTCCAACTTGAAGTTGAGGATATTTTAGGCAAAGACAAAAGCATAAAGAAGATAAATACATCAAGCATAAAATGGACAAGATCAAGGTTAAAAAAAAAGGAAAAGTAATGGAGATAAACCAGAAAGGTGGATTTGGGGTGATCATGGGTACCCTTGAGTTTTGTTTGATAAGTAAAGGCTAAACCTACTGAAGGTTTATATTCAGGAATTTTGCATGATCATTGTTGAGCTTTAGAAATAATTTAGTAGAAGGCCGGGCGCGGTGGCTCAAGCCTGTAATCCCAGCACTTTGGCAGACCAAGGCGGGTGGATGACAAGGTCGAGAGATCGAGACCATCCTGGTCAACATGGTGAAACCCCATCCCTACTAAAAATACAAAAAATTAACTGGGCATGGTGGCACGTGCCTGTAATCCCAGCTTCTCAGGAGGCTGAGGCAGGAGAATTGCTTGAACCCAGGAGGCGGAGGTTGCGGTGAGCTGAGGTCGCGCCATTGCACTCCAGCCTGGGTAACAAGAGTGAAACTCCGTCTCAAAAAAAAAAAAAAAAGAAAGAAAGAATTTAGTAGAAGTACATAAAATATATAAATACTAAAAGTGGGGAGTAAAATTAGGAAGACCATTTTCATAGGCCTCTAAACCATATGAAAAAAGAAAAAAATGTGCCACACACTGGAGCAAAATGAATGGAATTATCAGTAGTAGAGAAAAAACATTCTGAGTGTCCAAGTCTTAGTGTCTGAGAAGTAGTATTATCATTAAAACTGGGCAACACAGAAGATAATTGGATTTGATTAGGTTTTTAAAGGAGGATGATGAAATTTTGCTAGTAACTGAGAATAGGAGTTGACAGCGTGCTCTACATGTGACACTTTGCTCCAAGCATTTGGAAATGCTTAGAGAAGTTAAATCTTGAAATAGAGATTGGTGGGTGACCGTCACAGGTGTGGTGGATGTACAAATGGAGGAAATCCTCTTGAGAAAGAATAGGAAAAAAACAGAAATGATAATGTGATGTTGGGAGAAACTCCTACATTCGTAGATCAGCAGGAGAAATAAGCCAGAGAAACTAAGAAGCTGAAGGTAAGAAATAGGAAGCATTTCAAGAAACTACAGATTCTGACTAGGCAATGTGAAGGTTTTGATGGAGTTGCCCAGGTATTATTGATTACTGTGAACTGACCTGTGCTTCACTTAAAACTGGAATTCTTGTTCAAATTTTAATGTTGAACATCTTGCAATGGAGAATGTATAAGGAGTGTTATAAGAAGGTGCCTCCAAAGAATTTGGAAATTACAGAAATATGTTTGCATTTTGTCACTAAAACAAAACTAAACAAAAATCAAACCTATTGAAAATAGAGATCATATTATTTGGCCTACCTAGAAAAATATAGTTAAAGAGTAAATGAATTGGTTTGTACAGAGAGGTTTCTTTTAGAGAAGTAAGCTTTGGAATTCAGTTCTAGCACATTCCAGGGAGAGAGGCACAACATTTGAGGGACTCAACTCATTCATGAGCAAAGTATTCTCTTCTGTGGGCAGAAATGTTTCTTTAAGCTTCATCAGAGCAAAATACCCCCCATTTAAAGCCTTGAGTTTTGTTTTAATTCTGTGCTATCGATCAATCTACTGATCCAGTTATTGACTATCAATATTAAAGAAAACCTGGGAATTAGAAGTGGTATTTTCTACAATGACTTTTCTCTAATATTGGTTTTCTACAATGTTGGTATTCTTAATACATCTATTTTATGAGAATTTACAGCCATTTTATCACTTATTTCTGGGTGTAGTGCTAAGTCCCAGTTTCTGGTTTTAAGAAATTGAAGAAAAGACTGAAGATTATAGTACACCAGCTTGGGTCATATTACCTTGAGAGACCACTTCAGATCCATTTCCACTGGACCTACCTTTCTTCTCAACTTTTTACCATTCATTTTCTATTCCAAGAATTTTCAAATCTGGAGTTCCCTGGTGATCTCAGATCTTCCAGGAGAACCATCAGGTGTTATACTATTTTCTGAGAAATATATGCAAACAATAGCTGGCTGCATGTCTAGATCAGTGTGTGCTAAACATGGTTGATTGACTGGGATCTACTTTGCATTTGATGGTTGCAGAATACTTAAGTGCTTTGTGCATTTCTATCTTTGGGTTGCTCAGAGGTAGAAAACCCTAAGATTTTAGAAACCCAGGATAATTATATTTCAAAATGAGAAGGTATAATGAGCTGTAGTTTAGATTCCACTAAAACCAGAGCATTCAGTAATTCTTTTTTTTTTTTTTTTTTTGAGACGGAGTTTCGCTCTTGTTACCCAGGCTGGAGTGCAATGGCACGATCTCGGCTCACCACAACCTCTGCCTCCTGGGTTCAGCCAATTCTCCTGCCTCAGCCTCCTGAGTAGCTGGGATTACAGGCACGTGCCACCATGCCCAGCTAATTTTTTGTATTTTTAGTAGAGATGGGGTTTCACCATGTTGACCAGGATGGTCTCGATCTCTTGACCTCGTGATCCACCTGCCTCGGCCTCCCAAAGTGCTGGGATTACAGGCGTGAGCCACCGTGCCCGGCCCGCATTCGGTAATTCTTATAGACCAGTTAATTTAGTTTAAACACAATTTATTTTCAATACTACCCATTGACAGAAATAGACAAGGGAATTCATCTCTCTGTATAAAAAGTATACTTGTCATAATAATTAAAATCATGCAACATTTTTATTATTGATGGCATTAAAATGTTAGAGAAATAGATATTGGAGAAATATTAGATTTAAAGAAAAATCAAATCAACCAACTGACACAAACGTTTCAGCAGAATATATGTATGGCTACAGTATTCCTACTCCTTAATTTCTCTGTATGTATGGATTAATTTATGGTGCTTAACCTGGAGAATGTACTCCTAGCACTTTGTGTCTTGACAAATATTATATTTATGTAACCGTCAATTCATTTATGTAGTTTTTCCTTCTGGGATTTACTGGAAAACAGTTCCATTCACTGAAAGAGAAAACAAATATGGAAAGAAAGATGAAAAAGCTTGTTTTACTTTAAATTTCTACGATCATTTATTGTAAAGGGAATCACATCAGAGTTATTTGATATCTATGAGGACAATTCATTATATTTGAAAATTATTATATTTTATTGTGGCACTTACAGAACTTTTTTTCTGTTAGCCTCTTAGCCTAAAGCCCTGAAATACTATATGGAACATTCTATTAAGGTATAACAATAAGGGAATAGTTTTGTCATTAGGAGAATTTGTGTAGCTTGTTCTAGTTATCACTCTTCATTTTACATATGCAACTAACCTTAAGGCCTCATTTACATGAAAGTTGGTTCACTTTCAACCTGTGTGTGTGTCACCTGCGATGATTTCTAGTCTACTTCATGCAAAGCAATTTCAGTAAGTGCTTATCTTGAAGTGATTTATGTTCACACAAAGACCACAGTGATCCCACTTACAGATTCCGTCATATGACAAGCTCTCATAACTCTCTGTTTCTCTAGAAATAATATTTTAGATAGTTGCATAAGGTTACATTGTTTAAAATGTTGAATCTGTTTCTCACCTCTTCACTGGAGGTTATAGAAAATAACTTCTTTTGTTCCATTGTATGAAGATTTTAAAATTTTTCTTTCTATAGTATTATTGAATTCAGGAGGGCAGGGCAAGTGAATTTAGGAAGAAGTAAATACTAATAAATTCTATAAGGGAAATATAAAAAGCCTTAAAGAAAGCAGGTCATATTCAGAATCACATTAACAAAATAAAGATTCAAAACACATTATTTTTGTATAAAAATTACAACTTTGATGCTTAATTTGTATGTCAACTATAAATGACTGATTTCAAATTTAAGTTCAGTCTTCTTTGTAGTCACAAAAATCTAGAATATTAATCTTTACCTTGTTAAAAACCTACTTTTATTTACTACAAATACATTTTGTAGTAAATAAAATGTTTTAACTCAAAAGTAGAACACTTCAACAAGTCTGCTGTTGAAATATTTCTGAAATATATAAATCAGCATTCAATATTATGTTGAATTCATCTTTAACCTATATGTGAAACAATGGAGTGTTAGTCATTTAAAAGTTGTTTTTTCTTGACACGAGAACAGAAAATAAAACACTGCATGTTCTCACTCATAGGTGGGTGTTGAACAGTGAGAACACATGGACACAGAGAAGGGAGCATCACACACTAGGGTCTGTTAGGGGGGTTAGGGAAGGGACATCAGGGAGTGGGGGGGTTGGGGAGAAATGCCAGATATAAGTGACAGGGGGATGGAAGCAGCAAACCACATTGCCATGTATGTACCTATGCAACAATCCTGAATGATCTACACATGTACCCCAGAACCTAAAGTGCAATTAAAAAAGAAAAGTTGTTTTTTCCTAATGCTTAGTTATATAGCATATAATGGAAGGAGGGCTGTTATTATGATTATAATAAACTATTTCATTTAGTGTCAATGTGTTCAAGAAAGAAACTTTAATATCCTGTCAAGTGTTCATGAAATACGTCACCATGTTTCTAAGACTTCATGAAGAATCTCAGAAGCTTCCAGTTTGAAGCCTGAGAATGTGCCTTGCATTTGTTTATGGATAAAAGAAATCTGATTGTGGTTATTTTTCCTTTTACTTTGTAATGATTTCACTGATGACTGGGAAAGATTCAAATCTTTTATGTAGATGCATGTGTATACTCACAAATATGCAATAACTCTCTCATGCCTGTAACTCAATACTGAGTCAGATTGTGCACATCAAGAAAGAATCCTCTGTACATCAGGAAAAATTTTAAAAATGAGAGTGAAATTTTATTACTGCACTGTACCTGATATAGTTTAGGTTTCCACCCAAATCTCATCTTGAATTGTAATCTGAATTGTAATCCCCATGTATTGGGGGAATGACCTTTTGGAAGGTGATTGGATCTTGGAGGTGGTTCCCTCACGCTGTTCTCATGATGACAAGTGAGTTCTCATGAGACCTAGTGGTTTTATAAGGGCCTCTGAATCCTTTGCTCAGCACTTCTTTCTCCTGCTGCCTTGTGAAGAAGGACATGTTTGTTTCTCCTTCCATCATGATTGTAAGTTTCCTGTGGCCTCCCCAGCCATGTGGAACTGTGAGTCAAGTAAACTTCCCTTTATAAATTACTCAGTCTCAGGTATTCTTTATAGCAGTGTGAAAACAAACTAAAACAGTACTTACACATTTTTTACTGATATCTCTCATCTCTTTTATTTCAAGAGAAGTGGCTAGTATGAGTCCTTAGTGTCCCCTTGTAACCAGTATTGTAAAGAAGACTATTTTGGCATCTACTCTTTTTTATTTGACCACATGAAAACTATTTCCAGCTTGTTGGCTTTTCTGGCAATTCTGACTAATGTTATTTTGATCAAACCTGAAATGTCTACCTTCTTTTCCCATTTGCTATTGTGTTGAGATCTTGGAAGAGGGTGAAAAGTGACTCATTATTTTTTCCAATCTTCTTTTAATCCTTTTAGCTTTACCTTCTTGGCCTTATGTACTCTGCTTGGCAAAGAGAAAGGAGCTTCATGTTCTGACCATTGGAAAAGAGTTTTAATATTTTTAAAATATGCTACTATTATCTATGGCTATTTTGCTAGAAAGATTTTAACCGTTATTTGTGTTCCTTCTCTTACTCTGTGTTTGGGCTTAAAAATCACATGGAAGAGTACAGTTGGTTAGTAATGTTCTGGTTTGGTTATGTATGTACAGAGAAGAGGAATGTACTCTGCAGACTCAGCAAGCTGTTCTCTGGAAGATTCTTGGTCACTGTGTAAGTAACTAGAATCTACCACATTCGAAGTAACATCCTTCCCCTCTCCAACTGCTGGTTTTCCCCCTCCTGCTTCCTGTTCTCTGATTCTTCCCTATTCCAGTTGCATTCCCAAGCCTTGTCTCTATCAAACAACTGCCTAAAAAGTGATTAAATCTGCTAAATAAAAAGATAAGATCTTAGAGCATGTAATTTCTCTGTGTGGCTTACAGACATAATCTGCATTATTTTTTTATATCATGATCATAGGGAGTTGTCAGCCTTTTTGGACTTTGTAATATAAATTGTGGAAGATAATGTTGATTGTTTTATATCAGGGATTGGCAAACTTTTTCTGCAAAGATCCAGGTAGCAGATATTTTAGGCTTTGTAGGCCATTTGGTCTGTCACTTCTACTCAACTCTGCTGTTACAGTATGGAAAGAGCCATAGACAGTATATAAACAAATGATTGTGGCTGGAGTGTGCTAATACACAGCTTATCTAATAGTTTCTCCCTTCATTCTTTTGAAATCCAGTTTTGCTCAGTTAGTAAGTTGATGAACCCCATGGTTAGGGAAGTAGGTTCCTCCCTAAGCTTAAGGTGATGAATCATGATTGATTTAAACCAGTCATGCCAAGGGTCACCTGTTGCCAGTGACTGGTTTAGGGGTAATTGTACATTTCATTTTGGGATATTAAAACATAAAAGGAAATCCATTGGATCCTTCTGGTTTATATTATGCGGGAGAAATCCACATAAGAAAAGCAGGTATTTAAGCAGGTACATTCTGAGGATGTGTTATATCACATCTATTATCCCATAAAGATAATAACAGTGATTTGTGTGAACTTCAAGTAACTCATCGTGACATCTCCCAAACTGCAGCACACATTGGTACCACCATTATTTTTGGTAGAAATTTTTATATCAAAGAATGAATATTTTTCATTTTATGAGCAACCACAGCTCACAGCAAAGAAAAACCTTATGTCTTTGGAAACCTAATTAAAAATGCCATGAATATGATAAATATTTTTAAATGCTATCTTTTGAAAAGATATCCTTGCAAAATAACTAAACACTTCTTTCAAAATCTCTTGGGAGTATAGCACTTTAAATGTAGTTTATATTTATGTGTATGATTTTTTAAGGTTAGAGAGAAATGATATAATAAAATTTAATTAAAAAGTTGGGGACTTGGGGGAGAATTTGTCAGTTTTATAGAAGTTAATGTAGTTATGCACAGGCATACAATATTCTTTATTTAGAAATGGATACAGTGCAACCCATATTGAGTCATTTATGAGGTGTGAGGTCACATAAGCCAGCCTTCAAATATTCGTATTTATGAAAATTATTTCCTTCTTCATGATTCCTTTCTTATATGAATACTACTACTATATATTTACACTGTACACATTTCATCATGTCTTAAAACTCTATACAATTAGGCAGTTTAGTTGTTGACATAAGAAATCTCACTATTAACCCAGAAGTATCTTTGCCTTTCCACTTATTATCAACATTCAAATGGAAATTTATTTCAAATATACTCCACATTGAAATATTAATTCAAAATATTGGCTGTTGAAATAAAAAAAGGTCAGATGGACCTTTTTAAACTTTTGCTAACCCTGGGATAAGGACACCAGTTTGTCCTAAAAGCAGGCTATTTTTCCTGGAGTAGCTTTGCCCTTAAAAACTGACCTTTCTTCTTTCTAATAAGAGAACCTCTTTTTTCCCTTGCTAAGCATTCTGTTTGAATTTGTTTTCCTGTCCTGTTTAAATTCTTCCTGATTTGTAAAAGTAAAACATAACCATCAGAGTTAGGTTTTGGATTCAGCTTTAATGACATTTGAAGAGGAAAACTGCTCTTAAGATGAATTGCTCTTTTGCCTTCTTTCCATACGGTTCCATCTGGCAGTAATTGGCAGTCATGAGCAGTCTCAGGAAAAGGGGCCTCACACTGAATGGACCATCCTCACACTCACACTCCTGATGCCTAATCGCTGTTTGTCCAAGAGATGAAAGCCACTGTCCTTGAGAAATACACACAATTGCTCTTTTAGCTGTGATAATCAGAGGAGTAGATGTCATAGGGTCCTCATAACTGCATCTCTCAAATATTTACAATAATTTTTTTTGTGTGTGAGACAGAGTTTTGCTCTTGTTGCCCAGGCGAGAGTGCAGTGGCGCAATCTTGGCTCATTGCAACCTCTGCCTCCTGGGTTCAAATGATTCTCTTCCCTCAGCCTCCCAAGTAGCTGGGATTGTAGGCATGTGCCACCACACCCGGTTAATTTTGTATTTTTAGTAGAGACAGGGTTTCTCCATGTTGGTTAGCCTGGTCTTGAGCTCCTGACCTCAGGTGATTGGCCCGCCTCGGCCTCCCAAATTGCTGAGATTATAGGCATGAGCCACTGCACGAAGCCTGGGGAGTTTCTTTTATAAGGGAAGGAGTCTCATGGGTCGGTCTATGTGAAGATCCTTCTTTTGCATATGGAGAATACACAAGGTCTAGTCTTTCAACTTTCCAGAGCTGCCAGAGCTGTTTTAATTCTCTGCAGTATAAATAGGCAAGAGGAGTCTCAAACTTCTATGTGCTAAGTTACATCTCAATGATAATATCAAATTAGTTCCACATATCAAAAAATTTCAAGTTCCTTGAGGAGAATTGCATCTGTTTTGTAAAAGTTAATTTGATGAAGTGGCCTAAGTGGCTGTCCAGTAAGTTAAGTTGTCCTTTTATAGGAAGTTGGCTAACTGGGATGAGTCAATGCCTTAGTCAGTTCAGCCGACTGTAACAAACTACCATAGACTGGATGGCACACAAACAATAGAAAGGTATTTTGTACTGTCAACAAAAAGAGTCAAACTCTGTAAAATATTTGAAGAGATTTATTCTGAGCCAAATATGAGTGACCATGTCTTATGACACAGCTCTCAGGAGATCTTGAGAACATGTGCCGAAGGTGGTTGAGATGCAGCTTGATTTTACACATTTTAGGGAGACATGAGACTTCAATCAAATACATTAAAGAAATACTGGTTTGGTCCAGAAAGGTGTGACAACTTGAAGCAGGGGCTTCCAGGTTATAGATAGATTTGAAAATTTTCTGGTTGACAATTGGTCAATTTTATCTAAAGACCTGGGATCAATAGAAAGGAAATGTCTGGATTAAGATAAAAGATTGTGGAGACTTAAGTTCTTATTGTACATAGGAAGCCTTCAGGTATCAGGCCTCAGAGAGGATAGATGGTAAATGCTTCTTAGCAGGCTTATGGTCTGGTTGATGTTAGTGCTGGAGAGGTATACTGAGGCATATCTGACCCCACTTCCCATCATGGCCTAAACCAATCTCCCAGGTTACATTTTAAGAGTGCCCTGGTCAAGGAGGAAGTTCATTCAGTTGGTTGGAAAACCTTAGAATTTTATTTTTGGTTTGCAGTACAGTTCTGGAGGCTGGTGTCTCAAGATCAAAATGCCATCATGATTGGGTTCAGGGGATGGGCCTTTTCTGGGTTGCAGATTGATTGATGCCAACTCATCGCACTTTCATGTGGGAAAAAGAGGACATGAAAGCTCTCTGATGTCCCTTGTGTAAGAGCACTGCTTCCATTCGGGTGAATTCCACCTGCGTGACCTAATTACCTCCTATGATACATATACACAGTTCCTGGCTCATAACTGCTACACCCTTGCTATTTTTCCCCAAGACAGGCATAGAAACAAAAAATATATTCAAATCATTTTCACCTTTCTGTCTTGGGGCTGGCCATAAAGAAATTCTTTGACCTACCTGTCTTACCGTAGGTCATGAGATTTCCCATTTCAGAAGTTCTTCCCCATATCCAGGAGGAAGAAATGCTGCACAGAGAAGCCAAGAAAAATCTGAACAGACAGGCCTTGCTGAGTTTCTCCGTCAACCTACTGATCATACTCTTTATCTAATCACATTTGTACACGGCTTCAATCATGCTTATCCAATGAAGTTTCCATAAAAGGCCCAGATGATAGTGTTCAAAGGGCTTCTGTATAGCTGGACACATAGAGGTTTCTAGAACGTGTCATACCCGGAGAAGGCATGGAAGTTCTCCACCCTTTCCTCTGTACCTCACCCCATGCAACTCTTCACCTGTATCCTTTGTATTATTCTTTATAGTAAACTGATAAATGTGTTTCCCTGAGTTATGTGAGCCACTTTAGCAATTTAATACAAACCCTAAAAACGGGTCATGAGAATTCCAATTAAAAATCATCAGTCTGAAGTTCTGGAGGTCCCAACTTACAACTCATATCTGCAGATGGGGGATAGTCATGTGGGACTGAGCCCTTAATCTGTGGGATTTGATGCTATTTCTAGGTAGACAGTGTCAAAACTGAATTGGAGGACACGGAACTGCGGTCCACTACAGAAGTGATTACTTGCTTGGTATGCGGAGAAAATACTCCATACATTTGGTCACTGAAGTCTTCTGTGTTGACTGTTTCGGTGTGAGAGCAGAGGAAAAACAGAGTTTTTTTTTTTTTTTTTTTTTTCCCAGCTCACACCTCTGAAGGCCTTACCTTTTAATACCATTATATTGAGGGTTAGAATTTTAACATCTGATTTTGTGGGGATACATTCAGTCCACGGTAGGCAATATGTATGTAACTCTGTGTTTATTTGTGTGTGTGGATTTGTGTATAACTTATCTGTATTAGGGTGTAGGAATTATTTCAGTTGAGTTTGGTAAGCCAAACCAGGGTTTTAGTCCCAACACTACAATTGACTGGTGGCTATGCATCTGCAAGGTGATTACTTTCTAGTGCCATCTATAAAATAATAGGCTTGGTAGAATTGATTAAATCTGTATTTGTTTTATATTGTTGCATATCAAATTAACCATCACAAACTTCATGGTTTAAAACACATTTATTCATTTCCACATCATTCTGAGTTAAGAAGTCTGAACACTGCTTCGTTGGGTCCTCTCCTCAGAATCTCACTATGCTGAACTCAAGGTATCAGCCAGGGCTGGGTTCTCATATGAAGCTCAGGGTCCTCTTTCAAGCTCATAAAAGTTGTTGGAATAATTTTTTTTTTTTCATTTGTAAAACAGAAGTCTTTAGTTTTCTGGGCTACTGACCAGGGATTGCTCTTAGCACTTAAAGGACTTTTTCAGGTACTGACCATGTGGCTCTGTCAAAACATGGCAGTTGCCTCTTCAAAGCCAACAGGAAAATCCCACTCCAATTTGCTATCATGGATCTTACATAATATAATATAACCAAGAGAGCAGCTATCCCACCATGTTCATATCCTTCAAGAGGAAGGATTATTCATGGTATATCCAGGGAGTGGAGATCCTGTGTGTGGACCATCTTAGAATTCTGCCTACTATATGAACATAGTTATATTTGTGTTGCCAGCCTGTAACTATTAGACTCCTAGTAAATCTTCTGACGAGATGTTAAGAGAGGAAATAGCTATTATCATCAGCAAAGATGTAAAGCCCTGATTGGGGGTTATCTCCTGGTCTTGATATTTCTTAGAGATTTCTATTATTTGTCTTGTTAAGTGTCCCCTTGAATGCAGCAGCCTACACATAACCGATTAATTGTCATTATGATTAACACACTCTGTATTAGTTTCTATTGCTGCCATAATAAATTATAACAAACTCAGCAGCTTGAAAACCTCTACCTTTTTATTATCTAATAGTTTAGTAGGCCAGAAATCCAGGCACAGCTTAGCTCAGCTGATTTTCTTCTCTGAGTTTCATGAGGCCAAAATCAAGGTGTCAGCAGAGCTGATTTCCTGTCTGGAGGCTCTGGGGTAAATCCACTTCAGTGCTCATTTAGAATGTTGGCAGGATTCCGTTGGATGTGACTGTAGGACTGTTGGGTATAGGCTGGGGGGTTATTTTTAGATTTCAGAAGCCATCAAATTTTCTGGCTTATGGCCACCTTTCTCTGTCTTCAAAACCTGAAATGACAAGATGAGTCATTCTCACGCTTCAAATCTCTTTGACCTCCCTTTTTGCCTTGTAACTTCTTTCTCTCCCTCTCCTGCTGCATCTCTTTCAATGGCTTTTCTGCCTTTTTCCCTGCTTTTAAGGACTTTGATTATATTGAGTTCATCTGGGTAAATCCGAAATAATTTCTCTATTTTAAGGTGAAGGGGATCAGACTATGCCATCCCCAAAATATGCCACTTTAGCACAAGGATTATTTTGAGCTGAAGGCAACTGAAAATAAACAGAAACAGAAAAAGTTCTTTGGCTTCCTCTTATCTGCCTAAAAGCAGGACTACATTTTTTTTAGGACAAGGTCTTCACCCCTTACACCTGTACCAGGGAGACAAGAACTCTTATCATCAAAGATGGGAGTTGACTCCAGGATTAGTTTGCATGAACAGATCTTATCTTCCTTTAGTTCAAATTTAGTCCTTATCTTTCATGAGTTTCCCCATATATTTCCTAGTAGTTGCTTCTCCACAATTTATTATTCATGTAAATATTAATAAAATTGTATGCCTTTTCTTCTGTTCATCTATCTAATTTTAGTTTAATTCAAAAGCCCCCAGATACAGAATTCAGAGAACAGAAGAAAAATTTTTCTTTCTCAAGAAAAGGTTACCTGTTTAATCACCTTAATTCCATCTGCTGTCCTAAATTCCAGAATTTCCCTTCATAGAAATACTTAGATTAATGTTTGATTGAATAACTAAAGGAAGGAAATCTTGAGGGAGCAGCATCTGTAGAATTCTGCCTACCACTTCTTCCTAAAATTACTGAACAAATGTTTATGGTATGTTCTGTATAGTGTATTTAATATTATGTATTAAATATGGGTGACAAACATGAGAATGATGTGTTCACTGCTCTCAACAGCATAAAGTCGGTTGGAGAAAATGTCAAGTCTGTATAAGATGATGGAGCTATGTAGAGATTGTATCTGGGAAGGCTTTGAGAAGCAGACCGGAATAATAATAGTGAACAGGCACAGGGTCATGTAGGGGATAGCTTGGCTGTGACCTGAAGGACAAACTTGAATTAATGCTAGGGAGTTAAGGAATTGAGAGAGGCTTCTAGCAAAAATGTACTGTAAATTAGCTTATAATATAGGGTTAGACAGACATATTTATTCATCCTGTTGGCACTAGAGGTGACTATTCTTTATACCTTCCAATTATAATATTTTCCATTATAATTGGAAAACAGAGGGGAGATGTAAAAGTCATGTTGAAGAGAGCAAAGTATCACTGATATTCCTGATAAATCTGGTATAAGAAAACAGGCTAACAGGTCAGCTTTACCTAATTCCAGCTCCTTACATAACATTAAATACACTATACAGAACACACCATAAACATTTGTTCAAGCCCTCAGTTTTCCCTTGAGCGACCTGTCCTTGTAAGCTCAATGGCATGGAGGAACCCAAAATTCATGTGCTTTGTGGATTCATTTGTTCCCTCAAAAGTTTCTTACAAAAAACCCTCTGGAGAGAAAGAAGTGAATAGATGGTGCGACAGGCCTACAGTGAAAGAAGAGGCTCCTCCTCCCTCTTAATTCTGCAAAATTGTGTCTTCAAGTAGAGAGAACAGTTCCCCTCCCTGTGTGCATGTGCTCTCATTGTTCAAAACCCATTTATGAGTGAGAACATGTAGTGTTTGGTTTTTTGTTCTTGTGTCAGTTTGCTGAGAATGATGGTTTCCAGTTTCATCCATGTTCATTCATATAAATGGTAATGCAGACTTTGGAGGAACCAGATTTTAAAGTCATCCTTCAAGAAAAATTTTAATTCAACTACAACAAAACAGAGGGAAGGATTTTGAGGTTGTTAGAGAAAGCTCGCGGTAGAAATACAAGGCCATTGATCTCAGCTATATCATATTATTTATATAACACTTCAGTCAGGAAGTTGTTTCTCTCACTGAGGTTATCAGCATTAGAAAGGCAGCCATGGAAACAATAATCCTGACTGGAAAGTTGTTTTCAAAGAGAGCCTTTAGGTATCTGTCTTTCAGTTTTGTGAGGAGGCTACTGATTTAATTCTAGTCTTTTGCAGTGTAGCATAAATTGTTAAGAAATGCTAGATGAAGGCCATTTACAGTAAATAGCTTTAAAGTTTCAGGGTCATCTTTTTGCTAAAAGGAAATCCTGGAACCAAGTAATTTAAAGGCCCTGTGGACATGGAGTACTTTTATACTCGGGTCAGAAGCCAAGTGCTGCTGCTGTTTAACTGTGTAGTGTGAGATACTCAACAGCAATGGGAAATTCTCTGCTGAAGAATGACCTGACATACTTCTTTTAACCTTGGACGTGGGTAGAAAGGAAAACCAAAGTGACTTACCCTACCTGAGATAATTTTTTGATGAAAATTTTTCTGAAGAAAATTTTGCACAGGTAAAAAGACACTCTTAAAGGCAACTTATATTCAATTAATTTATCTTGTAAAGGAAAAAAAAGTAGCTACAGTTAAAAATTAGCATTGACCTACAAATTCAGTATATAGAAATTTTATTTTATGTTTTCATTGTGATTCAATCCCACTTGTTAATTTTTATTTTTGTTGCCTTTTGACTTTAGGAGTCATATCCAAGGTATCTTTGCCCAGCCTAATGTTGTAGAGTATACTATAAATAAATATGAATATATATATAGTTATTTGTCAATTTAAAATGAAATTTAAATATTAACGTTTTAAAAAATATGTATATATGTATTTATTTATTTATTATGCTTTAAGTTCTGGGGTACCTGTGCAGATCATGCAGGATTGTTACATAGGTATACACATGCCATGGTGGTTTGCTACATCCATCCCCCAACCTACATCACCTACATTAGGTATTTCTTCTAATGTTATCCCTTCCCAATCCCCCCACCCTACTATCCCTTCCCTAGCCCCCCATCCCCCAACAGGCCCTGGTATGTGATGTTCCCCTCCCTGTGTCCATGTATTCTCATTGTTCAATACTCATTTATGAGTGAGAATATGCGGTGTTTGGTTTTTTGTTCTTGTGTCAATTTGCTGAGAATGATGGTTTCCAGTTTCATCCATGTTCATTCATATAAGTGGTAATGCAAACTTTGGAGGAACTAGATTTTAAAGTCTACTTTTTGGGTCAACAAAGTATCACTGAAGTTCAATATTGCTCATGGATTTGTTGCTGTTATTCTTGTTAAATTTAATATGAACGTCAAATTAAAATATGTTTGCTTATGTTAGCCTGTTTGTTCTAGGATGATTGGCATGAAACAAGCCAACTCAAACTTGGTGGCATAAAAAGAGCTTTTACTGTGCTCGTTGCTTCCATGGGTCAGGAGTTTCTGAAAGGCACATTGGGCATGGCCCTTCTCTGCTATGCAATATCTGGGGCTTCAGTTAGAAGATTCAATAGCTAGGATGGATGTCTGGGTCTTAGTGTCATTTGATACTTGTTCACTCATATTGTTCTTGTTCTCATGTTAACCCTTGGCTGGCAAGACCCAAAGTCTAGGAGTACCAGCAAGTATGCCTATCTTTGGCCTTTCTGAGTGACCTCTTAAGTTCCTCACAGCATGGCAGCTTACCTGCAAGTTCAAAGTTCCAAGTTTAAGTGTTGCAGAGAAGAAGGCAGAAGTTACCTTAGGAACCATGTGGGGCCACTCCTGTCATTGTCCCCTATTCTGTTGATTACAGACGAGTCACACACCTGCTTACATGCACAAGGACTGGACATACACACCTCTCAGTTGGAGGAGTGCAAAGTTTAGGTTGTAGAAGCAAGGATGTGTAAGATGGAAGATATGTCGTGGCTATCTCTGAAAACACATGTTTACGGTGTATTTATTTATTACCCAATTGAGAGTATCTTCCTAGCTGCAGTCAATATTGCTTACTGGTCATTATGCATTTGGGAATTATGCAGAAAAAAATTTTATTTGTGGTCAAAAAGGAATGAGATTGCATATTCTGATAAGAGCGATGAGAAGAACAAATGTTAAATTGAAAATTACAATAATGTTTTTGTTATTTAGTTCACTTGTAACATTATAGATGTATTCTATTTGTACATATCTCCATGAAGACTTTATTTCTCTTCATTAAGGCAGGTTGTGTCAGACAAACAGCAGATGGCCTAACCATAATGCCTTTAGGCGGATGTTCTCATTTGGGTCATAACATGTGAGTAAAAAATGTCATATTCTAAACTATCTCATCATCTCTAGTAATTACTGGATAACATCCAATGTTTACACAAGTCTTTTATAGCTGTGTATTATATTGGCTAGACCTAAGTACCACAGGCTTGGTTTATAGTAACACTATTTTGCTAAATTTTGAAATAGATTATATAACTCTATTCAATTTGATATTTATCAAATGGTCATAATCTATATAATATTTTGTACATAGAATCTAGGCATAGGGTTAATATGATTATTATTAATTCTAACTTTCTGAGTTTACCATTTTTAAAGACAATGTTGGCAAAATAGATTAGAAAACTGAAAATAAAACTATTCCAGAAAAGAAGTAAAAAAAAAGAGAGAGAAAAGGAAAGTCAATAACAAATTGTGCAATAAGAAACATTAAAATGATTTTATAGTGTGCTTTATTTGAGGATTCGTCTCAATCTTAGAAGATTCCAAAAGGGTGGTTTGTTGTTGTTGTTGTTGTTGTTGTTGTTGTTGTTGTTGTTATTGTTTTCAGGTGCTTGCCATTAGTGGAACTTCCAGGACACTAGAAGCAAGCTGTTTTGAGTAGTTGTAGTGAAATGGAAGACAATTACTGCATTTCATGAATGAGAAAAATATTCAGAGCCTGGTGTAAAATAGGTTTTGTGCAGATCTTTTTCTCTCCTTCAATCTTGAGTACTATTAAATCATTCATCCTTTCTTTACTCAAACTTCAGTATTATGAAGATGGCCTCTTTTAGCATCTGCCTGAAACTTTAACAGTGGCAACAGAAGGTGCTTCACATAAAAAGTCATTATTGATGTTCCTTTGCGAGGTATAGTAAGACAGAAGCACAGATTATTCAAAAGACTTAATTAGAAGACAGACCTTCATGTTAATTTGCACCTGCATCTTCCATTTACATTTTCTATTCATTTTACTTACATTCTTAGGCAATACTATTGCTGAGAAAAATGACATTTTAAGAAAAGCATGCGGGCCGGGCGCGGTGGCTCAAGCCTGTAATCCCAGCACTTTGGGAGGCCGAGGCGGGTGGATCACAAGGTCGAGAGATCGAGACCATCCTGGTCAACATGGTGAAACCCCGTCTCTACTAAAAATACAAAAAATTAGCTGGGCACGGTGGTGCGTGCCTGTAATCCCAGCTACTCGGGAGGCTGAGGCAGGAGAATTGCCTGAACCCAGGAGGCGGAGGTTGCGGTGAGCCGAGATCGCGCCATTGCACTCCAGCCTGGGTAACAAGAGCGAAACTCCGTCTCAAAAAAAAAAAAAAAAAAAAAAAAAAAAAGAAAAGCATGCATCAGAATGTATATTTACTCTTCCGTTTTCTTAGTGTATTATGCATGTAGGTAAATAAAATGTGGTGCATATTGCAAGTAGATTTGGGTTTTACTAACATTTGACAGCATTTTCTGGCTTTGTTTTCAGTGGAATTCCTTAAATGTGACTCCATTAACCAGACAGTTAATACATTTTAGTTGGGAGCAGTGGTTCTTAAGTGCAGGCAGTTTTTACCCTCGGGGACATTTGGCAATATCTGGAGACATTTTTGTCACCAGCTTGTGGGAAGAGGCCAAGGAGGCTGCCACACACACTGCAGTGCACAGGATAAGAAAGGCCTCCTGCCAACAAAGAATTACCCCGCACAAAATGTCAACATCAGCAAGGTTGACAAACCCTGGCATAGGGCAAGAAAACTTTCAGAGTATGTTTAAACACAAATGTTTGGCAGAGATTTAACTGATAAATAAAGTGCAAATAGTGATGATTTAATATGGGAACTATTTTGTTCCCCTCCACTACCATTTATTGAAAACTTTTCTCCTGTTTTGAGATAACTGTTTTCTAAAGATGCAGTGTTAAATATTGAAATCCTTAGTTTTATAGGAGAATTTCAAATATTTTTGGCATGAATTTTTTATACCAACTCATGACTTAATTGTCAAAAAAAAAGAAAGAATTTAAAAATAAGCTGATAATTTTTGAGAACTTTCTACATTTGAGAACTGTGTTTAGTATTTTCGTAAGCAGAATCATCCCCCCGTTTTGCCCATCCCTAATCCTCAGAACCTGTGAATATTACTTTGAATGGCCAATGGGGCTTCACATGCGTGATTGGGTTTAAGGACCTTGGGATACAAATGATCTGTAAGTGGGCCCAGTCTAATTATGTGAGTCCTTAAAAATGGAGCTCTTTTCCCAGCTGTGGTCAGAGAATCAGATAGATGGCAGCATGAGAAGGTCTCAACCTGCTGGTGCTACTGGCTTTGAAGACAGAAGAAGAAGACAATGAGCCAAGGTATATGGGCAGCCTCTAGAACATAGAAAAGGCTAGGAAATATATTTTTAAAGTTTTCAGAAAGGAACACATTTTTGCCAACACTCTGCTTTTAACCTGAAATATCAGAATTTAGATCTAGATAGCTGTAAGATAAAATTTTTTGTTCTTTTAAACTGTTAAATTTGCGATAGTCTGATATAGTAGCAACAGTAAACTCATACAATAATTTATTGCATATCTCATTTAATCATTTCAACAATCTTAGAAGAAAGGTGCTATAATTTTCTTTAAATAACAGATGGGAAATTAACACCTGGACAGATAAAGTAATCTACACAAGGTCACGTAGCTGGTAAGTTAAGGGAAAAGGTCTTAAAGGAGCATTTAATTTTAAAATCAATAGTCTTAGAACTGGTCTCTAAATTATTTGGGGGGTAAAAGAGTATTATTCCGTTTCTTTTTTCTCTTCTAACTTTTAAGTTCAAGGGTACAAGTGCAGTGATCCAAGTGCAGGTTTGTTACACAGGTAAACTTATGTCACGGGGGTTTGTTGTACAGATTGTTTCATCGCCTAGGTATTAAGCCTCATACCCATTAGTTATTTTTCCTTATCCTCTCCCTCCTCCCACCCTCCACCTTCCAAAAGGCCCCAGTGTGCAACCCTCTATATGTCCAAGTGTTCTCAACGTTTAGCTTCCACTTATAAGTAAGAACATTAGGTTTTTGGTTTTCTGTTCCTGTGTTAGTTTGCTGAGGATAATGGCTTCCAGCTCCTCCATGTCCCTGCAAGGACATAATCTTGTTCTGCTTTTATGGATTTATAGTATTCCATGGTGTATATATGCTACATTTTCTTTATTTAGTTTATCATAGATAGGCATTTAGGCTGATTCAATGTCTTTCCTATTGTGGATGGTGCTGCAGTGAACGTAGACATACATGCATCTTTATAACAGAAAGATTTATGTTCATTTGGATAGATACCCAGTAATAGGATTGCTGAGTCAAATGTTATTTCTGTCTTTAGGTCTTTGAGGAATTACCAAACTGTCTTCCACAATGGCTGAACTAATTTACACTCCCACCAACAGTGTATAAGTATTCCTTTTTCTCCACAACCTCACCAGCAGCTATTATTTTTTTTACCTTTTAGTAGTAGCCATTCTGATTGGTATAAGATAGTATCTCATTGTGGTTTTGATTTGTATTCCTCTAGTGAACAGTGATTTTGAGCTTTTATTCACATGCTTCTTGGTGCATGTATATCTGTTTTTGAAAAGTTTCTGTTCATGTCCTTTGTCCACTTTTTAATGGGGTAGTTTGTGGGTTTTTTCTTAAATTTGTTTAAGTTCCTTATAGATGTAAAGGCATAAAACTCATACCCTGTCTTTGGTACTGGTTCGTTGTAAAACATGAACACTATGATTAACTTGATCAAAGAGACTTTTCCTGATATTTGCAGAGTTTAATTCCATCTTGCAAAGGGAAAGACGTATTTTCATACATTTATACATGCTATTTCATAAACGCCTGAATATAATGTTTGGTTTTCAATTAAGTTATAGTCATGCCTACAATGCTTTCTAGCTTCTTTCAAAGCCCTCCATTCTCTAGTGTTCATTCTCTAGTTGTTCATTCTCCTGCTTTCTCTTTTCACACTTCACATCTTCCACTCTGAGAGTCAGCCAAATGGAACTTTTCGTCCTTAAATGGGTCATCTTTTCTGTTACTTATTTTTTTCCTTTGCCTTGTACATGCTGTTTACTCTGATAGAACATATTGTTCACTTCTCTGTTTGTACTCATTCTTCAAGTCTTAGATTTTTGTCATTAAATATTTCATGGAATTTTATTCTTTGAATCCTCCCTATACCCCACCATGAGGCTGTCTGTGTTTCTATTGCATTTGTACTGAACCTTTCATCAGAACTTATTTCACTCTTGCCTTGTCTGAATCTCTTTCTGGACTGAACGCTCTTAAGGGTAGTACTGTGTTCGTTTATTCGTAAATATTTTCTTTTTTAAAAAATGCATGTATTCAAATATAATCTATGAACTGAAAAGTATGTCAATCCTAAGTGGACAGCTGGTTGAGCTTTCACAAAATAACATACACATGTCATTACCATTCACAAGATATTGTCAGTTCCCCAGAAGCGTGCTACCACCCTCCACCCGTAATTTTTATTCTCTACAAGTCACCGGCCCCTCTCTCTCCTTCCTTACATACTCAGAGATAATCACTGTCCTGACCTCTAATGCCATGAAATGATTTTGTCCATTGCATTAGTTCACGAAGGCTGTCATAACAAAGTACCACAAAATGGGTGGCGTAAACAGCAGAAAAATATTGGCTCATGGTTATGGAGGCTAAAAGTCCAAAATCAAGATGTTCGCAGAGTTAGTTCATTCTGAGGGCCATGAGAAAGTCTTTGTTTCATTCCTGGTCCTATTTTTCGGTGGTTTGCTGACAATTTTTGGTATTTGTTGGCTTGTGGAAGTATCAACCTGATCTCTGCCTTCATATTCACCTGGTGCTTTTTTTCTCTTTGTGTGTGTGTGTGTGCATGTATGTATGTGTGTGTCTGTGTCCAAATTTACCCCTTTAATAAGGACAGTGGTCATGTTGAATTAGAGTCACACACTATTTCAGTGTAACTTCATATTAATTACATCTGCAATTATCCTATTTCCAAAAAAGGTCACATTTTGAGGTGTTGGAAGTGAAATCTTCAACATATGAATGTGACACAGAGGAAATAATTCAACCCATAATAACTATTTTTGAACTTCAATTAAATAGAATTATATACTATATATTCTTCTATGTCATCTTTTTTGATTTGCTATTATGTTTATGCAACTTGTCCATATTGTGTTATTAGTCATCCATTTCTTTCTTTCTTTTGGTTTTTCTTTTTGAGATAGAGTCTCCTCACTATGTTTCTTAGGCTGGACTCAAACTCTTGGGCCCAAGAAATCCTCTGCCTCAGCCTCCTGAGTAGCTGGGACTGAAGGTATGCACCAACATGCTGAGGTTCATACATTCATTTTGATTGCTATGCTGTGTTCCATTGAACGCTTATGCCATATATATCTATATATCCATATTTACATTCGTATCTATAGCTATCTATCTATATATCATCTGTATCTATATATCCATCCTACTGAAAGGATACTAGAGTGTTTACAGTTTGAGGCTATTACATATAGTAATAAAAATTTTTGTACATGGGTTTTGGTACATATATGTAAGTGAATATTTTGAATTATGGTAAGTCAGGAAAACAACTTATTTACACTTTAATAGCATTTCTAAATGAATAAATATCAAAGTTTTGGTGGAGGAATCAAGTATTTCTCTTAAATTTGCTTCTTAGAATATTAATTTTGGAGGATCTGAGTAGATATCACTTTCTAAAAAAGTTACATGACTAAAAACATTTGGAAATATTGGACTGAACAAATTAAAGCATTTTGTTTGTTCTTCTTAGTTATAACTGTAGAATTTTTAAATTGCCTTTTTTTCTCCTAAAGAATAAATATGAAAGATAGTTCTCAAATTTGACAGGGAAGCTCTTTTTGTTTGTTTTGGGGAAGATGTAGCTAGAACCAAAATTCAGCTAGGCTCTATACTTTGTTACTAAATGTGTATTAGGTTTTATCTTTTCAAATGGTGTATTATGGAATCTTTGGAAAATTACTTAAACCTAAGAGTGTCAGGGAGATAAAATATGGTTTGGATTATAGTTCATTTGCTAACTTAAATTTTCACATTTTTGCTTGTGTGGGGGCTAGTTTAAGTTTCTTGAGGTGTTGTTTATATTTTAATGATAATCCCAGTTTTTAGAGGGGAATTTCTTATGTACAGGTTTCTGTGATTTACAAAAAAGGCTTTCACTATAAAGAGAAGCCTCAAAACTTAGCAGGAATATTGATTAATCAACCACAGCTAAATCAGTAAAACATGTTGTCGTTTTACTGATCCCCAGTGTGATTAATGCTTAAAAAAGAACAACCCCATCTAAATTCCCGTTTCAACTTCATTTGTTGTAGCACAATGGATTAAACGCTTGCAAAAGGAGTTGTTTCCATTGTCTATCTTAAAAGAATTAAATTGTAATTACAAAATACATTAAATCTGTATATTAATTAACTGGTTTTGGGTTGCAGTAGTCCAGGCATCAGCACTATTCCTGATGTCTCATTTTGCTGACTGCAGGCTGAAGGAAAGTCTGCCCCAGACAGCAGCAACAGGACCCAGGCTGCCAAGCAGCACAGGGCCAAACAAAAGGGCTTGCACCTCAATTAAATTGAAAGTCTCTGAGCTGCTCTTTCAATCCAGATAGCAAGTAAATGCAAATCTTCAGGAGGGATTTAATTAAGATATATTCATTGCAAGCATGAAGCCAGGAATTCAATCTCAAGAACGCTTAAAAAATTGCAGTGGCACTTTAAAATAACTACAATATAAGTAGGATCTAGACCACTCAAAAGTCAAGGATCAGGTTTCCAATATAACTCTTCATTCTCTTCTACACAACTGAGGAGTCTGGTGCTTTTGGCTAGTGTAGTCAACTTAATTTTTTTTATTGGTGGTTAAAAGCAAAGGCTTTCGAATTAGACAAATTTAGTTTCAAAGGTTAGCCTTGCCAATCACTAATTCCATGACTTAACTTTTCCTGTAGCTTCTGTTTCTTCAGTTGTTGGATGAGTATGACATCTACATCATAAGATTTTTGTGAGGATTGAATGATAAATATCCTAATGATTCTCAAGTTTGTATCATTAACCCTGGCCTTTCCTCAGCTCCAAACCTGTCTATCTAACTGCTTATTTGACATTTCTACTTAGATTTGTGATTGACATCTCAGACTTAAATTAGCTAAAACAAAACTGTTGATTACTCCAAACCCAGAACCCTGTGTGTCCCACAGTTCTTCTCACGTAGAATGGTGTCGGCATCCAGGCAGCTGCTCAAGCCAAAAAGCCAGGAGTTATTGTTCTCTTTCTGTGTTCTCCCCCAGGTGATTCTGTTGACTCCACCTCTGATATATATCTTGAATATCTGGAATATGTCCACTATTTTCTATCTCTATTGCCATCACACTAGTACAGTTTTTCCAAGCTTAGTGGTACTGATATTTTGGAATGGACAATTCTTCAGCATGGGGATTGTCTTGTGTATTATAAGGTGCTTAGCAGCATCTCTGACCTCTATTCACTAGATGTCAGTAGCTTTCCCCAAGTTGTGAAACAAGCATGTCTTGACACATTTACAGTCATCATTTGGGAGAAAAAAGTCAACTCTGGTTGAGAACAACTGTACTCATACAAGTCATCATTTCCTCTTGACACAAAAAATCAACATCACAAAACTCACTTGTATTTTGTATTTGTTTTTATTTTGTTGATCGACTTAAGTTTTTCTGTTTTATAATCATATGATTCATCATTTTAAATAAAGATAATTTTGCCTCCTTTTAGTCTTTAAAGTGCTTTTCCTTTGACTTTTAGTACATATTCTGGTATCTGTTGTTGCATATAAAAACTCAAACATAATGGTTTGAAACAGCAATAGTATTTATTTGGCTCAAAAATCTGCAATTTGAGCAGCACTTGGTAAAGATGATCACCTGTGCTCCACTCAAGGCAGCAGGGATGACTAAAAGTCTGGACAGTGGGCTGCTTTGCAACATGGTAGTCAGCTTCAAAGACACAGTCTCTCAAGAAGGAGGGAGCCACATGAAGCCAAACTGCCTCTCAGAACCTAGCTTCAGAATTCAAACAGTGTCACTTCTATTGTTTTTTATTTATGAAGAGGGTTATAACCACCTTCCATCTTTCAGTGGCAGGAGAAATAAATCTCCACCTGTTAATGAGAGAATGACAAAGTCCTAGAAGAGTGTATTGAATTAAATGACTCCTGTGGCCATTTTGAGAAAATACTACCTGCTATACTATTATTTTAAGATGAATGTTAAGCCGGAACTTATTGTTTTGTTTTTAACTTAGAAAGTATATTGGCTTTTGGTTCTATATTACAAGTTATTACAGACTTGGGGCTTAAAACAATACAAATTTATTCTGTGGTTTCGATAGATCAGAAACCTGGGCTCACCTTTGCTAAATTCTCTACTCAGGGTTTTGTAAGGCTGGAATCAAGCTCTGAGCCAGGCCGCACTCTTTCTGGTGATAGGAGTTGTTTTTAAAATTTAATTTAATTTAATTTAATTTAATTTAATTTTTATTTTTTGAGATGGACTTTTGCTCTTGTTGCCCAGGCTGGAGTGCAGTGGTGCGATCTCAGCTCACCACAACCTCCGCCTCCTGGTTTTAAGACATTCTCCTGCCTCAGCTTCCTGAGTAGCTGGGATTAGAGGTATGTGCCACCATGCCCAGCTAATTTTGTATTTTTAGTAGATGGGGTTTCTCCATTTTGGTCTTTTTTTAGTTCTTATGAATGATGGTAGAAGTCAGTTCTGTGTGGCTCTAGGGCTGAGGACCCTGTTCTCTTGCTGTTTGTTAGCTGGTGATGCTCTTAGTTCCTAGGATCTGACCACAGTTTCTTCCTTGCCACATGTGCCCTGCAAGCTCTCCACCTCGTATACTTCACATGTGTCTTCCAGGGAAGTTCTAGGTGCTCTTATGATTAGGACAGCCTCCTTTGGAGGATTTTCCTTTTGATTAACTAAAAATCAGCTGGCTAGTAACCTTAATTATACATACAGAATCCCTTTTGCCATGTAACGTGGTACAATCAAGGGAGCGATACCTCTTATCATTACAGGTTCTAGCTACACTCAAAGAAAGGGAGTTGTATGAGGCATGAACATTAGGAAGTAGAAATCTTGGGGTCCATCGTAGAATTCTGCCTACCAGAGAATGTTTATAACATTTCTCCATTAAACAATGCTAACTCTGGTTTTGAGATATATGTAAGTGTGTCTGTATGATATAAAGGGTATCTATTTCTATTTCACAACACATCTTTTGTCTTGTGAATTATTTTGTTAAATTATATTAACAGATTTTCAGATTTTATCAACTTGATATTCTTGAAGTGACCTTACTTGATATTACTGAATTCCTTTGTGCTATATTATTTATTAATTTAAATCATTATTTGTGGATAACCTTGATCCCATAGATTCCTCTTATTGCCCTGTCTTAGTTTTGGGACCAATGTCATGTGGAAATGTGAAGAATTTCCCATCTTATACTTTGAGTGTTTTAAACAGCAATGGAGTTTCCTGTTCCATGAATGTTTGCTAGTATGTACCTATGAAAATGTTAAGCCTAGAAATTTCTGAGGAATTTTTTATAGAAATGGAAGTAGACTTCTTACTTTTTTTTAGTTTCTTTCCTGGTAAGGCAACTTGTTTTTCTACTTCAGAGTCAGTTTGGTAATTTATGTTTTAAAAATATATTTATTTAATCAGGTTTTCAAATATAGTTGTATACAGGTGAGAAAAAATTCAATCTTGGAATTATTTAGTCTTTTAAAATAAAAAATTATTTCACCATTCCCATTTCTAAGTGTGTGTGTGTGTGTGTGTGTGTGTGTGTGTGTATGTGTGTACCTGTGTGTGTATGTTTTGGATGAAGGGGCAGGAAAGAGTTTTTACTGAGGTGTTTTAAAATTAAGATTTATAAAAGGATCAGCTCTTTGATTTATTTCTACCATTTTAAAATTCACCACTTCATCTTTTTATCTCTGCTTATTTTTTCCTTTTATTTTTGTTATTTAAATTAACATTGAAACAAGCCTATGATGTAAGTAGGCTATCTGTACTCTTTCGCAAATGAGAAAACTGAGACCTGGTGTGATGGTTAATATTTGTCAACCTGATTGAATTGAAAAATACAAACTATTCATTGTTCCTGGGTGTATCTGTGAGGGTGTTGCCAAAAAAGATTAACATTTGAGTCCGTGGACTGGGAGAGGCAGACCCACCCTCAATCTGGGCAGGTACCATCTAATCAGCGCCAGCATGGCTAGGATAAAAGCAGGCAGAGGAATATAAAAAGACTAGACTGGCTGAATCTTCTGGCCTCCATCTTTCTCCTGTGCTGAATGCTTCCTGCTCTCAAATATCGGACTCCAAGTTCCTCAGCTTTTGAACTCCTGGAACTACACCTGGAGCTCTCATACCTTCCAACCACAATCTGAAGGCTGCATTAATGGCTTCCCTACTTTTGAGGTTTTGAGACTTGAACTGGCTTCCTTGCTCCTCAGCTTGCAGATGGTCTATTGTGGGACTTCACCTTGTGATCGTGTCAGTCAGTACTCCTTATTAAAGTATTTTTTTATATGTACATCAGTCGTATAAGGTCTGGCCCTCTAGAAAACCCTGACTAATATATTTGGCGAGGCTAAAATTTCTATGGTCATAGTCAGTGGGTGGCAGCATTTAAGTTTAAAACCAAGCATTCTTGCTTCAGGACTTGAATTGTCAACACTAGTAATTGTCTATCTTTTTTATTTTAGCCATTCTAGTATGTATGAAGTGGTATCTCATTTAATGATTAATATTAGGCATCTTATCATGTGCCTATTGGCCATTAATATGTCTTCCATGGAGAAATATCTATATTCAAATAATTTGCCTATTTTAAAATTTGGTTATCTTTTTATTGTTGAATTGTAGGAGTTCTTTATTCTGGATACTAGTTTCTTATTGAATGTATGAATTGCAAATATTTTATTCTATTACATGCATTGTCTTCGGACTTTCTTGATGTCTTTTGAATCCATGCTTTAATATTGATGAACTAAGTGTTATGTTTTTTTGTCTTTTGTCACTTGTGCTTTTATGTAATGTCTAGGAAACATTGACTAATGCAAGATCACAAATATATATATATATATATATATATATATATATATATATATATATATGAGTTCTATAGGTTTAGCTCTTGCATATAAATTTATGGCTTACTTTGAATTACCTTTATTTATTTATTTTTTGAGGTGTCTTACTCTGTTGCCAGGCTGGAGTGCAGTGGTGTGATCTCGGCTCACTGCAACCTCCACCTCCCGGGTTCAGGTGATTCCCCTGCCTCAGCCTCCTGAGTAGGTGGGACTCAGGCATGTGCCACCACGCCCAGCTAATTTTTTTGTATTTTAGTAGAGATGGAATTTCACCATGTTGGCCAGGATGGTCTTGTTTTCCTGATCTTGTGATCCACCTGCCTTGGCCTCCCAAAGTGCTTGCATTACAGGAGTGAGCCACCGTGACTGGCCTAATTACCTCTTTTATATGATGTATGATTGGGATTCAATTTCTTTCTTTTGCTTGTGGATATCTAGTTGTTCTAGTCTTTGGTGTTTGAATGCTGGTAATACAGGCTTTCGAGAGTAAGTTGGGAAGGGTTTCCTCTTCACGTTTTATTTTGCAAAAGTTTGTGAAGAATTGGTCTTATTTCTTTAAATGTTTGACAGAATTCACCAGTGAAACCATCAAAGGCTATGCTTTTCTTTGTAAAAAAACTTTTGATTACTAATTTAATCCTTATTGTTATAGGTTGATTCAGATGTTTTATTTTTTCTTGATTAAGTTTTGGCATTTTTTTGTGTCTTTCTAGAAAATTGTCCGTTTTGTTTAACTTTTTAATATGTAATTGTGAATTATATTCTTTAACTCTTATTTTTGTAAGGTAACTAGTAATGTTCCCTCTTTCATTACTGGTTTAGTAATTCGAGTCTTCTCTTTCTTGATTAATCTACCTAAAGTTTTGCCATTTTCTTGATTTTTAAAATTAACTTGATCTATTTATGTGTCCTTATACCAAGACCACATTATGTTGATCACTGTAGCTTTGTAATAAGTTTTGAAGTCAGGAAATGTGAGTTTTTGGAACCACAGGATTCAGAATACAACTTCTTTTTAAAAACTGTTTCTATTGTTTTTCTATTATTCATTAATTTCTGCTGCAATATTTATTTTTTGCTTATTTTTATTTAGGTTCTACTGATTTTTCTAATTTTTTAAATGGATAATTTTTTATTTTAGGTTTTCTTTTAATGTAGGATTAAAATATGATCATTTTTCAGCTATCAGTTTCTCTCTAAGCACCACGTTAGATGTATTCCATAAATTTTGCTAGGTTAGTTTTTATTTTCACCCATCTCAAAGTTTTTCTGAATATCTTTGTGATTGATTCTTTGGCTGATTTGTTTTTTAGGAGTCTATTATTTAACTTTCACATATTTGTAAATTTTTCAAATTTCCTTCTGTTATTGCTCTCTAGCTATTAAATCCAGTTATTTTTATAGTATTGTTCGAGTCTTACATTTCTATTTTGAATTTTGTACTGGTTGTGTTATCCACTACTGAAAATGAGATACTGGATTCCAGATTTTCTTTAATTGTCTATGTCTCTCTTCAATCCTATCAGTTTTTATTTCTTGCATTTTGGGGCTTTTCTGGTGCATGTATTTTTTTTTTTTTAATGTCTTTCAGATGGAGTGACTCCTTTAGTGTTATCAAATATTTTTGTTTTTAGTAATAAGTTTTTATTTTAAAGCCTATTTTGATATTAGTATACCCCTGCAGTTCTCCTTTGGTTGCTCTTTGTATAGTATATAATTTTTCATCTTTTATTTTCAAATTAGTTTGTGTCTTTGAATCTAAACTTGTGGACAGAAAATAGTTAGATGTCACTTTTTTCCTTCTGCCAATCTGTGTGTTGATTGGCATATTTCAAGCATTTACATTTAATATAATTGCTGATTAAACAGTCTGCCACTTTGATTTTTATTTTCTATAAGTTTTAGGTCTTTATTGTTTTGTATGACTCTATTACTGGCTTATTCGGGGTTAAATAGGTATTTTTTGTGTACTGACATAATTCCTTGTAATTTCCTTATTTTTATCTTTTTAATGGTTGCCCTGGGGATTACAATTAACATCTTAGTCTATAACACTCTATTTCAGTTAATAGCAACTTAATTTCAACCATATATCAAAATTTTGCTGTTATATAACTTCATTTTCTCTCTATCCTTTGGACTATTGTCATTCATGTGAAACTTTATACATTATAACTCTATCAAAATAGTTCTCCATGATGTTTTATGCAATTTTTAAAAAATTAGAAGAAAACAATTACAAATGAAAAATACAATTATATTGTCTTTAACTGAGACAGTTAATTTTACTATTACACTTTATTTTCTTCCTGGGATTTGAGTTAATGTTTAGTATTTTTTTATTTTAGCCTGACACTCTTTCTTTAGTGTTTGTCGTAGAGCAGTTGTACTAATGTTAATTCTGTTAGTTTATGTTTACCTGGAGATGTGTAAATTTTGTCTCTGTTTTTGAAGGATAGTTTTGCTGAGTATGATACTTTTCTTTGGTAGTCTTACTTTAGGATTTTTATTTCAAATTTTTGGTAATTTTTAACACCATAATTTCTGCGTTATTTTTAAATTGATAGTCTCTATTTTATGAGACATTGTTCTCTTCTTTCCTTTGCTCTTCAGACATTGTTGTCTTCAGTTGTTTCAATATGTTTACAACAGCCAGTTTAAAATATTTGTTTAGCAACTTTAGTGCTTGGATATCTTTAGGGGCAATTTTACCGATTAATTATTTTTCCTGTTAGGCCATTCATCCTGTTTCTTGGTGTGTCTTACGATTCTTTGGTGGATAATTGGACATATTAAATAATATGGCATTTCGGCTATTTGCACATCTCCCCCTTATAATCTAGTCAGTTTGTTCTTTTTGCTCTTGTAGTTGCTGCTGCTGTTGCTGGTCTGTATTCTTTGTCATATGTGTCCACTAGATCTCTTCTCAGTTAGCTTACTGGCCAGCTAATGATTAGATTGGACAGAATTTTTCTTAAACGCCTTGAACTATGTCTCCTTTCCTATTTCAAGGGACTCTTTAAGAATGTTGGCACATACCTTCAATTTTCCGGCAATTTACAACTGTATCTTAATCTTCACCTTCTACCTATATAGATCCTCAAGATTAGCCAAATGTGAGAAATTAGGGACCTTTCATGTCTTTCCCAGGCAGAGACACAGCTTTACATATTTTCATGACCATCTAAGTTCCCAGGAATATGTCAGATTTTTCAAATTCCCCTATGAGCATCTCATCCCACAGCTTTTTCTTTTAAGTAAGCCTCTTATTTGCTCCATTATCCCTGCTTTAAGCAGGTATTGTGTTAGACAGTTACCACTGTTTTTTATTTTTCTGACAAATCTTGGGAAAAGGTTATTCACACTGAGTGAGCTCAGAACCAGATTAAATAAAGACAAGTCCTGTAAGTGGAGGTTTCCAGGGAGCAGCCAGACAGGTCCAATAATGATATTTCTCTGGGAATAAGGTTTTTGGGTTTAGAAAAGTTCTAAAATCCATTTTGCCTCAACCAGTGGCTGCTAGGCTAGAGTTCTTATATCTATCTTTATTGTACAGCTATTTATTTTTTCGAGATCACTTCAGAGCCAGAGAGAAAGTGATGGGATTAATTCACATTAAAATACAATGAAGCCAGCTTTTCTTACCAAGATTCAGCCATTTTTAAAAGATGGAATAAATACTTCAAATTAATTATTTACAGAGTTTTGAAAAAGTTGATTCTTACCATTTTTACTAGTGTTCTTATAATTTTTACAGAAGAGTGGATCTTCAGAAGTCCTTGTTTCCTCAGTTCAGAAGCCCCATCTTCTATGTGGTTTTCTATGCTGGGTAACAACCACAAATTTTGACCGAAAACAACACCCATTTATTGTCTGTCAGTTATAGAGGTCAGAAATGGGAGCACTGCTCAGAAGGGTTCTTTACTCAGAGTTTCTGAAAGGCTGAAATCAGTGTGTCATCTTGGGGTAGGTTCCCATCTGGAACTGTGGTCCTCTTCCAAACCAGTGAATTCTGCCATTCGGCTTACTGGCGAAATTAAATTACTTTCAGCTTTAGATCTGAGATGCTCTCAGCTCCTCGAGGTCTCTCCACCCAATAGGCAGTTAAGAACATGGTTTTCTGCTTCTTTGAAACCAGACATGTAATATCCCTTCAACTTCTTATGTCTCTGACCTATATGCCCTGTGTTAAAATGCTTATCTGCTTACGCAGCTTCATCCAGGATAATATCTCCATTAGTTAACCTAAATTCAATTGATTAGATACTTTAATTACACCTTCTAAATCTCTTCATCTTTGTCATATAACACGATATAATCACAGGAGAGATATTTCATCACCTTTGTCATATTCATTTTTCAGGAGCAAGTTGTAGGTCCCACTCATACTCATGAAGAAGGCACTATTCAAGGTCATGGGTCATTGGGATTGTCATAGAATCCTGCCTACCTCATATAGTAAATCACAATAATTTTTTATTTTGTTAATTGGTTCAGTCATTTTTAATGTATATTTTTTAAATCTTCATAACGTAATAATCACATCAAGCATTATTGTAGAGTAATAGCATACTGACTATATTCCAAATGACAAAGTCCAATGCTAGTCATAATCTAATGCTCAGTGTGACAAGAGCAAGTTCTTGTCAAGTATGGTCTTTTCAAGGCTTGCTTATGCTGGAGATTTACTACTGACTCCACAAATATATTTTGCTGCTTTCATTCAATGGCTTAGTCCGTAATCAAAAGTCTATGCTATCTATATTGGTCTTCTTCCAATATAAATATTTTTTCTTGTTAAGAATGAGAAAATATTTATAGAGTTAATACCAAGCTTCCCATGAATGGGTTATTTTCTCAGAGTGTTTTATATGAGGAGTAATGTTGCGCTTCACGGGATGAAGTTATCCCTCTTAGATGTAAGTAAAAGCTGAATTTAAATTTATGCAACTGAATGAAAATTATAATGGACATGTTTGACTCATTCTAGACTTGTTTATAAGATAGTTATAATACATAATACTACTATGTATCCCTGATAATGTTAAAATTTTTAAAAACTAGTTTATAAAATGAAATGCCAAAATACCTTCATAGAGAAAAAAAAATCTAAATAACCATCCGTACTGTTCCTTAATAGTTTTTTTAGGGGAAGTAGAAGGGAAATAAATGTAGGAAATATATGCCAAGCCTCTCAGAGTAGTGGTGTTTCACTTGTTTTCATTCGCATTATGAAAGAAAATCCTGTGTTCAAAAACAATAAAAAATAATGCAACACTAGATATGAATATTGTATTTGAAAATCACATATACATAGCATACAAAATGACTTTTTCTTGCAATTATTTTTATACTAGGTAAAGTGCTATTCCAAGAATTTGATTCAATATCTACTAGTTTTCTTTGAAATTTAATGCTAAAGGTCTAATTAAATGAAATTTTTATGACATTGATAATTCTGAAATTCTTTAAGGACCACATTGAATTATAAAACACAGCCACTGTTAGCCATTAACTTTCATACTTAAGGCCAAGTTTATAAGCTTTTCTTAATTTGTCATTTTTTTGAAGATCCAGTTATTGCTGACAAGGCTTTTGGAGATAACTAATGGATGAATGTATGAGTGTGCAAAAAATATGTTAAAATGATTAAATGGATTTTTTTAATCGGAAAGAACTGGACTGGAAAGTTCCACTTAAATCAATGAGGGAAAGATACTATCACGTTCTAACCTGGCAGAGCTTGTTTGTCAGGCCTAGACAAGGATAAAATTGTACCTTATTTTGTGCTGCAGAAGTAGTCCTGAGGGTTTGCTTGTGTTTTGTGGTTTTGCGGATCAAACCATATTTATAATGTAAGATAGATGCCTATATATAAAGGCATCTTAGCAAATTCTTAGAGTAAATCACTGTGGTTTAGCATGCAGACTCTGAAAGAGTATCTGTGCTCATATCCTTGATTTTCTACTTTTAAATATATTTCTTTTAGCAAGAGACACTTCCCCTTTGTTTCTTTATGTGTGAAATGCATATAATACTAGTTGATACCCCATACATTTGTATACAGGATTTAGTTAATTCTGTAAAGCACTTAGACTAATGTGAATATTGTATGAAGTAGTTATTACCTTCTGTTAAAACATTTATAGTGTGATTGTTCTGCTTTTATAAATTGAGGTTGTCTAAATTGCAGTATAGATGCATTAATGATAGCTGGTAAAGGAATCCTCATTTACAATGGTATCTTATATACCCTTCCAGTGTCTTTTTTTCTTTTTCATCTATTTATTCATCTGGCAAATAATTTCAGAGATGCCACTGTGTACCAGGTAGTGGTGGCTCACGCCTATAATTCCAGCACTTTGGGAGGCTGATGCAGGCAGATTATGAGGTTAGGAGTTTGAGAACAGCCTGGCCAACATAGCGAAACAGTGCTTCTACTAAAAATACAAAAAATTAGCCGGGTGCAGTGGTGTGTGCCTGTAATCCCAGCTACTTGAGAGGTTGAGGCAGGAGAATCGCATGAACCCAGGAGGTGGAGGATGCAATGAGCCGAGATCATGCCATTGTACTCCAGCCCAGGCAACAGTGCAAGACTGTCTCAAAAAGAAGGGAAAGAAGAAAAAAGAAAAGAAAGGCATTGTTTTTTCTCTCATGAAATTTATAATCAGATAAAGGAGACAGATGAAAAAGCAGCCAGTAAATGGAATACAGCTTGTAAGAAATTCTACGGAACAAACAAACAGTATTGAGATAGAGAATATCAAAAGAGGAGCCGTTACTGGATCATCTGGGAAGGCGTCTGTGAGGAGATGACATTCAAACTAACTGGGAATTTTGAGCCAGAGAGTTGCTGGCACAAGATTCTAGACATGTGAAAGAGAGGCATGAAAGACCTTGGCTTGTTAAAAGAACTAAAGACGACCTCATCATGATAGTGGAGAAAAAAAAACCTTGTCTTTTGGTGAAGGGATCAAAAGTTCAGTTTTACATATATTAATTTTGTTAAGTGTTTTAGACATCCAAACAGATGTATAGTAGTAGTTAAATATATAGATCTAAAACTCAAAAGAGCCTGAGCATGGAGAAATAATTGGAATATAAAGGCATGTAGGTTATATTTAAATCCATTTGACTGAATAAAGTCACCTAAGGAACAAGTTTATTAAAAAAAAAGATCAAGGACTGAAAAAGCAGGAACAAAAACATTTAGAGATAAGTTAGAAGAGTTAGCAAATAAGTATGTGAAGAAGAAGCTTAATGAGATGAAGAAAATATGGAGGATTTTCTCTAGGTCCAGTATTAGATATACAGTTAAGACTATCATGTAGTCTGTTAGTTATATCTGTTTCATAACATCACAGGCTAGAACCTGTTAAAACAGTGTGATGAGATTACATGTTCATTGTGCATAATTTTTATACTAGAGCCAAAGACATAGTTACTGTCAGTAACAGGTAAAAAGTGAACACCTATAAATAAACTTCATAATTTACCCTTGTTCAGAGATATGCATAATAAAATGCACCATTGCTTCCCTTGTGTTGGCAAATACAATTAATTCCTTCAGAGTAGATAAGTTTTGTTTGAGTTATTTGAAGCCTCTTTATCTAATGCTATCTGTTGTCTTTGAGTTCAAGCAAAATTAATATTTTTTCCAAAGATTAAAAACTATTGCAGAAAAATATGCTTGAAATAAATGTATTTTTTTAATTGCATTTTAGGTTTTGGGGTACATGTGAAGAACATGCAAGATTGTTGCATAGGTACACACATGGCAGCATGATTTGCTGCCTTCCTCCCCCTTACCTGTATCTGGCATTTTTCCCCATGCTGTCTCTCTCCAACTCCTCATCCCATACTGTCCCTCCCTTATTTCCTCCCAACAGACCCCAGTGTGTGATACTACCCTTCCTGTGTCCATGTGTTCTCATTGTTCAGCACTCACCTATGAGTGAAAACATGCAGTGTTTGATTTTCTGTTTTTGTGTCACTTTGCTGAGAATGATGGTTTTCAGGTTCATCCATGTCCCTACAAAGGACACGAACTCATTGTTTTTGATGGCTGCATAATATTCCATGGTGTATATTTGCCACATTTTCCCTGTCCAGTCTGTCATCGATAGGCATTTGGGTTGCTTCCAGGTCTTTGCTATTGTAAACAGTGCTGCAATGAACATTCGTGCGCATGTGTCCTTATAGTAGAACGATTTATAATCCTTTGGCTATATACCCAGTAATGGGATTGCGGGGTCAAATGGAATTTCTATTTTTAGGTCCTTGAGGAATTGCCACACTGTCTTCCACAATGGTTGAACTAATTTACACTCCCACCAACAGTGTAAAAGTGTTCCTATTTCTCCACATCCTCTCCAGCATCTGTTGTCTCCAGATTCTTTAATGATCGCCATTCTAACTGGCATGAGATGTTATCTCAATGTAGTTTTGATTTGCATTTATCTAATGACCAGTGATGATGAGCATTTTTTCATATATTTGTTGGCCTCATGTATGTCTTCTTTTGTAAAGTTTCTGTTCATATCCTTCACCCACTTTTGAATGGGCTTGTTTTCTTCTTGTAAATCTGTTTTAGTTCTTCATAAATTCTGGATATCAGCCCTTTGTCAAATGGGTAGACTGCAAAATTTTTTTCCCATTCTGTTGGTTGCTCATTCACTCTAATGACTGCTTCTTTTGCCGTGCAGAAGCTGTGGGGTTTGATTAGGTCCCATTTGTCTATTTTGTTTTTTGTTACCAGTGTGTTTGGTGTTTTGGTCATGAAGTCCTTGCCTACACCTATGTCCTGAATGGTTTTGCCTAGATTTTCTTCTAGGGTTTTTATGGTGTTAGGTCTTAATCCATCTGGAGTTAATTTTAGTGTAAGGTGTCAGGAAGGGGTCCAGTTTCTGCTTTCTGCACATGGCTAGCCAGTTTTCCAACACTATTTATTAAACAGGGAATCCTTTCCCCATTGCTTGTTTTTGTCAGGTTTGTCAAAGATTGGATGGTTGTAGATGTGTCATGTTACCTCCGAGGCCTCTGTTCTGTTCCATTCTATATCTCTGTTTTGGTACCAGTACCATGCTGTTTTGATTACTGTAGCTTTGTAGTATAGTTTGAAGTCCAGTAGTGTGATGCCTCCAGCTCTCTTCCTTTTGCTTAGAATTGACTTGGCTATGCGGGCTCTCTTTTGGTTCCATATGAAGTTTAAGGTGTTTTTTTCCAGTTCTGTGAAGAAGGTCATTGGTAGTTTGATGGGGATAGCGTTGAATCTGTAAATTACTTTGGGCAGTATGGCCATTTTCATGATATTGATTCTTCCTAACCATTGTTAGGAAATAAATGTATTTTTAAGGCAAGGCTAAATAGATTCAACTTCAGTGGCAATGTGATACCAAAAAAGGTTTATTGAAAGGGAGGAATGTTGTGTTCAAAGATGTAATTTAGGAACATGAATTTATAAGTAGCATGAAGGAGGGATAGGAGAAGAAAGATTGGAGGCAAGAGTACAAGGATGATCAGGAGGGGATGAAGATGTGACCCACAAGACGGGCAACATAAGGAAGACAAAAAGAGAATAAACACAACATTCATTGCAGAAAGAAAATAAAACTTTGTTATAGGTTGTTGGGGTAAGGGATTAGAAACAATCCATTATTTCCGGAGAGTCTTGAGCTATGATGCTAATTACAAAATGTTACTAAAATTATATTGAGATAAAGATTTAAATAAAGAAGACACCCCAATTTCTGATTTCTTCATCAGAATAATCTAAAGTGTGATAATAATGATACAAATATTAACACTAACAAGGGCAGAAATTCCTATAGCATTCAGTGTATGCTAAATGCCACACTAAGGGAACTAGATATATCATGGTAAATCCTGCAAATAGCTCTGCAAGGCAGGTATTATTAAACCTAACTGAGGTTGAAAAAGTTTATGTAAGTTGTTTAACATTTTCAAACAGCAAATAAATGGGATAACTGAGATTTAAATAATCCAGTTTCTTCTTACTTTACAGTCTAGCTCTTTCCTTTATGGAGACATTTATCATTTGCTTCTTTTATATTTTTTTCTGTGTATGTAGCTTCAGCATAATTCTTGGCACACAAAATTTACAAAATTATATTTTGACTTTGTCTCAATGAAATCCATGATGATGTGCCACGTTGGTCAATTTAGTATTAATCTACTTCACAAACAAATTATCTTTCTGACCCAAAATTGAAATGCAACCATACTTCATAGGCAGAGGGAAAATGCCAGAAAACATGCCAACATTTGTGAACAAACCAGTGCCATAATCGATGTGTTAGGTTTCTCTAGGTTAAACTAATTATCAAAATTTTGTCCATTTTAAGATTTACTTAATGTTATATTAATTATCTACTTGACAACATTAATAAATTATTTAAGATACACTTTGAAGAAAAATTAACTGAGTTTATTTCATTGGTTTAGAGTGGCACATCACTGGTAAATTAATTATAGTACATTTTCAGGAAAGGTTAATTGAGTTTATTCAACTGGTTTAAAATAAACAAATTTATTAATCTTTGAGAAAGGTATTTACTTAGTCCAAATAAAAAGTTCTGTTTTCATTGAGAGTACTGCAATGATGTTTCTAAGTATTTTCATTTCCTCTCCAATTTCCAGAATAAATATAACCTTGAGAAATTCACTTGGGGTAAGTATTAAGCATCAGTCTTATGGTTGCTAATACTTAACTCAGAGGTTTCCTAGTTGACTAAGTGTAAGGCCACCATTTTTACATTATAATTTTCTAATATAATTCAAATTATACTCTGCGATATAAATTCCATAACTATATACTAGACACAACTTAATTATTTTCATGAGGTTGTTTGAAAAATCTGTGTTCTACAGTATTTCCTTAGATTATATGAATTTTAGTGACGTGAGGTGACAGTGATAACGACAGGTACTGTTACTGTTTTCTGCTCTGTAGTAGTTTGCTTTATCTTTTTCCTTTCCATGTCCAAAAATACATTTTGTAAGTTTTTATTTCAAATTTTCACCAATTCATAACTCATAACTGTAATTGACTGCTGAACAATGTGGGACTCAGGAGTGCTGGCCCCCTTTCCAGTTAAAAATTTATGGATAACTTTTGACTCCTCCAAAACTTAACTAATGATAGTCTATTGTTGACTGGAAACCTTACTGATAACATAAACTATTAATCAATACATATTTGATCTGTTATATGTATTATATACTGTATTCTTGCAATAAAGTATGCTAGAGAAAAGAAAATGTTAAGAATATCATAAGGAAGAGGAAATATATTTATTATTCATTAAGTGGAAGTGGGTCATCATACAGGTCTTCGTCCCCGTCCTCTTCATGCTGAGTAGGCTGAGAATGAAGAAGAGGAGAAGGGATTGGTCTTGATCTTTCAAGGGCGGCAGAGGTAGAAGAAAATCAGTGTATACATGACCTGTGCAGTTCAAATCTGTGTTGCTTAAGCATCAACCATAGAGTTTAATAACATATATTAGACAGTATTGTGATTATCAATTATTTTTGTTACTGTTGAGTTTCAGCTTTAACATACATACCTTATTTGTTTACTATGAAATCATATCAGAGTATAGGGCCAATAGAGTAATGTCTTCTGGAAGCTTATCTTGTTTTTTTTTTTTTTGCTGGTTTTCCAAAACCCTGTCTTCTGTTGATAAGAATTGAATATTGTTAAAAAGAAAGCTAACCCTCCCCAGCATGTTAATTTATCTTTATACTGTTTTTAAACATTTGAAACCTCCACAAACTTGAGGCCTCAAGTTGAAAACCACCGTTCGTGGAGTTTTAAGGTTGTGCAGGACTTATCCGATTTGCTTTCGAAAAAATGTCGGTCAGGTTTCTGCTTTGGCCTCTATTTGTTCTACTTGCCCTTTCACTCACTTCTGACCCATTTCTGTCTTTAGTCCTAACACTTGGGAGTCAGACTCTTCATAGATTCCTGTCTTAATTACATTGTTTTTCAGAGTACCACTTGAAATCATTTGTCTTTATACTTACCATTTTGAATTGATTCTATGTGATTTCTGGTTTCAGATTTGCAAGGACCAACCTAAGCCAGATATGGCTCTTGCCTTTAGTATTTCTCATCAGCCTACTCTCAATTGGTAGAAACTTTTTCAAGTCCTCTTATATCTACCACTCTAGAGTGGTGGCAGTTTTACCCTTTAGTCAAAAAACAGATTTTGGGGATTAGTAAATCAAGAGGACTTCACTTTATCTTGATTCTCTGGTTCTTGTTGGTATGTAGGGATGAATTATGTCTGATAATCATGTTTCTTTTTCCTCCATTCTCCTTTTCCTTCTACTTCACAGAGGACTCATGAAATTTCTAAATGTATGCTGTTTACACAGCAACCTCAGAAATGCTTAGATACATATTTATGAATAAAATGTCTAACATATTTCCATTTTTTGTCAATATACCTGTCTTGACACTGAAATTTTTAATATTTTTAGACAACATATGACCTTCTTATTTATGTATTGTAATTGTGACATTGTTTAATAATTTTATTAGCTGAAACAAATTTGAAGCATTTGGAGTGACTATAGAGTAGATATTAGGAGTATGGGCTCTAAGTTAGACAGCCCGATACCATGGCTGTTCTACTTTCTTCTGTTTCATATTTCACATTTGTAGGAAGATAATAATAATATTACCTAGTTTATGGTATCATTGTGGGGATTAAATGAGCTGACTTGTATAAAGTACCAATTTCTATTATTATTATTGATAACATCTTTTTTTTTGTTTGTTTTTGAGATGGGGTCTTGCTGTGTCACTGAGGCTGGAGTACAGTGGCATAATTACAGCCAAGTGCAGACTTGACCTCCCAAAGCTCAAGTGACCCTCTCACCTCAGCCTCTCAAGTAGCTGGGACCACAGGCACGTGCCACCACATTCAACTAATTTTTAAATTTTTGTAGAGTTGAGGTCCACTATGTTGACCAGAATGGTCTCAAACACCTGGGCTCAAGCAGTCCTCCTGCTGGGCCTCTCAAAGTGCCGGGATTACAGGCATGAGCCACTGCCCCTGGTCAATTATTGCTTACATCTTAAGACAAAGCTATACTTTGAGAAACTACATCTTTCCTGTTACAGAAATTTTTAAAAACCCACGGTTCATGATAGAAGTAACCTCGTCTCTTCTTATGATACAATGATACCTAATTATTAATTTGCCTACACAATATTGTCTCAGAAGGACTCCTGGCACTGTGGCTGAGGCATTGTGCTTTGCTCAAGATCCCAGTGTTCACCCAGTTGGTGCAAATAATGGAGCAAATTCTAAATGTGTGATCAAACAGGGTGTTTTAAAACTAGTTACACATTGATCAGGCTACTGTAGGGGAGGTCAAATATTGTTTAGGAGTTTGACATGTGGAATCACCTAGAGTTGGCTTCATATTTTCTGCTCTTTACAGACTTATAAATTAGGGCAATTAATCAAAGCTTTTAAAGCTTCAGTTTCTCCATATGTAAACAGGTTAATAACACTTCTTTTCAGACGATCGTTAGGAGTATTAAATTAATTTGAATATGAAACGCTAAGCCTAGAACCTAGTAAATGCTAAAAATTTATGATCAATAGCAATATATTTTTATTAGCAGTGTTATTACTAGTCAATGTTACTAATATTATTTAGGCATTTAAATAGTACTTAGAGTATTTGTTATTATTTCTTTTATTTATATTCCTGTTTATTCTAAGGTAGGATGAAGTGATACCAATAAGAAGGGAAGGTTTATATGTAATTTAGCCTGGCACAAATGAATTATGAACTGTTATGTATATGTTCATATATTATCACATTTTGAAAGAGTTGTGCTGGAATATAACTCACATATCATAAAATCACCCATTTGAAGTATATAACTTCATGGTTTGGTCTGAGTATAGTTGCAGAATTGTGCAACCATCACCACAGTGCAATTTTAGAACACTACAGTGCATATAAAAGAAGCCCTGCTCCTATTAACAATCACTTCTTATCATCCCCCCCCTCCTAGGCAATCACTAATCTTCCTTCTGTCTCTAAACATTTACCTATCCTGGACATTTTATAGAAATGGAATCATATGGCAGGTGGCCTTTTGGGACTGACTTTTTTCACTTAGGCTAATTCATTCCAAGGCTCCTGCATGTTGCAGCATGTATCAATACTTTTATTTCAACACTGCATTTGTTTTTATTGCTGAATAATATTCTATCATGTGATTGTGTCACATTTTGTTTATCCATTCTTCAGCTGATGGGTATATGAGTTATTTTCACTTTTTGAATGGTATTGATAATGCTACTATGAACATTTGTATGTACATTTTTTGTGTGGAAATATGTGTTCAATTCTTTTGGGCATATACCCTAGGAATAGAATTGCAGGGTCATGTGTTCATGCTATGCTTAACCTTTTGAAGAAGTGCTGATGGAAGGGTAAAGTAGTACCCTCCCAACATAGGATATCAATTTGAATTGATACAAGCATTACTTTGAATGCTACTCTTGAAATTTAATATGAATAAAAAACTGTAGGTTCAGATAATTTAAGGAGATCATCCATGGCTATATCAAAAGAATAAAGTGAAGGCAGAAGTCAGGGTTCGAGCCTGGGTCTACCTGGTTCCTAGGCCTGTCCTCTCTCCACTGGCATAAAAAGTCTTCAAAAACATTAGTTGGTAACTATGTGAGATTATAATGTGTTGACTAGCTTGATTGTAGTAATCATTTCAAAATGCATACATGTGTAAAATCATCACACTATACATCTTGAATATGTACAATTTTATTTGTCAATTCTATCTCAATAAAGCTGGAAAAAAAGGAACCTGTTGGTCCTTAATTTTCTATTTATTTATTTATTTATTTATTTAGAGACGGAGTTTCGCTCTTGTTACCCAGGCTGGAGTGCAATGGTGCGATCTCAGCTCACCGCAACCTCCACCTCCTGGGTTCAGGCAATTCTCCTGCCTCAGCCTCCTGAGTAGCTGGGATTACAGGCACACGCCACCATGCCCAGCTAATTTTTTGTATTTTTAGTAGAGGCGGGGTTTCACCACGTTGGCCAGGATGGTCTTGATCTCTTGACTTTGTGATCCACCCGCCTCGGCCTCCCAAAGTGCTGGGATTACAGGCTTGAGCCACCGTGCCTGGCTTAATTTTCTATTTAAAACACACTTTGCTTTTTATGATTTTATGTCCTATAGTTTAGTAAAGCCTAATAAAAAATACACTTACGGAAAGATACAAAAATTCTATTTTTAATAAATCCTGTGTCTCAGTGGGAAAATAATTTATGCTCAATCAATTTTATGTAAATAGACTCAAAAGTAAAAGTAAGTATATTAGTCATTCCTAGACTACTCTATTCTTTTTAAAAAAATAATGCAAAAAAAAATCTCTGTTTATTCTGTCATTCTGTAGAACTTAGCCACAATAAAGTATTATGGGTGCTGCTGCCTGCCACTCACTCTTTCTACATTCCTGCTCCAAGAGCCAGCACAAGCCAAAGTATATGGAGGCAGGCCAAGAGGGCAGCTTCCTGCCACTGTAATTGTGAGGTCAAAAAGCCTACGTTATACAAGGCTTATAATGCAGAAAAGAAGGAAATTCTGTCTTACTGATTAAATACAAAAGCCACTTTGAAAAGAAGACAACCACTAAAAACCTCATTCCTTTTAAAATACATTTAAAAATTGTATTTGGAATAGGTACATTTTGGGATTCCTTTCTCTAAGAACCCACTTCACTCTTCCCCACATCTGTCATCAGATTTTTTCAGGGTAGCGCCTAAAAAACGTGTTTATATTATATACCTGTGTTTATAATATGCTGTTGTCTTCTGATAGGAGATTGGACCAGGGCTTGGCTCAACCTACAGCAAATTGTCCTGTTTTCTGGAAATTTAAAATCAGGTTTAAGGGATTCTAGCTGCCGTTTGGGATAAATTGTGCAATTAGGAATTGTGGTAAATTGTCTTCTGCCATGTCATCTAAGTGCTTCTGCACCTTGTACATGAAGATGTACAAAGTAGAGGATTTGAAGAGATTCCAGTCCTCCTTGAGAAGCCAAATCTCAAAGCTGCCTTTGATGTTTATGAGATTTCCCCTAGGATCTACCTTAAGTTTCTGTTACTTACAAGCAAAAAACATTGATTCAAGCTGCCTAGATCGAGAAAAAGAAGGAAGAAATGCTTTTTCCCTCTTCTTCATGAATTTGCAGATAGATGTGTGCACACAAAATGTCATAATTTTATACACACTAATGTAGCAAAGAGAAATCCTATAGAGATCGAGTGTTTTTCATGGTTCCCTTAACTAACTGGAGAAGTGGTCACAGAGTAGGCCAGGAACCCTGTGTTCAGCACTAGAAATCTGAAAAAAAAGAAGCTTTTATTTGAATGTTGTGATTTGCATCATTTGAATTTTGCAGCAACAGCAAAGTTCTAGGTTTTTGAAAGCCTGATTATTTTTTTACCCTGAAAACATATTCCTCATGACTTTAGAAAAGATAAAACTCATTAAAAGTGTAATATTAAAGGTTTACTTTTTGAAAGCTCTTATTTTTACTTTGAACTCAAAATGACATTTAATTATGTGAATTATTACTTGGAATTAGTTTACTCTTTGTAATAAGAGACTCTCAGAGTTTCACATAGTTTTCTAATTTTGTATTGCTAAAGAGACCACACAAAGCCTCTAAGAAAATCAGTAATTTGATGATTTGGGGAAGAAAAGGGCTTTTGAGTAAAGTAGGTAACTGGAAATGATTTTTCTGCAGAGATGACTAATTTCAGTGTTTGAAAGTTTCATTTACATAAATATCTGTCTGTAATTTTGAAAATGTTTGAAAAGTGTTTTCCCTTTGTTTTTGAAACACAGAATATTATGTAAATACTTTCAGTATAATACTCAGTGAAATTTAGACTGATGAGGAATTTGAGAAAAATCAAGTTAAAATGCTTATGTTATTAATATCGTATTTTTGAAGAATTAAATGATAATAGCAATAAACATGTTTGGTTTCAGTTTTACCGAGTCTGAAATAGGCATTAGTTTAAAAGTATGTTTGATATAAAATTGCTCCATAATGCTCAAGTATATACAACAATAAAATAATGTGGTATTCTAAGTTAAAAGAAGTCTGACTAAGCCATCAGAGCTGTACAATGCCCAGTATCGAATATCATGGAGATAGACACTCCTGTAAAGTATGCAAGTACCCAAATTTGAAGGAATTTTTGGTTTTTAGTGTATCATGGGTAGAGATGGACCAATCTTCTTCTTTGTCAACTGGAGACAGGGATTTTCTCCAAGATTTCTAAAGCCCAGTAACTGGTGTACAGATTCTGTAGGCACATCTTGAAAACCATTCCTATCTGGAGAACTGCAAACAAATGGGACCTAGTTTTTTGTTACTCATGGAAACTTTTAAACCTTTGTTATCACCCCAAGTTGCAAATACTACTTACAGTCTCTTTTGGTTGAGCCACTTTTCCCTTCTTCAGGGAACTGCCAACAACAGCTTCTCTCTCTCTTTCTTTTCTTACACTTTAAGTTCTGGGATACATGTGCAGAACATGCAGGTTTGTTACATAGGTATACATGTGCCATGGTATGGTGGTTTGCTGCACCCATCAATTGGTCATCTACATTAGATATTTCTACTAATGCTGTCCCTCCCCTAACTCCCACCCCCCGACAGGCCCATGCATTCTTGTTGTTCAACTCCCATTTATGAGTGAGAACATGTGGTGCTTCGTTTTCTGTTCCTGTGTTAGTTTGCTGAGAATGATGGTTTCCAGCTTCATCCATGTCCCTGCAAAGGACATGAACTCATCCTTTTTATGGCTGCATAGTATTTCACGGTATTTATGTGGCACATTTTCTTTATCCAGTCTATTACTGATGGGCATTTGGGTTGATTTCAAGTCTTTGTTATTGTGAACAGTGCTGCAATAAACATATGTGTGCATGTGTATTTATAGTAGAATGATTTATAATCCTTTGGGATTTCTCTTTTGTCAGTAGACCTCCACCTTACAAATAATCCTGGTGGCAGTTTGTATGAGTCAGACTCCTTCAGTTGCACAGTACAAGATCAAAACTCAAACTCATTTAGGCACATCAAGAGAGTTTAGGTGTTTCATCTGTTTGGGCTCCTATAACAAAATATCACAGATCGGATAACTTGTAAACAGCAATTTATTTCTCACAGTTTTGAAGGCTGGGAAGTCCAACATCAAGGCACCAACAGATTTGGTGTCTGCTGAGGGCTTGCTTCCTGGTTTGTAGATGTCTGTCTTTTCACTAACCTTACATGGTAGACAAAGACTACCTAGCTCTCTAGGGTTTCTGTAAAATCATGAATCCCATTCATGTGGGTGTAACCCTAATGACTTAATCACCTCCCAAAGGTCCCACCTTCTAATATCATCACCTTGGTGATTAGGTTTTAAAATATGAATTTGGAGGCTAAGAGGGACAAACACATTCAGACCATAACAATTGCCTTAAGAAAACAGGAGCTCCCTAGGTACCCCTGGCTTTGTAACTAAAGCTTGACACAACATCCATTCCTCTCTGCTCTTTGACCTCATTTTCCCTATGTGGGCCTTTTTTCTCAAGCAGAATGTCCCTACCAACTGCAGAAGTGGCTCTGTCAGCACTTGACTCACTTTACTCTTCGTTTTTATGAAAGTCTCAGAGAATGGTCTGATTGGTCTAGAATATAAGCTCATTCTTGAAGTGACCACTATGAACAGGGAGAAAAACATTTGGATTGGCCAGGCAGAAGACACAGTATAGAACAAATTCCATCGGAATGATCAGAATAAGGAAAGAAGTTGCTCCTTAGAGAAGAAAAGTTAAAAAAAGAAAAAAAAGAAGTCATGTTCACTGCTGCAGGGCTTTCTTTATCAGGGCTCCAGAAATGTAAATAATCTACTCATGTCCCTTTGCTTAGACCAAAGGCCTTAAATTTAGAACACAAGTGGAGGGGCAAAATACCGCTCCTTCTTTATCTCTTTTAGTAGTAAAATCAAAATACATATTTTTATTTCACTTGGTTACCTTGCTGTTTTAAAGCGAAGTGCATACTTTAGGAGTCTCAATGATACCAAACATTAAAAGCATTCTGTTTGTTATCATGTTGCTTATAGTCATATTAAATACACACAATAATATTTCCAGGTTTGGTTAGAATCTTAATCTCCCCAGGACTTATGAAATCACCTTCTACCTGGTGGATTTTTTTTAGTAATTCATTTTTCAAATGTATTTGAATGGTTGCTGCTATTATAGATTAGTCCCCGTAATGTTCAGCTTGATTTGTGAATAAAATAAAATGTATCTTGCACTTATTACATTCCAAAAACATGCAACACTCTAGGGCATTGGTAGATGGTACAATACGTTTGGAAAGTTTTCAATCTGTTGAAAACAATAGATTTATGATCATATAACTAACAGAAAAATTATTGTACTGTAATGACAGCAAAAGTTAGCAAGTACTGTAATCAAGGGAAAAATGCAAAGTTTGGGCAGAGTAGAGTGGGGATTATCTGAGGGATCTCATTTTCAGGTAAAAAATATCCGAAATTGTAAAATGACATTTCTAGGCTTCACTGAAATCTTCATTTTGAGCTTGCCATGCCTTTGTATGTGCCCAGTATTCCAGCCAGATAAGTTAGCTGGCATTGAACTGTCACCCTAAGTTGTACTCCTCCTAGTTCATTCTTCTCTTCATTCTGTTGCTTCATCCTGGACTGTCCTTCCCACATCATGTCTACTCTGATATTTTGCTTTAATATTCAGCTCAAGCACTTTCTTCTCCTTTAAGGTTTCCACTTTACATTTTGAGTTTGATTTCTCTCTGATGACACTGTAGCATTGTCTGCTATTTCCCATAGTATTTATCCTGTCATTTTTGTGTTATAGTTGTTGTGATATTATAGTTTACTGTTTCCCTGCTTCTTCTTTGACCCACTTAGACCTCCTACATGATTCTTTCTTTTATAATAGCTCTCAAAGTTGCCTCTTTTCATTGAGAAAATGAAGCTGATGGGGTTTCTTATATTCCCACCAGAAAATAGCCATCTATACTTCACCTTTCTTACTGTTACCTAAGATGATATTATCTCTATTCTGTTGCAAATCTCATTCTTCTATGATTTAAGCACTCTGATGATAAAAATCGTATCTGCTGCCCTTTTACCATTGGTTCCTACTTCTGTATTTTTAATTTCCATTAGCATATAAACATTTTTGTTATTCTTATCTTGAATAAAAGGTGACTCTGACTTGAAGTCTCATTTCAGCTATCATCTTCTTTCTTTGTTTACCTTCAGGCAAAACTTCTTGAAAGGGTTTACCATAATCATTTTCTGTACTTCCTTATTACGAAACTTAGATTAGTGATTTTGGAATGACCCCACACTACACCAAGATTATGCTTGTCTGGGTTGTCTATAGTTCTAAATCCAACATACTTCTCCCTTTCCTTTTCTTGATATTTTAGCAGCATTTATTAAAATCGATAATTTTTTTTCCTCTTTGGAAGCATACTTTTCTCTTGGATTTCATCACGACACCCTGAACTGTCTTTCTCATTGGCCACGCCATGTAAGTCTACTTGATTGTTCCTTGCCCTCATTTCATCCCCCAAAATATTGTAAACCCTTGAGCTTAATTCTTCACTACGCATGAGCAAGCTTTTTTTCTTTTATAAGCATCATGAACAAGGAAGAAAATCACTTTGTTTCAGTTGAAAAGAAAATGTGTATATGCATCTCAAGCTGGGTTTCAAATGAATATTTTTGCAGCAAAACAAACATAAGTTTCACATGAAAGACAAAAATTTCCATTTTTATTTTTAGTTTAAAACACAATATTTTTATGGCTATATAGCTTAATTCAAAAAGTCACAAAATCAACACATTTACATAGTTTTACTAGCACTATATTAAACTTGGACATATCACTTGAAAATGTGTTTTCAAAGTCTTGTACAAAAAGAGACATTAGGCTATATTTTTGTTTGTATTGCTTTGGCTAAAGGTTTTAGTAGCTTTATTATTCAACATGGTCAATAAAATTTTATGTATGTAAATAAAATTATTTAAAACCCCATTTTCTATCTTTATTAAAATTAAATCTACTCACTTCATCTTTAGAACAAATTAATCCCATTTTGGCTTAAGCTAGTTATTATGTTGTTCTCATGAACCTTTAAAATTTATGAAAAGAAAGCAATTAATTTCAACAATCATAAAATAACCTCTACTACTTTTTAAAAAATAGTAAACATTAACTTTAAAGCTACTTAAGTTGGAAAAAAAAATTACTTTTATATCACATACCATTGCTCATTAGTATCTTGTAGAGTAGCAAATTGTGATAAGACGTTTAGGTCTACTTAGATACACTAAAAATATAGTCAAATGTGAACTAAATAAAGGAAAGTATGAAGTTTTCTTAGGCTAAATACTGACTAGCACTAGAATTAATATTATCTGTGAGAAAGGATAAACACAGAAAAAGAGAAGGACAAGTTGGCTAAACTCAATACATGAAATTATTATTGAATTATACTGATTATGTAAGTATACAAGATATTGAAATGACTATATTAATGACATTTATAGTCATTTATGAAATGACTATGTTTATATAGACTCCATCTCAAAAAAAAATTCACAATGAGATATGACCTCACATCTACGAGATGGCTATTATCAGTTTTAAGTACAAGAATCTTGCCACTTGAAGTCAAAACATTTTCCTCGGGACCTTGCAGAGACCTAAAATATTTTTTTAAGGATTCCTCCGGTGTACAAATTTGAGAAAGGCTGATCTAGGAATATCAGGATTATCCCATTTAAAGCATTTCATAGAAATCACTAGATAGCAACCTTAACAAGTCATTTGGCTGGGCATGGTGGCTCACACCTGTAATCCTAGCACATTGGGAGGCTTAGGCAGGTGGATCACGAGGTCAAGAGTTCAAGACCGGCCTGGCCAATGTGGTGAAACACTGTCTCTACTAATAAAATACAAAAATTAGCCATGTGCGGTGGTGCATGCCTGTAATCCCAGCTACTTGGGAGGCTGAAGAGCTGGAGAATTGTTTGAACCCAGGAGGCAGAGGTTGCAGTGAGCCAAGATTGCACCACTGCACTCCAGCCTGGGCAACAGAGCAAGACTGCCTCAGAAAACAAAACAAAAATAAAAATAAAATGAATAAAAATAAAAATTAAATTTAAAAATGTGATTTGTTTATCTTCCAGCTAGTAAATTAATCATTCAAGATTTACAGTGGTTCCAAACTTCCTCAGTTTTCTGAGAAGGGACTTTAGTATTCAGACCTACTGATAATGATTTTCTTCCTCACTCTAGAAACCTGCTTTTTAGATAGCCCGTTTGGTAAATGACACCATTATCCACCATCATTCAATATTCAGTTTGAAATGTCTCTTTTTCTTACTCTCCCCTGCCATTTCCCTGCCATTTAGTAGAGCAAGACCAATCCAATCTATCTTTGTTGAATATCCTGAACCCTCACACACCTCTTTCTATTGCCACTGCTACCCTCTTGTGCAAAACACAACTATTTTTTCCCTGATTATCCAAATAGCTACCTAACTAGCCTCCCTTCATTCACTGTTTCCTTCTGCCTGTCCAATCTTCTCTGTATAGAAATTGTGAAAAATTGTCAAAATCTCAAATCATCGTATCCTTTCAGTTTCCCCACCCTTCTCCCAAAATTAAGATTCTCCAATAGTTTCCAGTCATGTTTAAAATAAAATAGATGTCCTATCTCCCAGGCCTGTATGATTAGCCCCTGCCCACATCTGTGACTTCATCCTGTTAATTCCCCTGACTCTCTGTCTCCATACTTCAGCCACCTTGTCCTTTCTGTTCTCTGAAGAGCCTAGCTGATCCCCAGCTTTGTCCCTTGCAATAGCTGGTTCACTTTCCTGGAGATGTCTCGCTCCTGATTTTCTCTCAGCTGCCTCCTTATGTTTCATATCATCTCTTAAAGTCATTTATCAGAGAGGCTTTCCCTGAGCCTCAATTTACAGTAATCACTGAGTTATCCTTTAAAGAAAAAACAAAAACTAATGTGTATTTGACAAATAAAAACTGTATGTATGTATTTACAGTATACAAGCTGACATTTTGATATACGTATACATTGAAATACTTAAGTCAAACTATTTGACATATCTATCACCTTGCATGCTTATCATTTTTCTGTTATGGGAACATTTAAGGTCTATTCCTTAGGAATTTTCAAGTATCCAATACATTATTTTTTCTTTCTTTTTCTAAAATGACAAAAAATCGCATTTTGTTGTGTGTACAACATGTTGTTTTGAAATATGCATATATTGTGGGATGACTGAGCTTAAATTAACGTATGCATTACTTCACATGCTTATCATTTTTTTGTGGTGAGAAAACCTAAAATCTACTTGTTTAGTGATTTTCAAGAATACAATATGTTGTTATTAATACATTAACTAGAGTTACCATGCTGTACAGTAGATACCCTGAGCTTATTTCCCCATTCTAACTGAAATTTTGCACCCTTTGACCAACATCTCCTCATTTCCTTACCTTCATCTCCAGTCATCAACAACCACCATTCTACTATCTGTTTCCACGAGTTCAATTTTTCTTGATTCCACATGTAATTGGGATCATGTGGTATGTCTTTCTGTGGCTGTCTTATTCCACTTAGCATAATGTCCTCCATGTTTACCTATGTCTCATATGACAGAATTTCTGTATTATATCTATTTCAATTATCTGAGGGGAACTTGGCATTTTTGCAGGTTTCTGATTTACGTACAATTTATTTGCTTGCTTTTGGTTTCTTCCCAATAGAAAGCAAACTTAATGGAAGCAGGGATGTTATCTATTATCTATTGTCCGTATTGTTTACCACTGTATCCCCAGCCAATAATACTGCCTGGCACAGCAAAGTATTTAAAAAATAAATAAATCCTTTTGTTTTATGGCCACACTAATGAAAATACAGATTGTTAGTGACTGGTGTATTATCTTCCTTCCAGCTAGGTTCTGAGGAGAAGGTCAGAAGCATGTGACAACCCTTCTGGCCATGGTAAACACCATGTGACATATACAAGTTATGTGGATATCCTCATCACCTTAGTTTCCTCGTGTGTAATATGAGAGTGTTGGATCAGAATTATGTCCAAGTTCTTTTTAGCTCTGCATATAGACATTTCATAAATAGATATGAACTGTACCTTAAGATTCCAGTATCTCTAATTACTAAGTATTGGTATCAAACTCTGCTTTGAACTGTAACAGCAAGAATATCATGCGTATTAACACAGAGATCCTTGATGTGCCTGAGATATTCTAATCAGCTCAAATTACATTCTCTGATAACATGGCTTATTATACACTGTATCTCAAACAACTCTAGCTATTGCTATAAAATTTTCAATTTTATAGCAGTAAAACTTCGATTAAGGTAAAGTGAAGAGATAATAATGTTTCTAAATCTTAGGACATTTTTTTCCTCTGTTACTGATGTGGGAGACTTTTCAAAATGTATTTCTGTCTTTCACTGGAAATATTTATTTCCATTTCCCTACAGCATTGCTACAGCATTTTTGTAGGAAATTAACAGTAAGTGGTGACTGGCAGTTAAACTGACAGAAACACATTATTTTGGGGGGAGATGGAGGAAAAGCATTTGCAAAATCAATATGAACCCATTTGGGAAAGTAGAGTTGTTTAGAGAAGTATAAATACTTTCACTCACTTTTTGTCCACTTACTGAATATACCGTGTGAAACTAAAATCGAAAAAGCAGTGTTCTTCTGAACATCATTCCATTACATATTACATCATATAAAAATAGGATTTTATGGTTATTATGAAAATATTTTCTTCCCATTCATATGGAGAATCTAAAAAAGTCAAAAGTTATACAAGCAGACACTAGAATGGTGGTTGCTGGGGGTGGGAGCAGTTGGGTGATATTAGTGAAAGGTTATAGAGTTTCAGCTATGCCAGGTGAATTGTTCTGGAGATCTAATATACAGCATAGTGACTACAGTTAATAGTAATGTATAACTGACATTTGCTAAGAAAATAGATCCTATATACAAGCACACAAATAGTAACTGTGAGGTAATTAATATGTTAAGTAGCTTAATCATAGTAATAATTTTACAGTGTGTATGTATGTCAAAATATTACATTTGGCCCCTGAATTATGTACAGTTTTATTTGTCAATTGCACTTCAATAAAGCTGAAAATATAAACTTGTGTGCTATAAATGTAACTAACATACTGAAGTAAATATAAATTTAAGTGTATACTTTACTAAAATTTGAGAATGATTTGTTAAATAGCTGTAATATGAAGGATAATGCATAAAACCTTTATTCTCAATTTAACATAGTATAAATTAGCTTAAAAAATTTATTATGGCTGGGGGTGGTGGCTTACACCTGTAATCCCAGCATTTTGTGAGGCCCAGGTGGGCAAATCACTTGAGGTCAGGAGTTTGAGACAAGCCTGGCCAACTTGGTGAAACCCCATCTTTACCAAAAAATACAGAAAATTAGCTAGGTGTGGTGGTGGTGCATGCCTGTAATGCCAACTAATCTGGAGGCTGCGGTGGGAGAATCGCTTGAACCTGGGAGGTGGAGGTTACAGTGAGCCGGGATTGCAACCACTGCACTCCAGCCTGGGTGACAGAGCTACCCTCCATCTCAAAACAAACAAACAAAACAAAAATTTATTGTAACCTTTCAAGAAACTGCAAAGAGATGAGACAGATGAGGTTTGAAGAGTAAACCAGTGGGAGAAAATAGCCAACTTGATAGGACACTGGATGCCATTTTGAATGCCAAAATTGGGGTCCCAAGAAAGCCCAGGAAATACTGTGGAGGCAAAAGTCACCTGGGCAGAGAATCATCAAATGGGAGGAAGAAGAAACTGCAAAAGCCAAAAGGGAAGCTTTATCAACTTTACAGTTACTCACATGAGCATATAATTTGCAAATGCAAACAAATAAATATTTCATGGTGGTTTAAACTTACCTAAGCATTTCAAGTCATCATTAAAGAGAGAGACATACAGTTGAGTTGGCCATCATAAGGCATTTAGTTAATGAAAAGCCATTGTTATTAGTGGACTTTATTATTTATTTGAAAACAGCAAGCAGAAAGTTATCTACAGGTCAGCAAATAGCATAGACAATTGAAAGCACGTAGACTCCTTTAGCATCTACAGTTTTACCTGATTAGATTTTTCAATTAGATGCTATACAGTGCATTATACAAAGAAGTTCCATACTCCCTAGGTAGATACCATAGTTTATGGATGCCTTACATTCTATTAGTCTTGGTATAATGGGAAAGCAACAGCAAGATTATACCATTCATCCCTAAAGATCATGATGTAAATATTTGCAGCCATATTGAAACAGACTATATTTCTATCAACTATTTGTGCTATTTTCTCCTTTGTGTCTCAAATGGTAACATATAATATATAAAGTTTTATGATAAAACAATAATTTTTTTTACTAAAAATAGAAGGCAGTATTATAGTTAGTTGTTTTGTATTTATTTTATTATTATTTATTAATTTATTTTGAGATGAAGTCTCACTCTGTTGCCCAGGCTGGAGTGCAGTGGCACGATCTCGGCTCACTGCAACCTCTGTCCCCCTGGGGTTTGAGTGATTCTCCCGCCTCAGCCTCCTGAGTAGCTGGGATTACAGGCCCCTGCCACCTCACCTGGCTAATTTTTGCATTTTTATTAGAGACAGAGTTTCACCATCTTGGCCAGGCTAGTGTTAAACTCCTGACTTAGTGATTCACCTGCCTTGGCCTCCCAAAGTTCTGGGATTACAGTGTGAGCCACATCACCTGGACTATAGTTATTTAAAATAAATAATAATATAACAGCCTATAATACCATAACAAATTTAACACATATGATTTTGGGATAATTTGTCTCCATACAAAACAAAATATAATCTCCAAACTCCCAAAGAGCAGAATTTTTCAATGTTTTGCAAGTTTAGATTTTTGGTGGTGTTTTGTGGTAGAAGGGTAAAAGACATTCCTGAGATAAAATTAATTTTTCTCTGTGACTCCAGGATGTGTCCATTATAATAATATGTCACATTTTTATTGCATAAACATGGAAACCTTTGAATAATGGAAGTAACTACATTATCAAAAAGATTTTGTGGCTCTGCACAGCCATGTTGCATGACCACCCAAAGTGAGAGAGTGGAAATAAAAAATTCAGCATATATTAGAATGTTGATACTGTCATTTAACAAAAAACAATTGTTGTTAAATATACAATGTTATAAAATTAATAGGAAACAGCATTTTGGTTTAAAAGTAAACTTTTCAGTCCTTATCTAATATCATTTTAAATATATTGAAAGAGATTCTACAGGCCAAGGAATTAAAGTAAGTTGATTAAGTAATTTCCTGCTGGATAGAAAACTTAAAATGCTCATAAGTTTACATGCAGAGATTTAGTTCTCAAATAACAGATTTGAGTTATTTGTCAGCTTTTAGATATCATTGCAACAGAATTCTAGAAAATATGTAAAAGAGGAAAATAGAATGATTGCTTATAAACCAGGGAGCATGGTCTCAAGAGGATAATCCACGATAACTTTCAAGGGTGGCATTGTTTCAGTCAAACTTGATTTAAGATGAAAGAAACACAACTTATTAGTTTTTAATAGACTGATTTTTTTAGAACAATTTTAGATTTATGGAAAATTGAGCAGATAGCACAGAAAGTTTCCTTCCCATATACTTCCTCTGCCCAGTTTCCTCTATTATTAACATCTTGATTAGTGTGGTAATTTTTTACAATTGATATATCAATACGGATACATTACTATGAACTAAAATTCATAGTTGTTATTAGGATTCACTCTGTATTGTGTAGTTTGTAGTTTTTGATGAATGTATACTGTCATATATTCATTATTATCTTAAAAATCTTTGTTCCACTTGTTTATCCATTCTCTTCTATCCTAAATCTCGCCAATCACTGAACTTTTAACTATAGTTTTGTCTTTTTCACAACGTCATGCAGTTGGAATCCTACAGTATGTAGTCTTCTCAGGCTGGCTTCTTTGTCCATTTAAGTTTCTTCTACATCTTTTTATGGCTTAATAGCTTGTTTCTTTTTGTTGCTGAATATTATTCCATCGTCTGGATGTACCACATTTGTTTGTCCGTTCACTGTTTTAAGGAGATCTTGGTGTTTCAAGCTTGGACCACTCAGGAATAAAGGTGCTGTAATCAGTCATTCATGCACAGATTTCTGTGCAGATGTAAGCCTTCACCTCATTTAGGTAAGTATATAGGAAGGAGATCTCTTGATCTTCTGGAAAGACTGTGGTTAGTTTTGTAAGAAACTTCTAACTCTTGAAAAATGGCTGTGACATTTTTCATCCCCATCAGCAAATGAATGATAGTTCTGTTTGTTCTGCATTCTTACAGCATTTGATATTGTCTTTTTTGTTTGTTTTTTGATTTTAGCCATTAGAGATTTGGGCTTAGTGTTGATTTGGGTATTTTTAAAAATCTATTTTAATTTGCATAGTTATAATATCATGAAGGCAGTAAAATCTATTGGTTCAAATACAAAAAGTAAAAATTGTAGACATAGTTAATCTAAAGAATTATACTGACAAAATGTATAAAATTTGCAATATACATAAGTTCAATAATCTATTAAGTTGGACTTTCAAGTACGTTGTTTACCTCAATAACCTTAAAACTGAGTATTTCCACCTGTTCTTTTTGCTTCTTTCATGAGGAAAGTACTTTTATCTGTGGAACTCAAATACTTTTTTTCTCATTTTATCCTGTTAGAAATATAATTTATTTCAGAGAAAGTAATGTGAACATGAGAAGTAATTATAAACAAAGATAACAGGTTTTCCTCATAATATCTCCCATCTTATTTCTCACATGTTGCAGACATTTGATACATTTCACAAAGTCTTAACAATTCTTAGAATAGAAAAATGATTGAAGCAGCTCAATTTTTTTTTAATTTTTAATTTTTATTTATTTATTTATTTTTTTATTATTGCATTTTAGGTTTTGGGGTACATGTGAAGAACATGCAAGATTGTTGCATAGGTACACACATGGCAGTGTGGTTTGCTGCCTTCCTTCCCCTCACCTGTATCTGTCATTTCTCTCCATGCTATCTCTTCCCACCTCCCCACCCCCCTTTTTATTCTAATTACTTAATTGGAGCCTTAAGTGGGTGGAATTGTGTATTCAAGTTCTAACCCCTGAAAACTATGAATGTGATCTTAGTTGGAAATAGCGACTTTGAAATGTAATTAGTTATGCATCTTGAGATGGTCTTAAATCTGATAACTTGTATTCTTATAAGAGAAGGACAGGACAAAGACAGAGACAGAGAGAAGGTCATGTGAAAACAGAGGGAGAGACTGAGTAATGCATCTACAAGTTAGGGAACTGGAAGGATTGTTGCTAGGAAGAGGCAGGGAAGAATTATTCCCTAGAACCCTCAGAGGAAACAGAGCCCTGCCAACACCTTGATTGCACACTTCTGCCTTCAGAAGTTTGAATAAATAAATTTCTATTGTCTTAAGCCACCCAGCTTGTGGCAATGTGTTATGTGGTCCCACTAAACAAAAACAGGGAATATTTATATCTGAATAATATATGGTGAATGTCTTATTCTCAGGAACACAAAGATATGAATCAGGCTATTAGTTTAATGAAGCGGAGTTTATTCCTTAACTATAAATGCTACTTTTTTTGTTATTGCAATTATTTTTTATTTTGCTACTGTAAGCATGCTATTGCCTAAAAGTTTTAAGGCTTAGATTTCATAAATGGAGGATTGTTAAAATGTTCATATAAATTTTTATTTTAATAAACTCTTATATGGCACAAAGTCATTTACTTGCTTCAGAATAGGTAATGAAAATGTAGCCTTATTATATTTAAACTAAGTTCCCACAGGGTACTTTGCTTATTAATTTGGTGCTAATTTAATAACAAAAAAAGCTTCCAGTTTGAAGGCCTGAAGATAAGTGAATTTCCTTGGCTAGGGAAAAGTACAACAACACATTTCATAGAGACTTATTTGGAAGGCTTTTTTCTTTCCTTGATGTATGAAACTAGGACAGGAAACATTTCTAATTCAACAGTGAACAACTGACATAAAGAAATGTTTGACTAAATCCATAATCTAAAAGCAGACTTCTTTAAATGCAGAAAATCTTCTGGATTTTAGAGGTTGTGTCCTGAAAGAATTTGAGTCTGCATTGTGACTTATAGACCAGAAAAAGACAGAAGCCTGTTTTAATAAAGTTTATATTTTTAAAAACATTTTTTATTGAAGTCCACAAGGCTACAATAAAAGCTTCTTTCAATTGGTTAAGAAAAATTTTTTAAATTGCATTCCAATCATTTCTGAGAAAATGAAATGGTTAGATTCTGAAATTAATCATTTAATACCTTTTAAGTTAGAATATCTTATTGATAATGTGGATGAAAAAAGGAGAGCATATATTATGGACTAAATGCATGTATTCCCTCAAAATTGACTTCTAATGTGCTGTATTTCAAGGAAGGAAATAATGAGCATTAAATAAGTTCACAGAGTAGAACCCTAACTCAATAGAATTCGTCTCCTTATGAAAAGAGACACCAGGAAGCCTTCACCCCTTCTCCACCCTTGGCACATACATCAAGGAAAGGTCATGTCTTTCTTCATACATGTCTTCCAACATAGAAAGAAGGTGGCTGTTTACAAGCAAGGAAGAGAGCCCTCACCAAAAATCAGATTTGTCTGCCCTTTTGTCATGGGCTTCTAGCCTCTAGAACTGTGAGAAAATAAATTTCTGTTGTTTAAGCCATTCAGTCTGTGGAGTCTTGTTACAGCAGCCCAGAGTAATACAGCATGTAACCACAAAATTAGTCCTTAATCGAATGCTTCATGTTTCTTAGAAATTTTATATAAATCTCACTTTTAACCAAACGAACTGAAGGTAATGGAAAAACCATTTGGTTTTTAATACAGTGACATCAAATTTTCATCTTGGTGCATCTTTGACCTTAACAGTATAATATTCTGCACAATTTAACATGGGTGGTAAACATACTGCCTATGTCTACATCTCCCAGACCAGCTTAGCATTCAGTGTCAGTTGTTGAATAATTTAAAAGGAAGATCCATCTTGAAATCTTTGTTAGAGAATGCTGTCTGACATAAATAAAAAATAATAGTTTAGATGGTAAAGAATGATCTGATTATTAAATGAAGAAACTCTTTAAAATTCAGTGTTTTTTTTTTGTATTTGTGAATCAAATTAATTTTAAAGCTGTCAAAATTATTCATTTACATTGTTTAGTGTTTCTGGGTTTACAAAAACTTTGTTTTGCTTAAATCTGAGAGGATCCTGGCTCAGATAAAGTTTTCATAATGAGAAAAATAGCTAAGAGACAAGCAAAGTTCTGCAGGAACCATTTGAGTATTTACTAGCTTTTGACATATGAGGAAGATATCAGCTTGGAGGGCTAATATATATCTTTTTAAAACAAGTCTTGAAAGAATTTCTGCACTATTCTTAAGTGATTAATAAAAAGCTTACCTGTAAAAATGTGTACATAAATAGGCATGCAGTTTGTTCTAAAATTTTAAACACCTTCTTCTAAGTTGCATTTAAATCTTCATCGAAGCATTATTAATTGATAATTTTAAGTTTTGTTTCTAGCTACACATTCCATTTTCTTGTTAAAATTAAAAGTATAAAGAAGCTTTCACTTATATTAATTTGGGTCTATAATTACAACTTTGTCCTTCCAAAGTTTTTCACCACAAGAGTTTTTTTACTACTTTCTCTCATTTACCTCATACTTGGTAAGATTTTGTTCACCAAATATGTAACATTTAGAAAATAAAGCTTTACTAATTTGACATTAATTTAAAAAAACATATTACTTTTTTTCTGTTCAACATAAGATATTCAGTCTGGCCACTGGGCTGATATAATTTCAGTTAAAAGAAAAGCTGTCTGGTATTTTAGGTAACCTGGGTAGTTTGATCCAAAGCAAGGTAAGCAAATACATGACTGTGATTGATCATTATGAAATATTAATCTGTGGACTCCATTCTTATCTTAATTGGTTCCCTCAAGGAAAAATGCCACCTTGAAAACGACTGATACAAATCTTCAAATTCTAGTTCTGTTCTTTATATGCTAAAATAACCAACTGTACTGTTCTTTATTACCTCACATCTCATTTTTGCTCAAAAGCTGTTATAACATTTGCTATCTTAGAAATGGAGTAAAATATATTTATATTAAAAGTAACAAATTAATTAAAGTCTACTGTTACACATTTTTAATACTACTTAAAGTGATAGCTAAGATACCATTTTGAAATGAAAGAACTCATAGCAATACTTTGAGCAAGGCATAATTACATAACAAGTCTGTGACTAAAAAATCTTAAATACATAAGCTTATTGAAAATCCCTTTTAAAAAACCTGCATCTTCTTTTTTGTGTTTCATTGACAAATTAATTTTTAAAACTTTAGGATAATATCTTGAGGCATCTCTGCAGCTTATCAATTAAGATACTGTATATTTTAAGAAACTGGTGTAACTATTGAAATGGAAGAGAAACTCATTGGCCTTGGCATCTTACTGGCAACTATTCAAGATGCCATGATGGATGTTTATCTCTAGGTCATACCATAGACCTATAAGATTGTTTTGAAATGAGTACTGCAGTTATCCAGGGAATAGGTAAACAAATGTTGGTAATGATACTAATACTTCCACAAATGTATTGCAGCTACATTAAATGTACCAATCTTACCAATCCTTTCTTCTGTATGATCAATTCTATTTGACTCTGAAGCATTCTTCAGTATGTCAATTGCATTTTTCAACTCCAGAATTTAGGCTGGAATCTTTTAAATTATTTTCATCTCTTTGTTAAAGTGATCTGATAGGATTCTGAATTCCTTCTCTGTGTTATCTCGAATTTCTTTGAGTTTTCTCAAAAAGCTACTTTAAATTCTGTGTCTGAAAGGTCACATATATCTGTCTTTCCAGGACTGGTCCTTTATGTCTTACTTGGTTTATTTGATGAGGTCATGTTTTCATGAATGATCTTGATGCTTGTCGGTGTCTGTCTGGGCATTGACTAGCTAAGCACTTATTGCAGTCTTCACAGTCTGGGCTTGTGTGTACCCATTCATCTTGTGAAGGCTTTCCGAGTATCCAAAGAGACTTGAGTATTGGAATCTATGCTTTTGGTCACTGCAGCCATATCTGCTTTAAGGGACACCCCAAGCCCGGTAATGCTGTGGCTCTTGCAGACTCAGAAATACAAATTTGGTTGTCTTTGATAAGATACAGAAGAATTCTCTGAGACTCTTGTTCTCTTCTCTTACTTTCTTATAAACAGAGTCATTCTCTCTCTCTCTGCCCTCTCTCTTTTTCTCTCTCTCCGTCTCTCTTTCTGCTGAGCTGCCTGGAGCTGGGAAGTGGTCACACTAGCAACCTTGTGGCCTCCAGCACTGGAACTGTGCTGGATCATAACTGCAGCCAGTACAGTACTGGCTGTCACCCGAGGCCCATGGTAACCACTGCCTGCCTACTGCCTATATTTGCTAAAGTCCCTAGGGCTCTATGATCGGCAGGTGTTAAAGTCAGCCAGACTTGTGTTCTTTTCTTCAGGGTGCCAAGGTCCCCCTAGCCCTGGGCAGATCCAGAGATGTTGTCCGGGAGCCAGGGCCAAGAGTTGGAAACCTTAGAAATTTGTGATGCTCTGTTCTACTGTGGCTCAGTTGTCACTCAAGCCACAGATGAAGTTCTTTCTGTTCATTCTTCCCTTTTCCACAAGCAGGGAAGTCTCTACCCATGGCCACCACTGCTCCAGGCCCACAGTGACTACTGCCTGGCTACAGCTGATGTTCACTCAAGACTCAAGGGCTTTGGTCTCTGACTCTCCCTTTGGAGCAGCGGGCTCCCCTCTGGCCCAGGACAGGTCCAGAAATGCTTCCAAGAGCCAAAGCCTGGAATTGGGGACCTCAAGAGGCTAGTTGGTGCTCTACCCCATGTGGCCGAGGTGATACTAAAGTTGTAAGATAAAGTTTCTTTTACTCTTTTCACTCCTTTTCTCAAGCCAAAGGACACTCTCCCCAATAGCCATGACAACTGGGAATGTGCCAGGTCACATGTGAAGCCAGCACAGCTCTGGGTCTCACCCAAAGCTGACAAGTACAATCTGTGTATTGCTGCTCATTATGTAGGAACCAAGGGCTCTTGATCTAGTGAGCAGATGATAAATTTTGCCAGGACTGGGTTCTTCCCTTCAAGGCAGTGGGTTCCCTTCTGGTCCAGTGTGTCTACAAATGTTGTTCGGGAGCTAGGATCTAGAACAGGGGGACTCAGGATTCTGCCTGGTGCCCTATTCTACTGTGGCTGAGATGGTATCCAAGTTGCAAATCCTCTCTTTTCTTCTCTCTCCTTTTCTCAAGTGGAAGATAGGATTTTCTCCTGGAGCTGCAAGCCGCTAGCTGAACTGCCTTGGGTTGGGGTAGAAGTGGTGCAAGGACTCCTAAGTACACTGGCTGTGAGCCCAGCATAACACTAGGACTTGCCAAGCATTCCAGTCCTTGTGACCTATACTGCCTTTCAGGTTTACTTAGCATCCCAGGATGGTGATGCTTGCCAGAACTCAGGTTCCAATTTGCTGGAATAGGTGATTCCCCTCTGGCTAGGGCTGGTCTAGATACTCCCTTTGTTGTCTCCAGCTGAGTTGTGCTCCCTGTTGTTTTCTGCTGTGACAGAGCAGCACTGGGTGCCAATGCAATGTACTGTAATCACTGCACCTTCCCTCCCCGACATGCACAGATTCTGTGTGCCACATAGCCACTGCCTGGGGGATGGGATTCAGGTGCTGCTGGCAATTTAAGGCTGTCTTTCCTACCTTCTTCAGTGTCTGCTTCAGTGATATGAGGTCAAAACCAGGTATGTGATGTCACCTAATTTTGGTTCTTATGAAGATGCTTTATGTGTGGATGGTTGTTCAATTTGATGTTCTCGTGGGGAGGACAATTGGTGAGGTCTTCTATTCAGTCTTCTTGCTCTGCCTGCTCAGGTTAAAAACTTTGAGTCCTCTGTTTCACATCTCCAGTAGATCCATCCAGTCTGTCCAATCCATTTATTGTACCTTAAGAACATCTAGAAACGTATTCCTTCTTACCACTTCCACAGCTACTGCCTTGGTTAAGCTGCTGTCATTTCTTACGTGGTCTACTATAAAGTCTCCTAATCCTGAATGCCTAAATAGAAGCAAAAGCAACTTTTGCTCTTGACCCCTCACAGTCTTATTTCAACACAGTAGTCAGAATGTCAGAGTAACTCTATCAAAACTCACATTACTCCTTCAGAGTTATTCCATAACATTCAGAATAAAAGTTAAAGTCCTTAAAATGGCCTTCAAAGTTTATACTGTTTAGCTCTTGTTACCTCTCTGACCCACCTCCTACTATCATCCCTGATTGAACTTTATTCCGGCTATACATTACTTTTGATTTGCCTCAAAATAACCAGGCATGCTTCTGCCTCAAAGACTCCCACTCCAGCCTCACTACCCCTGTTCATATGTCTGCCCTTTTTCCTTTAAATATTTTGTTCCCTTGCATTCTAAAAGCATGTGCACATGCACGCATGCACGTGTGTGCACTCTCACACACACACACACTCATACACTCACGCCCTGGCTACATTCCTGCTGTATTTTGTTCCATAGCACCTGTCATTCAGTAGCACACAATGTGTTTTAATTACATAGTCTGTTCATTTACTGTATATTCCCCCTTTCTGATTTTGAGCTCTAGAAACCAGGGATTTTGTTCTGTTTTGTTCAGCTCTGTACCTGTATATAGGACACTGAACAGATTGTAAGTGATACTCAATAACTATTGAATGAAGGAGTTACCTAAGCTAGAGGAAAGCATGTCAAATTAAAAACAATCAATGGCCCAGCAACGCGTCCAAAGGGAAAAAGTTAGCACCAGAATCTAAATAGGTCAGGAAGATGTCTGCTGGTCTTGGTGCATTGTGAGTTAGACTAGGACATTCTAGAAATTCTATGCCTGAGATACACAGGCTTCAAGATGGATTGATACTTCACTGCTTCTTAGTTGCCAACCATGTTGGCCATTACTGTAATTCACAGTTACTTTATTTTTACCCCCACCTCTGGCGCTCACTGATTAACTAACTATGATGGCAAAAGTCAGCAATTTTGAAGAATTCAGACGTGGTATTTTAATGTTATATAACTATTAATGACTTATTTAGGAATTTGATTTTTTTGGTTGGTATTAATGAATACTTGACTATGACACATGTCTCATAGTTTTAGGGGATCTTTGGTTGCATTTCCATTTCAGGCTTCTGATTTACCTATAACCTTTAAGAAAGAAAATTACCTGCACTTTTGAAAGATTGCCAAAGTTTATTACTGAGGGAACCTCTAAAAAAAGTGCTGTCCCATACAGTAAACACTAACTAGATGGCCATGTATTCTGTATGCAACTTAAGTTACTTGAAACTAAAATGAAATAAAAAATTTACTCTCAGTAGCCATATATCAAGTGTGCCATAGTCACATATGGTTAGTGGTTCCTGTATTAGACAGAACTGATCTAGAACATTTCAATCATTGCACAGTTTTATTGATCATGCCTCTCTAGGCTTGTTTTTGCAAGTTGAAATTTATTTTTATATTTATTTGTTCATCATAAATTTCTTTATTTGAAAATAGTTATTCTATGATGAACATGAGAGCCTATCTATTAAGAGTAGTAGTGAAATTTAAAGAACTTAGAATCCACGCACAAAAATAAATCATAATTGTTACACAATAAATGTTCCATTAGAGGCACATGCAGAGTACTATATGGACAAAAATAAAGCAGTAATTAATTTCGCCTCAGGAATGGAATGGTCATTCAATACATGTGTTGAGTTTTTCTTTTTGCTAGGGTTATAACTGTCAGAAAGAAATAGCTGAACACTGATGTCTAATATGTTTATATTTATTGTTGAAAAAATCCAATCGATGTCAGTCTGAATGTTAACTAATAGTATGACTTTGCCACTGTCCAAACAATATCATAGTTAATAGCAATTTTAATGTCTGAAGCCACCATAACTGCTCTCAGAAATCAATAGATCAATAAGAGACCCTTTTTGGTTTTAGATACAAGTATTGAACCACACATCATAGTTTGAAAAGGTTACTTTTGATCATGACAACCCAGACAAATTTAGAATTAGTTTGAAAACAAAATAGAAACAAGAGAATTCTTATTTTTAAAGCCTATACCTTTGGACTTAAAGCAGTGCAAATACATTTACAATTTTTAAAAATGTTATTTAAATTTCATGAGGCTTTGGTGTTTTCATTGAATATACTATACAAATTTATTAAACCAAAATAATAAATAAAGCCACAGCTAAACAGTTTTCTTATGACACTTAAAATTTATCTACATTATAGCTGAAAAAGTAAAGCATAAAAATTAACTGGGACAATATTTAAAACTTGGAGAAGAAATTTAATCAGGAAAAAATTTATAGAAAACTTTCTGTAAATATTCATTTGAATTGAGAATTCTTTTATTCATCTCTTTCTTTGATTCTTTCTTATTTTTATAAGAATTGTGTGTTATATTCTTCTATGACAATATCATGTTTGAAAAATTTCTCTCCAAGGGAAATAATCCCATGAGATGTGTAAATACCATGCTTTGGGAAATACAAACAAAGATGAAAGCAAAAAGCCTATCTCCATCATATTATTTGGAGGAAGTGATGGCGTTATCATCATTTAAAGAGCATTCATTTATATTGATTACATTCAGCATTTAGGAAACACTAATAGAGATGTGATGGTTTGTTTGTTTTCTAAGTAGTTAGGTAATGTCAAACAAATGATCTGGGTCCAATCTCTGACACATGAACAATTCCTCTTTCAGCCTACGTTACTGGAATTGCAAGTAATGTTCTGATTGAAGATACATCTTTTGAGACACTCTTATAATTTAGTCAGCCTTACTGGTTTAGGTTGCTCTTTGGACATTTTCAGCCTTTAATAACTGTAAGACATGTACCAGTGCAGATTACGTATTGCTTATGAAATAGTTATTAGCATGATCAAAATGCCTACAATTTCTAAGGAGGAAGAAAATAATCTTTCCTGATCTAGAATCCAAACAAAATATTCCAGAGGTACTGAGTATTTTTTCTTATTTAGTATACACCAACTAAACAACTGAATGTTATTATTGCTTAGTTCCCTTTTTGCCTGTGTTGGGTCATGGGTTTGGGTATAGTAGCATGCTACTAGTTATTCAGTAGGATGAAATTAGGGGTGGAAGAAATTAATAGAAAGATAGAAGAAAATACTCTGAGGCAGGCTTGGGTGTAAAGGATGCCCATCTGAGACTGGAATATAAATCTGAACAGGAATAAAGAAAATGAGAATAGATACTAAGAACTTGGGGTCATATGATTGAATTATGGGTGTGTATTTTCAAAGCAACCTAGCATAGGCAATGGAGATTTCAATTAGGACTGTACACCAGTATAGGAATTTTCATCTACAAAATCGGGGCAGCAGGAACAAGAGTTGAGACTAGCAAATGGAAAATGGGTCCAGCCAAAATAAGTTTATTTGCCAGTTGTTAGAGTTCAGGCAGTCACTATCCCCACCAGTTTTTTTCCAGTGACCTGGACAGATAAGTGGGAAGGAGGAAAAGACCCTTAATAACTTTTTCACCTTAATAACTACTTCTTCTATACTGGAAAGGTGCAAGCCAAAAATTCTAAAATACATGGGAGCAATGCCAAGTCTTTTCCCAAGAAGTTCAATGAACCTGAAGTCATTTTCTATCCATATACTCTAATAAATTTAAAATGCCAACTTTGTCATCCATCTATTTCTTCCTTTTATTCAATTTCCTTATTACTGGTTTGAATTTTGACTTGTATTATTACATTAGCCTGACACTCTCCCCTCCTAACCTTCAAAAGTTTTATCCATTAAGAAATGTTGAAACTCATCTCAGTTTTACAGCTTTATCATGTCTGTTCATTATAATGGATCACACCTTCCTCTGACCTTTCTTGTTGTTTTAAGTAGTACTTATTTTATAATATGGTTTAGTTTGTTCCATATTTTTCCTACTAGATTGCATGTTTAGAATGGAGTTTAGAATGGGTAAGACTAATGTCTTAATTATCTTTCAGTCTCTCTAGCACCTAGCAGAATTCTTCACAGTACACACCAATAAATGTCTATTCAATCAAATTATAACCTATCTACCCATATTATAAACCTGACTCAATCACTTATGGTCTTCAGAGAGATTTTTTTACCTATCTTGCCATTAGCTCTTCATTTGCAAAATGAGGCAACAATCTACTTTCACTGAATGTGTAAACTAATTTTAGACTTACAAATGCATATAAGGAGGAACCAGGAAAAACAGTCATAGACTCATCATGTAAATCTCGAACATCTAAAATTTGCCAGGCACTCTTCTAGGCATTATTAATTACTAGAAGAGTCTTACCAGAGCCAACTTAGGACAGAGAACATTTGAACTTGGCTAGAATCACTTAAGAGATAGTCACTTTGTGTCCCTAACTTACAGCATAGATCAATCTCACACACAGCTGCATTGTTTGAAAGATCCTTTAAGAAATAGTATAGAAATACAGAATCTACAAAGAACTTAAACAAATTTACAAGAAAAAAACAACCCCATTAAAAAGCGGGTGAAGGATATGAACAGACACTTTTCAAAAGAAGACATTTGTGCAGCCAACAAAAAAACATATGAAAAAAAAACTCATCACTGGTCATTAGAGAAATGCAAATCAAAGCCACATCTCATGCCAGTTAGAATGGCAATCATTAAAAAATCTTGGGACAACAGATGCTGGAGAGGATGTAGAGAAATAGGAACACTTATACACTGGTGGTGGGAGTATAAATTAGTTCAACCATTGTGGAAGACAGTGCGGTGATTCCTCAAGGATTTAGAAATAGAAATACCATTTGATCTGGCAATTCTCGTTACTGAGTATATGCCCAAAAGATTATAAATCATTCTACTATAAAGACACATGCAGACATATGTTCATTGCAGCCCTGTTTACAATAGCAAAGACTTGAAACATAGAGATAATAAGAATGTAAAATTAACAACATACATACAGTTAGAGGAAAACATAGCATCCAAAAGGATAAAAATGGTAAACTAAAATGATATTTAACAGTAAAATATAAGCAAAGATGTTCATGATAAAGCAACTGTAATAAATCAAAGAAAAATTAAACATAAATAATTTTCACGAAGAAGGTACTTTGTTCTGAGCTGACTGTTCATGATCAGCAGCCATCTTGCCTCATAACTGTCTCCCACACTGAACTCACTTTAGATAATCCGTGAAGGGAAGAGAGAACTCAGGCTTTTTTCCTTTTCCCAAACATGAAAAAAAGGTTTTATCAGAATCACCTGCTTTGGGAAATCCTCTTCTTTCATTCCATAATAATCTTGTGCAGTACAGTAGGGCTAGTCCTCCTACCTACAAACTTCTACCTTGGGAGATGGGGCAATTGATCCTCCACAGCATAAAAGCAGGAGCAATCGGGCTTGCAGGAATTTATTTTATGTGGAAAGAATATATCTAATAGTAAGATCAAACATAGCACAGAGATAGAAAAAGAGGCAGAGTCTTAACAATATATTTTGAATTGTTTCATTCAGCCTTTTTCAAATTTAATTCAATTCCTTGACTCCCAGTTATGTTGGGCTACTGTATTGTCTTTGGCCTTAAGTTAGTTTCAGTTGAAACATATACCTACATCTGAACAGCAATCCAGATTAATGCGGTTTTTCAGTCTAATATTTAGCATATTTAGTTTGTCCTTAAGTCATTGATGATTCAGAGACCAAGTTAATTCTTGAACTTGCCATTTGATTTAGGTTTCTTCCTAAAGGTTAATCCCAGGTTTTGGTTGGTTCTGAATTTTGGAGCCCTAACTATTATCAACACTGGTTAATCCTGAAGAGGCATGTATCTGGAGGACTCCATACTTCTATTTATGAGTTTACTCTCAAACTTCTCTTGAAATCTTAACTAAATTGGTCTCTCTGCATGGAAAGGATGCAGTGATATTTTTATCTGGGTGAAATTACCATTAAGCTCCAATTAAGCAATTAACAAAGAGATTTTTAGTATTATTTAGCTTCAGAGTTAAATAATTTTTCCCTTTGGTATTATGTATCTTTTTCCTTTCTCTCAGTGCTAATTCTTTTATTCTTTCCTTCCTTTCTTTCTTGCTTTTTTATGCTTTATTGGATTTATTGATACATAACAATTGCACATATTTATGGGGTCGTGTGATATTTTGATACATGCATACAATGTGTAATAATTAAAGGGTAATTGGAATATCCATCACTTCAAATATTTATCATTTGTTTCTGTTGAGAACATATCAAATCTTTTCTTCTATTTTAAAATAGACAATAATTTTTGATAACTGTAGTTATCCTATTATGCTATAACACATTTCTTCTTCTTCTAACTGTATTTTTGTACCCATTAACAAGCCTCTCTTCATCTGTTCCTCTCCATTTCCCTTCCCACTCACAGGTAACCACCATTCTACACTCTACTTTGAGGACATACACTTTTTTTAGCTTCCAAGTATGAGTGAGAACATACGGTATTTGTCTTTTTGTACCTAGCTTATTTCATTCAACATAATGTCCTCCAAGCTCATTCATGTTGTTGCAGATGACAGACATATTAATCAGTTTTCACACTGCTATAAAGAATAGCTGAGACTGGGTAATTTATAAAGGAAAGAAGTTTAATAGGCTCACAGTTCCACATGGCTGGGGAGGACTCAGGAAACTCACAATTATGGCAAAAGGTGAAAAGGAAGTAAGTGCCTTCTTTGTTAGGTGGCAGGAGAGCGAAAGAAAAATGCCAGACACTTATCACACAATCAGATCTTGTAAGAATTCCTTTACTATCATAAGAACAGCATAGGGGAGACTGCCCCCATGATCCAATAACCTCCCAACAGGTTTCTCCTGTGACATTGGGGATTACAATTGAAGATGAGACTTAGCTTGGGAACACGGATCTAATCCGTATCAACAGGATTTTATTCTTTTTTATGGCTGAATAATGTTCCAATATAGATCACATTTTCTTTATCCATTAGTTTGTTTATAGACATATAGTTTGGTTCCATATCTTGGCTATTGTTAACAGTGTTGCCATAAATGTGAAATGCATTTTTTATATATATTGATTTTATTTCTTTTGTGTATATGCCCAGCAGTGGGGGTGCTGGATCACATGGTAGTTTTATTTTTAGTTTTCTAAGGAATGTCTGTGTTAGTCCATTTGCATGCTGCTATAAAGAACTGTCTGAGACTAGGTAATTTATATGGGAAAGAGGTTTAATTGGCTCACAGTTTTGCAGGGCTGGGGAGGCCTCAGGAAACTTACAACCATAGCAGAAGGGGAAGCAAAAATGTCCTTATTCACATGATGGCAGGAAGAAGTGCTGACCAAAAGTGGGAAAAGCCATGTTACAAAACCATCAGATCTCATGAGAACTCGCTTATTATGAGAACAGCACCGTGAGGGTATTGCCCTCATGATTCAATAACCTCCCATTGGGTGCCTTCCAAGAGAGGTGGGAATTATGGAAACCACAATTCAAGATGAAATTTAGGTGGGAACACTGCCAAACCATATCATGTCACCCTGGCCCCTCTCAAATCTCCCAACAGTCCCTCAAAGTCTTAACTCATTCCCGTAAAATCCACAGTCTCATCTGCGACAAGGTAATGAGCCTGTAAAATCAAAAGCAAGTTAGTTACTTCCTAGATACACTGAAGGTACAGACATTGGGTAAATAGACACAATAAAAATGGGAGAAATTAGTCAGAACAAAGGGGTTACAGGCCCCATATAAGTCCAAAATTCAGCAGGGCAGTCAAATCATAAACCTCCAAAATGATCTCCTTTGACTCCGTGTCACACATCCAAGTCAGACTGATGTAAGAGGTGGGGCTCCCATGGCCTTGGGAGCTCACACCTGTAACTTTGCAGGGTACAGCCCCCCTCTGGGCTTTTCGAGGTGCATGGTGCAAACTGGCAGTGGATCTACCATTTTGAGTCTGAAGGATGGTGGCCCTCCTGTCACAGCTCTACCAGGCAGTGCCCCAGTGGGAACCCTGTGTGGGGGCTGTGATCCCACATTTCCCTTCCACACTGCTCTAGCAGAGGTTCTCCATGAGGGTTCCACCCTACAGCAGACTTCTGCCTGGACATCATCTGAAATCTAGGTGAAGGTTCCCAAACCTCAGTTCTTGACTTCTGTGTACCTGCAGGCTCAACACCATGTGGAAGCTGCTTGCACCCTCTGAAGCCATAGCCCAAATTGTATCATGTCCACTTTCAGTCACAGCTGCCATGGCTGCAGTGCAGGGCATTAAGTTCCTAGATTGCACACAGCAATGGGGATTTGGGCCTGGCCCATGAAACCATTTTTTTTATCCTAGACCTCTGGGCCTGTGGTGATAGGGGGCTACCAGAAGGTCTCTGACATGCCCTGAAGACCTTTTTCCATTTTCTTGATGATTAAAATTGGGCTCCTCATTACTTATGCAAATTTCTGCAGCTGGCTTGAATTTCTCCCCAGAGAATGGGTTTTTCATTTCTATTTCATTGCCAGTATGCAAAATTTCCAAACTTTAATGCTCTGTTTTCTCTTGAACACTTCACTGCTTAGAAATTTCTTCTACCACATACCCTAAATCATCTCTCTTAAGTTCAAAATTCCACAGATGTCTAGGGCAGGGGCAAAAATGCCACCAGTCTCTTTGCATAGCAAGAGTAACCTTTACTCCAGTTCCCAGCAAGTTCCTCATCTCCATCTTTGACCACCTCAGCCTGGCCTTCATTGTCCATATCACTATCAGCATTTTGGTCAAAGCCATTTAACAAGCCTCTAGGAGGTTTCAAACTTTCTCACATATTTCTGTCTTCCTAGCTCTAAAAGTCTCTTGGAAGTTCCAAGCTGTCCCACATTGTTGTCTTCTTCTGAGCCCTCTAAACTGTTCCAACCTTGGCCTGTTACCCAGTTCCAAAGTCACTTTTACATTTTTGGGTATCTTTATAGCAGCACCCCACTCTCTGTGATATCAATTTACTGTATTAGTCTAATCTCATGGTACTATAAAGAAGTACCTGAGACTGAGTAATTTATAAGAGAAAGAGTTTTATTGACTCACAGTTTCACAGGGCTGGGGAGTCCTCAGGAAACTTACAATCGTGGCAGAACTGGAAGCAAACTTGTCTTTCTTTACATATGGCAGAAAGAAGGAGTGCTGAGCAAAAGGGAAAATGCCCCTTATAAAATCATAAGATCTCATTCATTATCATGAGAACAGAAGCATCAGAGTAACTGCCCCCATGATTTAATTACCTTTCACTGGGTCCCTCTCAAGATAGATGGGGATCATGGAAACTACAATTCAAGATGAGATTTGGGTGAGGAAAAAGCCAAACTGTATCAACCTTCGTACTGTTTTATATAGTGGCTATATTAATTTACATTTTAACCAACAGACTATAAGAGTTCCTTTTTCTCCACATCCTCCCAACATCTGTTATTTTTTTATCTTTTTGATAACAGACATTTTAATTGGAGTAAGTTTATGTATTATTGTGCTTTGGATTTGTATTTCCATGATTATTAGGGATATCCAGCATTTTTAATATACCTGTTTGTCATTTATATGTCTTTTGGGATATTTTTATTCAGTTTATTTGCCCATTTTTAATTCATTATTTGTATTTTTTTTTTGCTGTTGCATTGTTTGAGTTCCTTATATATAAATTAGTCATTTGTCTGATAGCTGGTTTGCAAATATTTTCTCCCATTCTGTAAGTTATCTCTTCACTCTGTTGATTGTTTCCTTTACTCTGCTGAAGCATTTTAGCTTTATATAATCACATTTGCCTATTTTTACTTGTGTATTCTGTGCTTTTGAGATCTTAGCCCCCAAAATATGTGTCCAGACTAATGTCCTGAAGTGCTGTCCCAATATTTTCATTTAGTAGTTACAAAGTTTCAGGTCTTATATTTAAGTTATTAATCAGTTTTTGATTTTTGTATAAGATAGGCCATTTCATCTGATGTAAACATTGCTACTCTTGTATGCTTTTGGTTCCCACTTTCATGGGATATCTTTTTTCCATCCTTTCACATTCAGTCTATATGTATCTTTACAGGTGTACTGAGATTGTTGTAGGCAGCATACAGTTCAGTCACTTTTTAATCCATTCAGCCAGAGTATATCTTTTAATTGAGGAATTTAAACTGTTTACATTCAAAGTTATTATTGATAGGTGAGGACTTATTCTTGTCACTTAAAATTGTTTTCTTGTTGTTTTACATTTCTTTCTTTCTTTCTTTCTTTCTTTCTTTCTTTCTTTCTTTCTTTCTTTCTCTTTCTAATTTCTTATCTTAGTGATTTGATGGCTTTCTGTAGTAACAATGTTTGATTTCTTACTCATATATTTATCCAATCTTCCAGTGATTTTTATACTTGCATGTATTTTATAATGGTAAATACTGTTCTTTCACTTTCAGATATAGGACTCCCTTAAGCATTTCTTGTAGGCCTAATCTAGTCATGAATTCTCACAATTTTTGTTTGTTCATGGAATACTTTATTTCTCTTTCATTTTTGAATAATAGCTTTGATGGATATAGTGTTCTTGGCTCACAATGCTTGGCTCAAGCATTTTATGAATTTCCTTTTCTTTAGGATTTGTCACTGAAAAACTATTGTGTTGTCTTGGAGGTATCATGTTTCCTTAATTTTTAATGTTTTTTATGTCCTTATGTTGATATGTGCATATCTTGTGTAGTTGTTACTTTTTTAGTTTTATGGAGTAGGTTCTGTAGGGACTTCTCTCTCTCAGCGTATCATAATCATCTCAGTTAGACAGGGTACTTTCATTTTGTTCCTAGTTGGGTACCATAGTATAGTCTCAGTATGATTTCTTTGGCTATAAGCAACATAGGTGATGTCTGTGACTTCTTTACTGTCTTAGGCTGTGGTTGTTTGGATATTCTGGTAAGGTTTTGCTGTCAGTGGGTGTGCCAAATGAGCTGGTCTTCAGGCCCATAGATGGCACTTGCAGGTATCAGGATTAGTGGGGGCAGGCCTTTGGTGGTCTCGTATTTGAGCCTTTGGGCAGGGTGCATAGACACCAGTAGGAGCAGCAGGACAGTTGTGCCAGGCCTCAGGATCCAAAGTGGTGTGCATAGGCACTGGTAGTGCCAATGGTGGGTCTATCTTTGGGCTCATGAATAGTACCCATAAGCCCTGGTAGTGTTAGCAGTAGGGAAGTGGGGTTGCTCCCTCAGACTCTGAGTGGGATGCATTGACCTCAGCGGGGTAAGTGACAAAGTGGAAAGGCTGCTCCTCAAGACCCCAAGTGGGATGCATAAGCCTGCAGTGACTCCAGTGTTGGAGGGAGGGAGGTTTGCTTTTGGTGGTAGTGGCCTCAGGGAGGTGGCTTTCAGGCTTTCAAGAGCTCATGCTTCAGTCACTTATCTATGTCCTCAGAACAGCCTCCCTGAAGTGCTGGACTGCCTCTATCCTAGGTTATAGGGCACTGCATGGGCTCAGGTGCTGGTGGTGTGATTGCAACTCTGCAGCTTTCTGCACTAACGTGGGGAGATCTTGGTGGGTCCCTGAGGATTTGTAAATGCAAGAGCTAATTGGCTTCAGGGCAGGATGTAGTCTAGTGTGGACTTTACTCTGAAAATGGTGCTGCACTACAGCAACTTGGATTCTGAAGGTGGGAATCTGCACTAATTTCTTCTCTGGAACAATGCAGTTTTGTGATGTCCTGGCAGCTCCTTATACTAGCCTCAGGGCCTGGGAGAGCTGAGGGACTTTTCTTGTGTGTGGCTTGGACTGCAGTTGTTTGTGGTGGGAATGTGGACTGCTGAAGATCCCTTACTTACCTAATTCCTGCAAGGAGGAGTCTCTCCTGGCTTTGAGTTGATGCAGTTAGATGACTTACTTCCCTCACTATGCTGCAAACGTAAACTTCTGCACCTCAGAGGGTCTCATTGCTACCCTGGTGGATCCTAGAATTTTCCCATAGAGGCTCTGTTTGACATGTAGTTATGTACTTGCTGTTTAGGTCTTTCTCTGTGGAGGAGGCAAGTTTCCTGTGTGCTGCAAGTCAGTCATCTTGATGATATCTCTTCCCAAATAATGAATTTTGAATGCAGTAAGGCAAGATAAAATTTCCAAGACCACCATAAACATAAGGATGCAAGGAGATTCACTGCCAGTACAGTCCCATGTTAGAGATATGAAACTATTATAAATTTCACTTGAGGAATTAAATAGAAAAAAATATTAAAAGTAAAAGCCAATGACTGAAAGGTATATAATCACATAAGTGGGAAAAACTGATCAGAAATTATAGAGTAGTAATTAGCGAAAGTCATGGAAATTTAGAACCAAAGCATTTTATTGGAGGAATTCAATGAGTGTATATTCCAGGCTACTGTTTCTCCAACAGCTATAAAATTTTATTACTGGCACCAGGAGAAAATGATAGAAAAGACATTCCCTCACTCTCTGAATTATAAAATTAAATTAATTTAAATTATATTGAAATGTAGCTTTTTCACAGAGGGTCATGTCCATAGCATTCCCTACCAGAAATACAACTTGTATAAGAGCTCAGAGGCCTCCTGGGAGAAATGGTCAGTGAAATTTGAGACTCACAGTTTACCAACCAGAATGCTAAGATCAATACTCCAGAATAAGTAAGGGTAACAGGAATTTCCTTACCTTTTGAAGGACCATGCTGCATGTGGTAGGCAGATAGGATTTACTAAATATGTGCCTCTGTATTTCTCAGCTTAATCTGCTGTTAGGACTTAGAGCACAAGGTGATTTGCAGGAGGTGTTTCTTCCATCCTTCTCTTATTCTTTTATGGTGACCTCAAAAACCCACCAGCACCAGATGGTGTAACTAAAAAGAAGGCAAAAAGTTACTTTACCCACATCTGATTCTATGATAATAAAATAACCTTCTGTTTTCTAAAGCCATTGAAACATAAGGGTTTATTTGTTACTTGAAACAATGTTGACTAATACAAGAAGTCAGGGAATGCTTGCCTCCAATAGGAAAGTGTATATTCATTAGTCAATTTAGAATAATACTTCAGTAGCAAGAATCATGAAAATAAATGGAGCCGATTATTACCAAGAGGCCAATGTTAGCGATAGAGTTGGCGAATACAAATTGCTGGAGGGAAATAGCTTCAATCTGGGAGACTCTCTGTATCTAAAGCTACCTTAGAGGGAAATCACAGTGGAGTGAATGAGGAGGAGCCCAGCACAGCCCTTGCTGAATCTCCCTGGGACTCTGAATACTGATTTATACTCAAGTTCCCTGAACCCTTCTGTCTGGAGCTCTGTAATAAGCTCCAAATTGACTGAGGTTGCCCATATATTCTACTATTTATAAGGCTGATTTTTGGAAATTTTAGCCCTCCTTGGCAGACACTTTCTGAGCTACTGATCTGCTAGAATAAGACTTTTTGGTTTTGAATCCTACCTGTTCCAAGCTGGATGACCCATTTTTAATTGTCTGATAAAACTAGCTTCTCTCCGCCTTACTTTCTTATCTTTAAAATTGGGATAATAATTATTCTTACCTCAAAGAGTTAACACAACAGTTAAATAAGATTATCATGTAAAGTGCTTAAAACAGTTTTAACAAAATTGCAACATTCAGTATCGGTAAGTTTTCTCATTATTATTGTTATTTTTGCTCAGGTGTCCAAAAGGTGTTGAGAGGTGGTACCCACTAGAAGCCTTGACACTATTCCTGGACCTCTATTTAGGGTATAGTCTCTGGGATTTAGATTCTGAGCACAAATTAGTATACAGCTTGATCCTCTTGGAACTGGGAATATGGATTTATGTGCTCTTCCCATATATGCTCTATTGTCGAAAATTGCAATTTCCTTAGTTTCAAACATGAATTGTTTTTTATAACATTTAGTATGAAAGCTGAGAAGGTAGTAGAGTATAGCCAGAGAATGAAGTATTGGAGTTAGTATTTTCAGGATTAGAGCAATTTTTTCCTTCAGTTTTCTTTTTTCTTTTTGAGACGGAGTCTTGGTCTGTCACCCAGGCAAATATTTGTTCTGTTTTCAGTCAATATAATACCGCTGCTTGTTCTTTTCATCAGGGCAGCTTCAAGGAGGCTGGTATTACTCATTCATTTCTTTACTAGAATGCAGCTTATGGTTATACAAGTGTGTTCACTTCGTGATGATAAATTTATAGACTAGACATTTATAGACAAGGTGATTTGCAATAAGTGTGTTTCCTGTGTGTATAGTGTTTTATACTTCCTAAGAAGGTTTGAATGGAAGTGCGGGCTGGTGTTTCTCACGTTGCAGTGCTGACTTTTCTGCTAGATTGGAACGTTTAAACACATCTACACGTTCTTTTATAACTTATGTTATTACATAAAATAGCTGTTATCATGAATGTAATAATAAGGATGCAATTATTAAGAGGTGATATATTTCATTTGAGTAAAAGAGTATCTTAGCTGAAAATGTAACCATTCTTGAAAAAAATAGCCATTATCTTTTGTTTACTTCTGAGTGTGTAACAAAAGTGTTTGGTCTTGCATTTAAGGACAATTTCTTATCGCTTACAGTTGTCACCTTATAGACTCAAATTTGCCCACCATTAAAAAAAATCTGATAAAACAAATTGTGTAACTTAATTATGTATTATTATTCTATTTGACATTTAAACTAACTTGGAGACATACATAACTTGTATATTGTTAATATAAATAAATATGTAGAAATTTAAAAGAAAAATCGATTCTGTAGTTCATTGCAAAATACCCAGAGTACATTGTGAAGTTTTAAGAAAGATAACATAAAAACCATTATATATGGTCCTCTAAAACTTGAGTAAAAAATAATGGGAAGGAAGTGAGAATACATATTTATTTTTTCTTACGTATGCTTATGATATATCTGAAAGAAAACAAAAAAGAGTAGTAAAAATGACTTTTTTTGGTGGGATGGATGGGAACAGGAGACACTGGGGACAAGGCAGAAACCAGACACATAGCAGTAAATACCTTTGAGATTCCTAGTTATTGAAAAACATGTATAAACTGCCTACTCTAAATTGAATAAAAAACATACAAGTATACAATAAGCCTCTTAAAGTAGGAATTCTTTGGGTCTGGAAGGTCTTTATCCTCAAGACCCATATCAAATCGTAGACATACAGAGACAATATATACCTCCCGGGGGGATGACACTGCCAGCAAAGGAAGCTAGTCCATCAGGAAAAAGATTGACGGGAGGAAGGAGGAATCTAAAAAAGATACAAGACAGGAGCCAAAACAGAATTTCGTAAGGTAGGTCTTGTTACAATAGCTGTGAGTGCTGCCAACTTGGAGAAAAAACTAAAGTGTGTGATTTTCACGGACTTTTCCTTCACACTTGGGAGGATACATTACTTATTTCTCCCAGAGTTCCAAGGAATAGATTTAAGATTTTAAGTGATAGATAAAATGAGTCATGATTGGAAAGGAAATATTTTACTTTTTTTTTTTTTTTTTTTTTTTTTTGAGACGGAGTCTTGCTCTGTTTCTCAGGCTGGAGTACAGGGGTGTGATCTCAGCTCACTGCAACCTCCACCTCCTAGGTTTAAGGGATTCTCCTACCTCAGCCTCCTAAGTAGCTGGGATTGTAGGCATATACCACCATGCCTGGCTAATTTTTGTGTGTTTAGTAGAGACAGGGGTTTCTCCATGTTGGCCAGGCTGGTCTTGCACTCATGACCTCAAGTGATCTGCCTGCCTCAGCTTTCCAAAGTGCTGGGATTACAGGTATGAGCCACCACACTTGTTGGCATTTTACATTTTATATACTAAATAGAAAATACTCTTCCTGTCTCTTAACAATACTCATTGAAGTACTGTTATCTTTTATTTTCATATAAATTGATCTATTACAATCATAGCCCTCTAGAACATCATGTTTTCTATCATTTTAAATAAAGTAAATCTATGGATTCATATATTTAAACTAGTTGATTAAAGTAGTAGTATTTTTTTTCTCCAGAAAAGAGAAAATAATGATTATCAATCCAGAAAAAGCTTAAATTTTCTGAAACATTTCTAAGCCATTCTCTCTTATTTATCTGCATCTTTCTGCCAAACAAATTTTGAGGAAAATAGCTTAGTCCATTCCAGCTGCTATCACAAAATACCATAAACTGGGTAGAAACAGAAATTTCTCACAGTTTTAGCGGCTAGAAAGTCCACAACCAAGGTGTCTGCAGATTTGGTGTCTGGTTAGGGCCCGTTTTCTCATAGACAGAACCTTCTTTCTGTGTCCTCACACAGTGAAAGGGGCAAGGCAACTTTCTGGGGCTTCTTTTATAAGGGTATTAGTTCCATTCATGAGGGCTTCGTCCTCATGACCTAATCACCTCTCAAAAGACCTCACCTCCTAATACCACCATCTTGAGGGTTAGGATTTTAACATATGAATTTTAGGGGAACACAGACATTCAGACTGTAGCAATAATTGACTTAAATATTATAGAATTTTCTAATTGTGGTAAGTTTTAACATAAATAGCTGTGCTTTGAAATAAATCATAGCAGATAAAAGAAGTCAAGATTCTTAATGTAAAAACTGTCAAGATTCCTTGTGTCTAATATTTACATTTTAAAATATTGTTTAAACATCTTGTTTAAAACTTTACATCATAAATGTTGTGTGTGGTTGGTAATTTTGCTTTGTCTATGTAAAACTCATATGAAGAAGACAAGCATGATAATTAAACTAGTAGATAAAATCTTGTCATTACATAGTAGAAGGTTGATTTGATTTGGATTTAGAAAATATATACTCATTTAACCTCTTCCAAATACCATCTGTGCAATGGCATAGGAGGACAGAGAAATTGATGTGTCCAGGTCTTAAGTCCCTCATGGTTAAATGCAGATGATATTTTTTAATATATACAGGATAGTTAATGTAATCAAATAATAAACTTGTATGAAACATTTTATAAATTACAGTAATTTATAAAATATTCACTTGCTTATGGTATAGATAAAATAAATCTCTGCAATACTTTGCTGGGGAAATTTTTCTGCAGAGAAAATTACAGTAACAATATCTAAATGAAAATATTGCTTTGCAATAAATACAAATAAAATTCTAACTTTCTAGAAGAACAAGACTTTATGTTGAAGTCACTACTATGAGTATCTCTATTATGTAACTGACCACTGACAATAAGAAGTTAGCTATGGTTGGACCACACTAATTTTTCAGTGTTTAATCTTTTAAATGGATAGGAACCAACTTGGCCATTTGTGAGGTACAGCCATTTGTTCACTATTTTTCAAAACTATTGACATTAATCTAAGATTGACTTTCCTCAAGTCCTCTTATATCCTGCATCAATATTCCACACTAAAAATTAATTAATTTGATAACTTACTCATTGCTGCCAATAGTTTAACTTTTTAAGCTACTGGGGCACACACAAAAGAGTGTGGACGCTGCAACATGAGACAGTAGAGTGAGAAAGAGTTTCAAATTTCTGGACTACTAGTCATTAGGCCATGTCTATGTACTAATAAACTTCTCATATAAATTACTTTCTCTGTCATGTTTTCCTTTTCTTAATGTACATCTATAAGTGACAAAATGGTGGATAAATAAACCCACAGATGGTTTTATCTTAATGGCTGCATCACGGGATGCATCGTTAGTTTCATGTCTGTGCTAAGCAAGGAACACTGGCTTTACTGTGGGCATCTGGCTGGCAGTTCCTCGGGGGTTTGTCACACACGTAATCCAAGCATCCCAGCTGTGTTTTCAGTTCCCTGCTGTATAATTTGGCATGGAAAGGTGCTCTTGGGCCAGCCTGTTTCTTTAGGCAATCCTGTGAGCAGCTAGAAGAGAAGTTGTACATCCTCAAATTCTATTATCTGCCCTGACTCCCTTCTTTCATTTAGATTGGTTGATTTATCAGTGATTTTCTCCTTTTAGTTTTGATTAATGATATTTAATTAATGATATTCAGAATGTTGTAAATAGAAGATGCTTCATCTTAACTAAACATGTTGGCATATGAGATAAAATATATCGTGGAATAATAATTAAATAACAAGACTACTACTAAATGCTATCACAAGTATTGCTGTTTTGTATTTTAGCTCACCATATTAACATAGTAGCTAGTGTGCAGATTTTAGCAATGCCTTCCTAATTTACCATAGAAAGACAAATCCTCTCAGATTTAATGTCCACAAAGTATGTCTGGGAGAATGCCTAGGTTGAACTCATGAGCCCAGTAATTTATTTATGAATCTTCCATAGCTTCTTGAATGTTATAGGGACATATAGTAAAAACAACAGATGACAGCCAAAATATGCCTTTGCAATATGATGGGGCATATAAAACATTAAAAAAGGAAGAAAGAAAAAGAGGGCAGTATCAGATAAAATCAGGTAAAATAGGACTTTTGCCTTCTTATATGTGCAGATTGCTGATTTGATGCTCATGAAATTGTGTATTAGTAAGATTTTCTGTGATAACTTGAATAGAAAACAACCCGCAATACTTCAATGGCTTTTATTTCTTGTTCACAGGTCTGCAGAATGGCGGAGCATCTCTTCTCCAGGACCTGACTGCATTAGGTGTGTTCAACATATCTGCTATTCTGAGATCCAGGCTGAAGAAATACTGGCTAACAAGGGCATATTTTTCCCATGGCAGAAGGGAATAAATAAGAGACCAAACCAAAATGTGTAAGCATGTTTAAAGCCGCTGTGTGAAAATAGTATATGCCAAATCCTATCTCATTCCCTTGGTCAAAACAAATCACATAATCAAGACAGTATCAATGGGATGGACATTCATGATTCTTCAGTGTTAGGGTGGGGAGAACTGGGTATTTGTGGAATAATAATACAATCTACCCACAATTTGTTTACTGGGCGACAAGTATTCTTTTTCTTCTGCCCGCAGAATGTATTCAGCCCTACTCCAATGAAGACTTTCCTCCCCTCAGGGTTGGACACTTACAGCATCAGACATAAGTCTTAAATCTTGTGATAATATCTACATCATGTTTTCTCTTCAGTTCCAGCATTCAGTCATGGAATACAAAAGGATAATCTTCATAAAGAGGTTTCCTGGTCACCTGCATTTGGCCCTAAAGCCAATACCATGAATTTTAGATTTCCTTTCAAGCAGCGACTTGACTGTCAAATCAATTAAGTGGGGAATCATACTCTTCCCAAAGAAGATGTGAGGAAAAAGTAAAACTTTTTGAGCAGTAATACAACGTATGTCAAATGATTAAGTAGGTTGTAGTTGTGGAACTCAAGGGAAAAAAGTTTCTATACTTACCCTGAGAAAATGACACAGCTTCTGCACGGCAAAAGAAACAGTCAGTAGAGTGAATCGGCAACCAACAGAATGGGAAAAAATTTTTGCAGTCTACCCATCTGATAAGGGGCTGATATCCAGAATTTACAAAGAACTAAAGCAGATCTACAAGAAAAAAACAAACAAGCCCATTCAAAAATGGGCAAAGGATATGAACAGATACTTTACAAAAGAAGACATACAGGAGGCCAACAAACATATGAAAAAATGCTCATCATCACTGGTCATCAGAGAAATGCAAATCAAAACCACATTGAGATACCATCTCACACCAGTTAGAATGGCGATCATTAAAAAATCGGGAAACAACAGATGCTGGAGAGGATGTGGAGAAATAGGAACACTTTTACACTGTTGGTGGGAATGTAAATTAATTCAACCATTGTGGAAGACAGTGTGGCGATTCCTCAAAATGATTACCTTTAAAATGGTCTCATTTCCTTTGATAATTTTCTCAGTGCCATTCAGGGTCTTCTTATTTCTGGCTCCACATAAAGTTTGCTTCACTAAAAAATTCCTTCCTGAAAAGAGCTGGGAAGATCTGGAACCAAACGGTATAAATCATTCAAATTGTAGGCTACAGATTGTTATTCTTTTATTATATAGAAGACATAGAAGAGATTATTTTCAATGAAGCAATCATGCAGGATTCAGGATTACATTCAAAATCACAAAATTGTCATTATTAGTTACTTGTGGTGAAATTGTGATTTTTAAATTAAATATTCTTATGTTTCTGTGATTATTAGGAAGGGGATAGAGGAATAAAAACTAAATGGAATGTCAAGTATTGAGAGTTATGATTACTTGAATTTTATTATTTGTGATGCTTATTGACACCATACAATATGGTTTTATAATTTTTTACAGAATGTTAAAAGAGAAACAAAGTGAAGGAAATATACATGCAAAGAACTTAACAGAAAATTTATGTCTACTGGCATTTCATAAATATAAAGCTTGTTTAAAGAGGATTGTCTGGAGTCAAAAGGTGGGTTAATATGCCTCTTAATAGCAGCATTATGTGTTAAGGTACCAATCAAAAGTTTAAATATGTGACTAAGAATTGCTAAACAATCACAGTTATAATAATTTTGGTACTTTTTTGTCACTATAGACTAAAATTATTTTTATGCTAATGACTTTTTCCAAAGATGATTATAAAAGAAGTAAGTACAAACTGCTAGAAATACAAATGCTTTTCTCTTTTATAATTTTTTCTTTTGTTCATGCTTAGATGATTTTCATTTATCCCTACACAGGTGTTACAACCTTTCAGATAAATTTGATTGAATTCAACCAATATTTATATAGTCCCGATCATGGGCGGAACACCATAAGAACAAAAGTAGCCTTTTAATGTAGTGATATTATAGTCCATTGGGGAGAATATGGGCAATGTGCTTGCTTTTGAAGAAACCATCTTACTTAGCTTCTAAGTTGAAGAAAGAACTAATCAGTGTTGTAATAAAGCAGCAGTATTCCAATAAAGATTTTGACAAGGTAAATTTCAGCTTCTTTCCCTGCCAGTCCACTAAAATGCTCAGGATTTTGGACCCAACATCATAAAATGACACTGCTCAGAGAGTGTCCTGCAGTAGCCTATTTGTTTTATAACCTATTCAGCAGAAATTGTTTCCATGGCTGCCAGCCACTGTGCGTATACTAACTCTATTTCTTGGCATAGCAGTGCTTCCATTTGACTTAATTTAAACTTGCCTCTTTTTCAACTATAACTTCCACTGAAGGCTCAAGACTTTCCAAAAATGGGGCTAGATAGAGCATCAAACTGGCCATTCAAATATCCAGGTTGTAGTTCAGGGTTCATGACTATGTGGCTTGCCTTACATTGTTTTTTTAACTTACGGAAAAGAGTATCTGAGGCTGGACATGGTGGCTCTGTCTGTAATCCCAGCACTTTGGGAGGCTGAGGTAGGCAGATCACCTGAGGTCAGGATTTCGAGACCAGCTTTGCCAACATGGTAAAACACCGTCTCTACTAAATATGCAAAAATTAGCTCGGTGTGGTGGCAGGTGCCTGTAATCCCAGCTACTCAGAAGGCTGAGGCAGAAGATTCGCTTGAATGTGGGAGGTGAAGGTTGCAGTGAGCTGAGATCACGCCACTGCACTGCAAGCTGGGCAGCAGAGTGAGACTCCATCTGAAAAAGACAAGGTATCTGATACATATCTTTTCAAGGTACTTCCACCCTTTTTCATCCACTCTGTATCACTTCGCTTCTTCAGTCTCTACTGTAAAGTGCAAAAGTCATCCAGGTTCAGAGTCAAAGAAGCTGGTTTCACTCCCTTCGCAGTGGTGGATTTTGGTTTTATTACCTGTAGACGAGGGACAACAAAGCCTTCATCTCGGAGTTTTCTGGAAGAGTAAACTAGCTCAAGTTGGTACAGTATACTTAACATGGTGCAGGTTTTCTTTGTTGCTTCCCACATGTCACAGTTCCGTTTTTTTCATCTGTCCTTGCTTTTCCCTCTGTTTGCTCCTCAGCCCTTTACAAAAGGGCTTAGTTACGTGTTCTGAGAGTGGCAGAGATTAGTCCTACTGTACTTTCTGTGAAGTTCTGGATAATGGCTTCTCAAGCGACAGCAGAGTAATGGGGATGACTGTCTTGGTGGTCCTGGGTAGTTACCACTAGAGAAACTTGTGTACGGTTTTATATAATAAAATGATGGGGAGGGCTAGCCACACTATAACACAGCTCTAGTGATCCTGCCACAGTTTTGCTGAAACACTCCAGCCCGGCAGTATGGAAATTTAGCTCAGAGAGAAGAGCACTGTTGAAGTTGATGTTTGGCAAACTTCCATCAGATATGTGCTGTCTTCAACATTTCTACCATTAATTCTATTACTTAGCATTTGTTCCATTTGTTCTATTATCTACTTAATAGTTTTTCTTTAAAATGAAATAAATTATTTACTAGTTTATTGTCTTAGTCAAGCAGTAATATTTATGAAATCGTTGTGTTTGATATGCTAATTATACTGATTTCTTAATATGCATAAAAATAAATATATAGCTATTTGCCTTAGTCTATTTGGCTGTTATAACAAAAATACCAAAACTTGGGTCACTGAAAAACAGAAATTTATTTCTCACAGTTCTAGAGACTGGGAAGTCCAAGATCAAGGGTCTGATAGATTTAGCATCTGGTGAGGGCCTCTTCCTCATTGATGGCACCTTCTGACTGTGTCTCCACATGGTGGAAGGAATGAACAACTACCTCTTTAATAAGGGTATTGATCTGCTAATCCCATTCATGAGTGGGAGTCCCCCTCACATAATCATCTTCTGAAGTCTCCACTTCTTAATACCCACAATATTATAGATTTAGTTTGAACATGTAAGTTTTGGGGGGAACAAACACTCAGACCATAGCAGTAGTAAAATTTTAAAAGTCTATATCTAACCTTAAACCATCCCAGTCACCTTTGGGAAACATTGGTTTGGTTTTAGTGATATTTGACTATGTGATGGCTGAAGAATTAGGTATCTGAAGGAAGAAATAATAATGGTTAGTGGAGCTTCCAGTCTTACCAATTCTGTAGCACAGCAGAGTATATTACTTTTTTATGCTTTATATAATTTTTTAAATGTTTCAGAAAAATTATAATAGTCAAAATAAGTATGGGGCCCATATAATTATAATGGTCCATATAATTGTAGGGTCCACATGATGTTATGATATATATATATCATAAATCATATATATATGACCTATCCATATATATACACATAGAGTGTGGAATGATTGAATCAAGCTAATTAACATGTCAGTCACCTTAAATACTTATCATTTATTCCTCCTAAGTGTAACTTTGTACCTTTTGACCAATGTCTTCCTATTGCTCCTACTCTCCAGCCTCTGGTAACCATTGTTCTACTCTCTGCTTCTATGAGATGGATTGCTTTAGATTCCACATGGAAGTGCAAACATATGATTTTTGGTTTTTTGTGCCTGACTTATTTCACTTATCATAAAGAAAGGCACGTTCTTGAGAGGTGGTTTGACACTGTGTTTAAGAACACAGTTGCGGCCGGGTGCGGTGGCTCAAGCCTGTAATCCCAGCACTTTGGGAGGCCGAGGCGGGTGGATCACGAGGTCAAGAGATTGAGACCATCCTGGTCAAAAAGGTGAAACCCCGTCTCTACTAAAAATACAAAAAGTTAGCTGGGCATGGTGGTGCGTGCCTGTAATCCCAGCTACTCAGGAGGCTGAGGCAGGAGAATTGTCTGAACCCAGGAGGCGGAGGTTGCGGTGAGCCGAAATCGCGCCATTGCACTCCAGCCTGGGTAACAAGAGCGAAACTCGGTCTCAAAAAAAAAAAAAAAAAAAAAAAGAAGAAGAAGAAGAACACAGTTGCTAGAGCTGGATTGTCTGTGTTGAAATACCGGGCTGGGCCCAGTGGCTCACACCTGTAATCCTAGCACTTTGGGAGGTCAACATGGGAAGATTGCCTGAACTCAGGAGTTTGAGACCAGCCTGGGTAACATGGTGAAACCCCATCTCTACTAAAATAAAAAAATTAGCCAGGCATGGAGGTGTGCACCTGTAATCCCAGCTACTCAGAAGCCTGAGGCAGAAGAATTACTTGAACCCAGGAGGTGGAAGATGCAGTGAGTCACGATTGCACCACTGCACTCCAGCCTGAGTGACAGAGCAAGATTCCATATCCCGCCCCCCACCAAAAAAAAAAAAAAAAGAAAAAAGAAATACCAGCTGTCCACTTTTTTGCCATGTGAATGACCTTAGGCAAGGTACTTAACATCCTTGTGGTACAGTTTTCTTATCTTTGAAACTGGGGACAACTATAGTGTCATAAGACATTCATGAGGATGAAATGAGTTAAAATATGCAAATCTTTCAGAACAGTGCCGGATGCATAGTGACTATTAATTGTTGTTGTTATTGTTACAATTAATCTCATAAGAACAAGAAGGCCAAATTAAGTCCCAGAGTTTTCAATAACATTATCCAGTGTGAAGACCTAAGTTTAGCTTTAACAGTTCAGCTTTCATTTTACTAAAATACCAAAGCCAATATTTGGGGCCTTTTTTTTAAAAAAAAAAAAAATAATTTGGCCTTATTTCATAATGGTTAGGCAGCTGCTGGTAAGACTTTATGCATTCACTTTTCTTCTCCTCTAAAGAGCCAGTGCAAATATTTCATATTTGAAAATTTTTCATTTATTACTTTACAGTGTGACTTACAATAATAAATAAAATCAAGGTTTAAAAGTTTAAGTCAATAAAATACTGCCTATATTCCAAACATAACTTTATAAAACATATAATGCAGAATGCATAATATTTTAATTTTTGGGTGACATATTGAAGAATGATATTCCAGATTATATTATTCACACAATGAATCAATAGAGCAATTAACTTTTTAAAATACTGGAATAAAGAAAGAAATTTACCATATCCAAGGCTTTTTGGTTAATTGTGCACATTAATATGAGTACAGTAGAACAAATCATACCTTATTATTTTAACTTCAAAGATAAATACTACTCAGTGTGAAAACAAATATGTTCTCTCATTCGAATGCTCTACTTTTACTCTGTGACTGCCCTCTGTGAGTGGAAAGTGATGTTTGCCAGATGAATGTAGCCTATTCCCCATAGAGCATTACTTGCTGAGGTAAGCACTCTCTTGGAAGGTTACCAGGTGACTTCCTTAGGTGTGCAGGAAACGGAAGCAGAACGCGGACTATTTTCTTGTCCTCATCTGGTCAGGAAGCCTCAAGATGACACAGCTGGTGGTTAAGCCAGAAAGAGACACTTGTTTCTGTCTGGTATGTGTTTCTGCCCAGCCTTTTCAGTCCTCCTCAGAGCTTTCATTATGCATATTTTGAGTGTATGCTAAGGTTTCTTATGGGTAACTCATGAAGGAAGTGGTTCTTTTATGCAATATTTTGGATAAAAGAGGATAATTCAACTAAAAGGAGAGGCAGGAAATAATCCACCTCTTTACCTTTAATTACCAGAAGTGGTCCCATATGGCTGTTGCTGTATGGGCACAAAGTGGGCCATCTACATATGTCACTGGAAGACAAAGATGGGGTGGAACAAAACTTCTGATCTGAAGGCTCTGTGAAGAAACTCTATTAAATAAAATAGACAACTTTGGTGTTGAATTGGAAAATCATGTACCAGACATGGTTCTGGTTATGGATGAACTTACCTTCTTGTTGAGAAGGTAAAAGAAGTACATGTAACCAGCTAAGTAATTTGAAAAATTAAATAGTATGAAAAGTTCCAGAAGGTAGATATTCAAGTACTAAATGGATAGGTTTTATCTATCTGGAAAAGGAAAGAGAGAAAGTGGCTTGATATGGCTTATTTGAGGAAAGAAGAGACAATTTTAGGAGAGTAATAAAATAAGAACCAGGCATTACAAAGACAAAGAAAATTATAGAGGTGCCCAGTGCAGTAAGAAAACATAAGACAGTCACTTGGTTGTGCTGGCTGATTTATGAGAGCAGGATGTGGACATGAAGTACAAAAGATAAAGAGGATCAGATTTTGAAGGGCCTCGAATAAGGGACAAAGAAACCCCAAATGTGTTCTCTAGTCCAGAGTGTAATTGAAAGCTTTGGAGCAGAAGAACACGTAAAAGCCTGTCCATGCTTTTTTAATAGGATCTTCTAATGTTAGCATTATGCATATTCTTTTCCAAATTTTGTACTCTATTTTCTGCTAGTATATTCATATTAACATTGGAAGAACATTTAAAAAATTAAAATACTGAATATATGATAAATCTATATTGTAGACAAAACAATGTGTTGATTATGAAGACTGGCTGTACTGGGCTGGAGGAGACCAAATCTAAACCCCAGTTAACTCTTTGGATTGACTAAGGCATGTGTGCAATGAAGTTATTCCTGTTATTGCCTATAAAATTTAACAGTTATTTCTGTTATAAAAGAGTTAAGAAGTAGTAGTCACCAAGAATAATATGATCAAATAATTTCTTTTTGAATAGAAGAATCTGTCACACATGCAGCCAGCTGAACGCATTCCACTTATAATAAATTACGTGTTCCAAACAGGTTTTCTACTAAAACTTATTGAAAATAGCATTTTGTTGCTATGACAACCTAGAACAGCAACTGGAAACTAGCATATTAAAGGTGAGACAGGAGAGACAGACAAATAGTTCATATTTAGCTAAATTGTATTCCTTTTTAATTCTTATAAATTCAGGGAGGAATGAAAATTCTTATGTTCAAAAATGAATAGTTTCCTAGTAACAGTTTTCTTAACATCATATAGGTTTAGAATGTCCAGTGTATTTACATTATCTGTTGGTTAGTAAATAAGATGAATCAACTCTCCTCTGATTTTTTTTCTGAATCTCAAAACTCTTTTCATCTATGAGCTTTGTTTTAGTACATTCTCAAGCTGCCATAAACAACTGCCCAAGACTGGATAATTTATAAAGGAAAGAGGTTTAATTGATTCACAGTTCCATATAGCTGGGAAGGCCTCAGGAAACTCACAATCATAGCAAAACCAGAAGCAAACACGTCCTTTCCCACAAGGCAGGAGAAGAAGAATGAAAGCCGAGTGAATGGGGAAGCCCCTCATAAAACCATTAGTGCTTGTGAGAACTTATTCACTATCATGAGACTAGCATGGGGGAAAACCACCTTTATGATTCAGTTACCTCCCATGGGGTCTTTTCTACCACACGTGGGGATTATGGAAACTGCAATTCAAGATGAGACTTGGGTGGGAACACAGACAAACCATATCAAGCTTTGATTACTTTTTGTAGATTTTGAGCTTTAGACCCTTCGCTCAGGATATTATAGCTATTTATTGATTGAAACTCTGACTTTCGAAGGGTGTTTTATGAATCCTAAGAGTTCCACAATATATCTCTAAGGTTTCTTTGGAAAAAAGTATGGTCATATGGCCAATTGATTCTGGTGTTTTCTGTGTCTTTTAGGTTTTACCCCAATACCACACAGAAATTATAATAGTGCAGCTCAGAAAAATGAGCATCCAGTTTCATAAATCAAAAACATCAAGCAATTTGATTAAAAATTTATAAAATATACGGCCGGGCGTGGTGGCTCAAGCCTGTAATCCCAGCACTTTGGGAGGCCAAGGCCAGTGGATCACAAGGTCAAGAGATCGAGACCATCATGGTCAACATGGTGAAACCCTGTCTCTACTAAAAATAAAAAACATTAGCTGGGCATGGTGGCGCATGCCTGTAATCCCAGATACTCAGGAGGTTGAGGCAGGAGAATTGCCTGAACCCAGGAGACGGAGGTTGTGGTGAGCCAAGATCACGCCATTGCACTCCAGCCTGGGTAACGAGTGAAACTCAGTCTCAAAAAAAAAAAAATTATAAAATATTTTAAATCCCAATAATTTTTACATGAATTTCAGATAACCATTTGAACAATAAATGACAGATTTTCTACTTGTATTTGTAAGATATCCTCAATGAAAATGTGCTTATATTAACATTCAGATAGATACAATTTTATTTCATGATGTAATTTGTAGTCTTTTTAAAAATCAAAAAGTCATTTATTGACTTCCTAGTATGCAAGACACTGTTAGGCATTGAGGATACAGAATATTTTATAGTACAGTATTTTTCCTATAGGAGACTATGTCCACATAAAAAGGCATAATTTATGCAGATAACTATTGGAGAAGAAAAGTATTGTGATTTTAAAAAATCAGAGCAAGAAAATAATTATTTTTCTGGAAATTAAAAAATAAGCATCATGTAGGATGTAAAAGTCAACCACATGTTAAATATCAGGCTATGAGCTGCACTCTTCTGGGCAAATTAGGACTTTGTCAGGCCACACAAGATATGTGGTTATCACACTCTTTATTTGTTTTTTTAATTTTTGTGGCATCTGTGGTATGTTGATGTATTACTCAAAGGACCACAGAAAATTTTTGGAACTCCTATTTTCTGAATAATTTGGAAATCAAATGAATATATAGCCATTTATTATCAATCAAACCATTGTCATTTTTATAGAAAAAAAGAGAAGAGAGAGAAAGAGAGAGGGAGGGAGGAGGAAGGAAAGAAAAGAAAAAAGGGAAGAAAGATGTTAGGCTTTTTTACTTTAGTGAAATAAGTTGTAATGCTGAAAAGGGCTCTAGAAATCATCTAGCATAGTGATTTCCAACTTCTTTCAGTATGAAGCCCTATTTTTAACAAACATATTGTTTTTAGGACCTTGCAAAATAGCAATTGTTCTTTTGGTAAGTATTGATCAGAATATATTGGAAAAGATTTATAAATTAAGTGACATTTTATGATTAAATTTACACTTTGTTAGAACAATAGCATCTATATATATTTGGAAAATTGGTGCATATGTGCAAATAACATGACATTCTGGCTAGGGATAATAAAGATGAAGATTTGAAAAGTTTATGAAGTAACAGCATTTCTGCAACAGAATCTCATTCAGTTGGGAAATACAGAATTTCTCCAATTCATTCTTTTTATATTTATAAAATGAAAACAAAACAGATGAGGAAAGTTTCCCAAGGTCAGATTAATGAAAAATTTAGATTAATGTTTCTGCTGGCCAAATAATCTTTTCATAATGCCAAATATCATCCCCAATAAGGAGTTAGTCAATTATGTTTCTAATAAATCAGACCAGACACTTGAAGCAAAGATGACTTTAGCTTACACCTTTTTTGTTTGATCATGTCAATTTTGTTTGGTTGTATTAACATATGTTAAGACCAGATTTAGTAATTAAGCTGTAATTAGAATAAAAATTATTGAGTTATACTAGATTGCCAGCAATAGAAACAAATTGCATTGCTTTAAATTAATAAAGAAGCATTAAAAAGAAGTTTTAATTTACTGAGTTGATAGTTAAACATGCACATATATTTATATGATTCTTTAAATCTGATAGGATATATTCCTAGTCATGTTCTATAAATATTTTTAACCTATCACCTGAATGATCAGAACATGCAACAGACTGAATAGTTACTAAATTTAAACTTCAAGTTATAGAAAAGCATGTTTTTTAGGGTGTATAATTCTTCATTATATTTCTGATATCATTATGAACAATGAAATTTCCCTAGATAGCCCTGCAAAAACTGACTTCTGGGATTATGGTGAAGAGTGGAACTGGCTTCTACCTCCTCCTGAATGAGGTAGGTCATGTATTCTGCAGCATAGACATGTTTTGAAAAGAACAAGTAAATCTCCGGGGAGTTTGGCCAACTGCTTATTCTTACATTTGAGCCTGTTGCACGCCCACACAGATGCCAAGGTATCATCTCTAAAACATTGGGAGGAAAAACCTTGGAATCGGTGCTCTCTTACTGAAAACGAAGCATTACTCAAAAAAACAACAACAACAACAACAACAACAAAAAACTTTTTGCCTATTGCTGAAGTGGTTATATAGTAATGATTTACCTTTAAAACTTTCAAATGTTTATTTTTCTATGTCCTGGCAATGCTATTGATAGTGCTCAGGAGAATCATTAACTGCAATTAAATAAAGTATAATAGAATAAATAAATTGGTTAATATTGGATTCAGATAACATCTCAAATGTATTAATGTAAAGCTGTAATAATTTTAAAGATTGTAACAAATCTCCTTTGAAGATTGTATTTGTCATTTTTTGACCTGGAGCAGAAATGAATGAAGCCTGTTGTGACTTAGGTTGAAGCCACTGTATTGAGTTGCCCAAGTGAGGAGCCACTGAGAGGTGATCAATGGTTGGAATTTAGGCTGTCTTTCCTTTAGACGTAGTAATGGGCACATGAAGCAGATGCTCACTGGGAATGACAGACATTTGAAAGTGAATGGGGAAAGTGGAAGAGTTTGTAGTATATTGGAGAAATACAGATTCCATAGTGTACTCTTAAGAGTGCTGATATCACTTTAGAAAACGTTGGATTCCAAATATTGTTTCTATTGATGTTTCAGAGCTTCCAGAGATTCAGCAATCAACTTATTCCTGAGATTCCTTTGTGGCCACTTTTTACTGATAATCATCTTTCTCTTTGGGAGCTTGAAGACAGAGATACATTTTAGGTGTTGAATGTATGCTGAGCACCTTAGCTTAATCAGTTTGAAGTTCTCATTTGAATCTTTTTTTTTTTTTAAGTGGGCAAAGACCCTTGACTTGTGGGGTACCTCTCTTCTGACTGCCAGTCATAGGGCCTCATTTGGTATGAGCTGACTTGGGGTCCAGCTCCAGACATACACAATTCCTCACATAACCCTAAAGTCTCTTGCTTGCCATAGAGGGAGTCCTTAATTTCCTGATTGCTTTGCAAACAGTTCTTAAACTTCCAATTTTGTTCAGTTAATTTGGAACTAGAATATGTCATCAGAAAAACGTGTCTCCTATGGCACCTTATGCATATCCACAAGAGGGAAAATTAAAATTCTTTGTTAATAAAATTAATGATTATGTGTTGTTTCCCCCCAACTCCCAATAACCTTGTAACATTTTTCCAAAATACAATTTTGTTGAAATTTTTTTATTTGTAGCCGCTACTACACTGTATGGAAAAACAAACAACAACAACAACAACAAAAAGAAGCCAAGAGAGATTTCCACCAGTGCTTTCCAAAGAGCATTCCTAGTACCACTCACATTTTGTATTTAAGACAATTCAAACTGTGATCTCGGAGCTTAGTGATGACCCAGCCAGATGTTTTGAAGTGAGGGAGACACAAACAAATGAAAAAAGCTGTTCTTGTCAGCCAGTCCCCTTAAAATCATCATATCTAAAAAGAACCTGCAATAATTTATTTTCCTGCTAGGTTGAACATCCAGAATAACTGCTGAACAGCCTTAGTTAGTGAGTGTGGCCAACTTCACCTGATAGAATTCTGGCCTAAAGATAAGAAACTGTATGTTAGGAAGTCTGTGCAACCACACTGAGGATATAGTTATTACTGTAGTTTTGATTTCCTGAAGTACTAAGACCATGAAGATCCTGCCTGACAAAAGGCTTCATTCTTGCTAGCTTTTTAGGCATAAGAGACATTTGAGCCTACTGATGATGTAGGAATATATATCTAGTGCTTATGTTGTAAATTGCTGCTATTCTTTCCCAAACAGGGACCTTTTTACAGTAGCTCTGGACTGTGTGAGTAACAGAGCAGGGTGGCATGCAAGGGGAAAGGAGGTCCCCTTCAGAATCCTAGTTCTATAGATATTTGGAGAAGCCATGGGGATCACCACCCTCAACCTTGACTGCTGCTAGAGAATTCCTACAAACATAGCTCCAAATGAATTTCTCATCTTCTGTGCTGTCCATGACACTTGACTTGCCCTTCGGTGACAGCATTTATTCACAGAGCAATTATTTTATTATATTTCTTTTTCTACACTGGACTGTGAACCCCTGGGTGCAGCTCTCCTATGATGGCTATGCCAGTAATACTCTTTGACATGGTTTCCAGGGCTGAGCTATACCTCCACTGCCTGGAGGCATATCAGTTTTCCATTTTTCATTCAGAATCCCAGCAGTGCCTGTTTGTTGTGAGTAATTAGCTAGTGTGAAAGTCACAGAATCCATAGCCTCTACAAGCTCCAAATTTATTAACTGTCCATGGTTCTGCAATAAATTAGTGTTTTTAAAGCTAATATAAGAAAAAGGAAGTGATAGAATAGATATTATTGTAGTTATTTTAGAATTCTACTTTTTTTTTTTTTTTTTTTTGAGACAGGATCTTGCATATCGCCAAAACTGGAATGCGGTGGCTGGATCATAGCTCACTGCAGCGTCAGACTTCTACATCAGCCGCCGGAGTAGCTGGGACCACAGACAGTGCTAGAATTCTACTGTCGTGAGTAGTCTGCGTTTAATAATCTTTAACGTCTTTCCAAGTGCTAAAATTTCTGATTCTGCAAGACTTGTCCTTGTTGTGTCAGTATTGACTTCCTTTTTCCAATAAAACAGTCAAACAGTTGTTTAGAGTGTACCTGTGGCTTATGAAAACCAAAGACAGCAAGAAGTTAGAGGACAGTGTAATTCCTATAAGACACATAATGTTATTTAACAGTTATTTAAAGCATTTAATTTTATAAGCGTAACATTCTCATGCATTTAAAACAACATAATGAGAAAATACCAATTCCACTGAAGCTCATTATGAAAACATTTTCAGAGTTCATACTATGGACTTGATATAGATTAAAATTCTTATGAGCTTCTCTCCAGTACTCCTAGGTATAACAGTCTTCGCCTAGACTGCTTTAATAAAGAGTAGGTCAGGTTATGAAAAATGTAGATTTTCCAATGAGCTTTACTTCTCATGTAAATCATAGATCACCAATAAATGATTGCAAAAAATATATCCATTTTACATCCAGAAAATTCCCAAGAATTCAGAATGTCTACTTTGTATTGATGGTTTTCTCTGGAGTTGCAAACACTGAGACTGAAATCAGTTTCGAAAACCATGCTTCAAATATTCATTTCAATTTGCTCTTGTGGCAGTTTTCGTCAAACAACCTGCTTGGAGATAATCTATTTGCTGAACCTAGGTGGGGAAAAACCTGCCACATTACATAATTCACTGAGCAGGTTTTGGCTCCCACTTCACCAATCCGTCTTAAATAGTGGCTAGTGCCCTGCATCTAGCAATACATATGATCAAGCAATTTAGCACAGAAAGAGAAAGGCCCCACAACTTGGCATCCCCGTGGACATTTATCTTTGAGAAAATCAAATGGATCCAACTTTTTGCCAGAGTTTAATAGCAAAGCTGCCACATTTTACACAAATGAGTATCCAATCCGCCAGCTAATGGAAAGGGGACAGGGAGGAGGGGACCAGAGGAGGTGGGGCAACTGACTGGACTGTTTTCAAAGTGACTCCCGTTTTTAGGGGAGGGGCTGGGATGCTCCACATGGCTGGAGAGACGAAGTAGTTAAAAATTATTACTAGTAGGGGGCTGGAACCTCGGAACCTGGGTATATAAGACGGTGCCTGAGCGCAGAGCGGCTGCTGCTGCTGTGATCCAGGACCAGGGCCCACGGGCTCAGACTCTCAGTTGTCAGAGGCGGGGGAGAGAAGCAAAGCGCAGCGGTGCGGTCCAAGCCGGGGCTCCTGCTTCGCCTCTGGGACACACAAGGGACTCCCTAACTTCAATCCCCAGACGCGCACCCGCGGAGTCCTGGGCTCCAGCCGGCACATCGGCACAGGCGCGGCTGGCGGCGGGTCCCGGCCAAAGGCGATGCGCTCAGGAGTTCGGGCAGCTGGGCTCGGGCGGCGGAAGTAGGGCCCAGCCGGGAGGCAGGGAGGCTGTGGAGTCAGAGCCGCGGGCTGCGCCCTAGGCAGAGGCGCCCTCGCTCCACGCAACACCTGCTGCTGCCACCGCGCCGCGATGAGCCGCGTGGTCTCGCTGTTGCTGGGCGCCGCGCTGCTCTGCGGCCACGGAGCCTTTTGCCGCCGCGTGGTCAGCGGTGAGTCAGGGGCCGTCCGCCCGGAGGGCGGGCTGGGAGAGGGGACCACGGGGCGCGGCGGGGCAGTCTGTCCTCGGGCGGAGGGTCTCCAGGGCGTTTGAAACCTGGGCGGTGTAAGGGCCCGGGAGGAGGCGGGAAGAAATTGATTGTGCTATTCTCCTCCCTCTCGTAACACACTCGCAGAAAAGTTTAAATTTTTGTGAAGCGCTTGCTTAAGTCGCCGCGGAGCGAGCTTCTGCTTCATCAGGAGCAGCACAGCCTTTTTCTGGATGATTTCCACTTTCTTTGTGAGAGAGTTGACCACAGGGTAGGGCTCAGCACCTGCAAAGGGGGTGGGGTAGGGCGGAGGCAGAGGGAACCCAGAGACAGAAGAGCTGCCGCAGAAATGCCACCCTCTGTGGCTCTGGCTGGACTTTGGTCCCTGCACCGTGTTCACTCGGATGATTTCTGAGACCAGATCAGTTCGCTATGGGTCGCCTCCGGATGCCTGGGCATCCAGTCTTTGTTCTCAGCAGGACTACTGGCAAGGACCTGGGGTATGCTCATTGTGTGTAGATGCTTTTCCTTTACACACTTCGTTCCAAGTTGGGGACTTCCCAGAAAATGAAGTCAGCTGGAGTTGGGCCGAGGTATACTTGGTAATGACTGCAGGTTTGGCACACAGTAGGTGCACAATTAGGTCTGTTAAATCAGTGCATGGGAAATGGATCAAAATTGGCAAGTTTCCCAGGTTTTCTTTGATTTTTTTTTTTTTTTTCTCTCACTGTCCTATCGTTGAACAATTTATATTGCGTCTACTCTCCCTTACTTTTTGGGAAGGTCTCTTCGAAAGGATACATGTTCTCAGTGGCCTAAGATGAATGTGATCAGGGCCTCACAAGAAGGCTGAACCTAACTACACTTTACAGAAATCTCTTGCTATGCTCTTTGAAATACTGCAGTATTTGTTTGATGTATGTGTTTTGAGGGTAAAAGTTTTGTTTTTTTTTTTTCCAAACATAAAAAGCACAAATAGTCCTTTTCACTTTTGTACATCTATACAACAGGTGTCACTAGATGTAGAAATAGATGACAGATGACGGCACCTAATTCAGTTGTGAAGCCAGACCTTTAGACATTGACATATTAAGCTTAATTGTTACTGATCTTCCCCTGAGCAATTTGTGGTGTTCTGCGTTTCAGAATATAATTCTTCAATGTGTAGTTATCAATCACTCTACATTTTTTTTCAGAATTTTCAGAATCTGTGACATTAGATCCTTTTCCTCACTAATTTAGCTGCAAAGAAAAAGTTCATTATATAGATTCATCTGATTGTGTAAATTACCTATCTGACTTTGCGTTTATCAGAATTATTCATGCAACTGAATGAACAGCAGAGACCATGCTTTGAACATAAGTGTTTTTGTTTTTAAACAAACACTCATTGACCTAAATAATACCCTTTAGATATACCTTGTTCCTAGGCCTCAACATTGGCAAGGGAGACAAAATAATATCTAAAGTAAAAACAGAGCTTAAAAAATTGTTCAAGAGGTGTATTTTGTGTTCTTTGAGTACATAATTTTTTCCAAACCTTTTGTTATATTTTCTCATTATGTATTTATAGGCATCTTGTAGATGACATCTGGAAAATTTCTAATTAACTGAACATGATCTATTTGATTTAGCATAAATGATGATGTTTATTTGATATTAAAATAATTAGTTATGTTTTTCTTATGAATAATTCAATTGTCTTTGGTCATAAAATTCACATTGAAATTTAACCATCTGTAAATGGATTTGTAACATTTATTCTTTGAAGACTAATTTTTAAAAAAGATATATTTTAACCACAATGGCCAGAGAACACAGCAGCCTAAAGCCTGACATTTTTGTAGCAATAGTTTCTGATGGATTTGTTGTCTACCTGGTCAATGTAAGTTTTGAATTGGTGCATCAATTTTTTCATGCCACTTGGGTCCATTCACCAGATCTTTACTGAAGTTTGAGAGCCTCTTTGGGGCTGTCAGTAGGAACATACTGACCACATATGGAATATATTTCTATTTGTTAAATTTCAGTACAATTTATAACTCCTATGTAGGATACTCAAATAATCACTTACTCCAGAGAAAAAGATAGACACAAAATAATTCTCCACAGAAATTATCTTTAATACTTAAAAATATTCAATAAGATACTTTCCAATACTTTTAAATACATCACCTTTTCTAAAGTGTAGAATATTACTTAAAAACAAAGTGGATGTATTTTAGCAAGAAATGACATTTCAAACAACTTGGTCATCATAATCTGACCGATAAGATTTAGTAGCATCTAGTAGTAATACGGAAGTATTTTTTCTAGGTCAATGGTCATGCTTATTTTGATGTATGAATATGTAAAGTAATATGTGACATGATTATAGTAATCAAAGCCTATTTATTGAATTTATGATATTAACTTTGAAACTACTTTTAGGAGCTTAGACCTGTACTAATTTCTTACTACACACAGATGTGTAGCGAATATCTGTGGAAGCTGCAATCATTTAATTTTGTGAAGTGACTGGTGAGTAATGCTGTCTTCTTTAGGACAAAGTTAAAAAGATTTTACTTGTAGGCATAAGGATGAAGATGAAGGATTCAAAATTCAGGTCTCTAAGTTGGGAGGGTATGTTGGAAGCACAAGTGATAATTTTAAACAATTGAAGTGTTTTGAAGTAATGTGTTTCTTTTTTTTTTTCCTTTTTCTTTGTAGTGTGCATAGTAGTGATCCCCAACCTGTTTTTGCTGCAAAATGACATTAGGAGTATTCCATGGCACTTCCAGATTTCTCCAGAACACTTTAACATATGTTAATTTACCCTTATTAAACTGGCACACGTTTTATTTAGGAGACTGGGTGATTTAGAGACCTTTCTTCTTGTCATGCGGATACCACAGAATATTACAAATTCATGGGTGGTGAACAGTAGCACATAGATTAATATATAATATAATATAATATAATAGCAAGGGAGATACAAGAAAAACTGATGAGCATATCTCAGCCTATGGAACTATTCCATGACATCATCAAAAGCATAAAATGATGACAGTGCAGTTTTCGAAGATGCAATTACTTTAAGTATCTCTTGGGCATGAAAGGAACAATTTAATCTTATTACCAGTCATTTAATAAACTAACCATTTATCATGGCCATTATTCTTTAACTGTGTTTGTTATCATTTTATGGTTTTATTTTTATAATTTTTTTCCTGAAGAGGGAAATATCAATTACATTCCTTTAGAAAACAAGCAGCATTATATAAAGGAGTCCAAGATTAAAATTCAGAAGATGCACTCACAAACAGTTTTTACTATTTACAACAATCTTCTGTGTCAGGCATGCATATACAAGTAGATGGATGTGTGCAACTATGAGGTGAGAGTGTTTCTTTCATTGTTTTTAACATATTCCTGATGATATAACACAGGATGACAGCTTGGCTAAAGTTATACTCTTTGTAATGGGGAATGCATTCCATTTGGACATAGTTTGTTTTATTTTGGAAAATGAAAAGACTAGGGAAAAAATTCTTAAAGACATATATGGTTCGAAAATCTGAGACAGAGGCGACATTAATTCTTATTTAAATATTTGTAACAGAAAATCCGAACCTGTTTAGAAACAAGCTCTCAGGGCACAAACTCTTGCATATATTAGCCACTCAATAATGAATAACAGATTAATGCCAATGATTCTGACATAGACAACATGCACTGTATGTATTCATAAATCCCTTTTGTTCATGAAATATTTCACCTTTATATTAGGTCTGAGATACATGGAGACAGCAGAGAAATCTGGTAAAAGCATGGACTATAGAGTCAGATGGCCTGGTGACAAACCTCAGCTTCAGCAGTTGTGAACTGTGTAAACTTGGGCAAGTTATTCATCTATTCTCTGCCCATTTTGCCTCATTTTGAAAACAGATAAGACCTTTGTCATGGGATTGCTAGGAATATTAAAAAGGTTCAAATACAGTTGTGCAGGTTGTGCCCTGTGCCGAGGTACATGCCAAAAAGATAGAAGAAGGAGTTCAGTTTGGCAAGCCCAGTCCCTGGAGCTCAGGCCACCTGGAGGCCAAATCAACTTTTTCGGGTTGAACAGTCTATAAGGGGGACCTTTCTGCCGTCTCTCACCAGGAGAGGTCATCTTCTCCTAATTTATACCAAAGCATGGATTGTGGTAGAAGGGAGGCGTTGCACTCTAAATTATTGCTAAATTTCAGGCCTGTATTATTAGAATCATTATTTCTACAAAATTCATAACTGGTCTCATTATTTAAGTAAGAAAACAGGCTTGGGGAGATTAAATAATCCCACGTACCCACAATTTAAATGTAGAGTTTGGTTTCAAAGCTAATTCATTTTGATCGGCTACGTGAACTCTTAAGTCACACTGATACTTGACTTACCACTTACTCTAATCTCCATTGTAAATATTGTGATTTTTAAAAAAAATAGTCTCATCCTCTTCTCTGAAAGCTTATGGCGTTTTCCAACTGGAGAAGCAGGGCTTGCTGCCGCTGCCACCATCATAAAATGACCACAACCTACAGATTTAGTTTTGTTTATTAAAGTGGGAGAATGCATGCCAGTTATAGCGCCCTATGCGATTAAGTGCATTATAAAATCTGTGTTGTAAAAATCAAAGTTTATTATAATAAAACTCTCTATAAGAAAAAATTTGAGGAAGTTGGTATAATACTGAATGCGGAAAGCAGAACACTTAAAATGAATACCAGTCCTTGTCTTTTTAGTTCAAAAGTGCTGGCATTGGTCATTGGTATCACTGGCCTTGCATAGTACTATCAACATATTTCTCAGTGTGATTGTGAGGGGGAAAAGAAGAAATTATGAAAAAATATCTTACGTGATTCTAACAAAACATTCTAAGGTCATTCTGGTTTGGGGAAGATTTACCATGTGGATGTTCTTTTTTACTTTGTTTTTTGCAACTCATGGTAGATCATAATTGAACAGTAGGAATTTGTGATACATCTTTTATAATTTTATTGAAAAATGTGGTATAAATTCAACACTCATCTAATATTGGTAATATGTAAGTACAGTGTGAGACATTAGAAAATATTTATTATTTTCATAACTGAGCACTCAACTATCAGAAAGTAAATAAATATAAGCAATAAGATAACCAAATTATAGATCCTTTCTATTCAAAAGAAAAAGCAAACTACCATGACTTCATGAGTTTGGCCCAACTTTTACATCATTGCCAAAAGGATTTAAACCTTTGCCAATAGTTAGCGCTATTGAAATTTTAATGTATAAGATAAAAGACAAAAATAATCTACTTATTCATGGAAATAGTGATGAAATTTTTGTTGTGATGGTGATAGGAATGTTAATAATCATAACTTTCTCTAAATAAAAGGGCCTGCTTATTTATGTAGCTGTGTGTGTGAAACTAATAAAGATGAATATTTATTTTATATAAAATAAACATTTTAATACATAAAATAATTTATGTATTTTATTAAAAAGAAGTCTCTTTTATATAAAAGAAAATATTCTATATAATATTTCTATAAAAATTCCGTGCAATCTGTACAACAAACCTCCACAACACACGTTTACCTATGTAACAAACCTGCACATCCTGTGTATATACCCATGAACTTAAAATAAATGGTAAAAAATTCAGTGCAGAAAAACTTACATATTTAAATACTTTTTAGATTTAAAAATTAGCTCCTAGTGCATGTCTAGGAAATAAATTATCTTGTATTTTATTTTTAAAATATGTTTTAGAGAATTTATTTTGAATTTTATTTCTCAGTGTGTTTGTAGAATCCAGGGCAGATCTTTTCTCTCTCTGATAGATAAACCCACCATTAAATGATGTTTTCAGCTACAGGTGCTAGTTGACAAATAGTAATTTACAGTTAGCATAAATGTAACCTTAGTGTAATAGAACCCATTCTATGGTTCTCTGAATACCTATCCCATAAAATGTTGGTGGAAGATTTTATCTGAATGTAACATTAGAAAATAAGAGACAGAGAGCCGGGTGCTGTGGCTCAAGCCTGTAATCCCAGCACTTTGGGAGGCCGAGGCGGGCGGATTACAAGGTCAAGGGATCGAGACCATCCTGGTCAACATGGTGAAACCGTGTCTCTACTAAAAATAAAAAAATTAGCTGGGCATAGTGGCGCATGCCTGTAATCCCAGCTACTCAGGAGGCTGAGGCAGGAGAATTGCCTGAACCCAGGAGGCGGAGGTTGCGGTGAGCCGAGATCGCGCCATTGCACTTCAGCCTGGGTAACAAGAGCGAAACTCGGTCTCACAAAAAAAATAAATTAATTAATTAAAAAAAAAAAAAAAGAGACAGAGAAATTCTCCATGTTATCTCACATAATTAGAAAAGAGGTAATTGTAATTGTTCTCTACGAAGATTGGCTTTTACGGAAGTGGGAAAGTTGCCTCCAGAAGATCTGCATTAACGCAACTTTTCTGGGAATTAGGGCAACGTTTGTTTCCCAGCTGTTGTAGTTTCACTGCATTAGTAGCCAAATGTAATCAGCTGAAATAGCGGTGAGAGGTTCAATAGCTGCTGCTTCTGCTGATTTTGCTGCAACTTGGACCGAATTTGCACGCTAAGGTGGAAATCAGTAATAAAATAGAATTGAATGTAAAGAAATTCACAGTGTCAGCTTTAACTGATTGTATATAAACCACACAAATTGTGCAATATATTTATAATTTCCTGAAAAATGCCTTGCTAGATCTGAACTGTTAGTGACTTTTCAGTTCAAACTGTAGATACAGCTGATGATCAAACTTTAGAGTTAAGGTATCTGTTCCAGTTATCAATGGGCTGCTGTCTGGATGCCCTGAGAGTCTCCCTGCTGTGCAGGCATCACAATCTCCACTCCCTGAAGCAGGACCTGAGGACTGCTCTATTATCCACAACCAGAGACATGGCCTGGCACAGAGCATGTCAAGCTGGCTATTATCCAGGGTCGAATTGTTAATTCTTTTAAATGTAATCCCTGCCCATAGATGATGATGATAGTGATTATTATTATATCTGTATAAACTAACATAATGGTGTTAGAAATTTCCACATGAAACCTAAGGCTATCATGCATTTAATTAGAAATGCTATCTTAATGTTATAAGTGAGTTAATTCACTTCTCCATTTTTGTATGATCATGAATAAATCTGTGTTGCGTTTATTTTTTAATGAATCAGAGATAATGAACAGTGACTTTTAACATATGCATCATACCCAGGAATCCCCTGAATGTGTGGGGCTTTGTTACATATAACACTTTTTACTCACTAAAAGGTCTGGCTACTCTCTTGTTGTTGTTGTTTTTAATATGACATTTTTGACATCTTGCAAAACAATCTTGTTGGACAAATTTAATATTTAAAAAGTGCTGGGATATAATCCAAGGCAGAAACTCTTGGAGTGAAAAATTGAACAAGTTGGAAACTTAAGGGAATGTAATTAAGATATATTTGGACACTAAGAACTATGTAAAAGATGTAGTAGATGAAAATGGAAACAGCTTGCTTCTAAAATACAGGCACGAAAAAATAGGCTTAATGGCATTGTTAAACTCTGACCTAGAATAACCATTTTAAATGACAAAATCATCACAAAACCTAATAAAATCTTCGGATATTTAAAAAATAATACATTAATTTTCAGAGTCAACCATTGAGACTTTCATGATCATCTCTCAAAGAATATGCATTTTCAGGCTGATGTGTCCTGAATTCCCTCTAACTCATTTCCCATTGTCATTCATACTCACGTTATTTTTAATTAACTATTTCGGCAGCCTTTTAATTTGTTCACATTTTCTGTGTACCATTCCTGGGTCCAGATCATGGTTAATGAGACAAGGGAACAACCCTTGGCCTGCTTGCATTGCCGGAACTACTATTTTATGATAGGCGTTCTCAGTTTGTGTCAAGATATTAAATGCCTATCACTCAAACCCTGTTGAGAAGTTAGTGACCTTCAACTGATTTCTGAGCCTTTCTGCCTCTGAGTGTCATCATAGGTCATGAATTGTTGACTCCAGAAGGGAATGGATATGATACACTGGCTCAGTGTGATGTACTGTAACTAAAGTACAAAATTTGAATGCTTTTTTTCTTGCCAGTATTTAAATACAAGAATCTCCCCCACCCCCACAAATCTGTGACTACTGACAACTTCTATTGATAGGCTACAAAACTAAATACATAGTAGAAAAGGCCACAAATATCAACAAGAATAATATTGATGGAGATGAATTGTAAGAAAGCAGTGAAACGATGTCATAATTTCTTAGCATAAAGTAATTTGTCTTAATTTTACATAGTCTAAAGTAATTTGTCTAATTTTAATAGATAGTCTATTTTCCAAGTCCAAATCTAAGCTCAAATAGAGGGAGAGACTAAGAAAGTAGAAAAGGCTATCGAAAGCAGTTTGGGCATAAGAAATAGTAACAGAGAGGCATTCTTGGCAGTCTAAAAAGTTGACAGCAGAGACCAGAGGTGAATAAAAGTAGAAGCAGTGAAAACCAAAACAAGACAGAATAATCATTTTGGAGATTGTCTATAATATCGGCATACATTCTTAGTGGCAGACAAGGATGAATGTGGACAATAGAACAATAGAAAATCCATTGCTGGTAGAGCTAGCTAAATCCTATATATCATAATATCCTTGACCTCTTTCTTTTCTTTCTTTCTTTCCTTCTTTCTCTCTCTTTCCTTCTTTTTCTTTTTTCTTTTCCTACTTTCTTTCTTTTCTCTCTTTCTTTCTTTCTCTTTCTTTCCTTCCTTCCTTCTCTTTTTTCTCTCCCTTTCTCTTTATTTTCTTTCTTCTTCCCTCCCTCCCTCCTTCCTTTATTCCTTCCTTCCCTCTTTTCTTTCTCTGACATATATATGTAAACATAAATATACATGACTTTATTATGACTTGATATGATCATGAATATTTACAGTTATTTCACTAGGTTATTAGGAAAATTAACACCACTTAATGTAGAGGTATGTAAAATTTAATTTTGAGATTTTTTTTCAAACTCTTTTTGCCCATGTGTTTAAGACTTCACAAATATTCGAGCAGAATTCCATTATGAGGTCTCAAAAATTCTTTTAAGCTTTTTTTGTGGTTCTGTCTAATATTTTAAAACAAATTGATTTTCAGTATTCTACAAATAATGACTTTATTATGTATAGTATATACTGTACATAGTCAATAGATATCAGGATAGGTGGTTAAACTGAATGCTGTAATATAAAAACCTTTAAAATACAGGTTTAAAATAAAAAATAGATTTTAAACGTTACTTTCAAATTTAGAGTATGTTTGTATTTATTCATAGATTTTGGATATTTAATTCATCCTAATCTTTAATGAAGAAATATGCACTAAAACCACCAGTAGTAAGATTAACTACAGAGAAAGGTAAATTTAAATAAATTTGTATTTCAGTTTAATAAAATTCTGAGTTAGCGAAGGTTTAAAAATGTAATATTACTTTCAAACTTGTAAAGGAACTAATGGAATTTTTTTAAGGTTAAATGAGAGAAAGCCATTGTTATTTCATATGTGTTAATATGTAAGTAGAGCCTCTAAAGCTGACAAATAATTTATTCTCAAGTTTGCAAAATGTTTATTACCTTGTTTCCAGCTAATTATTTAACTGTCTTTGAAAGACTAGTTTGGCCACATTTCGGCCTACTTAGGTCTCCATCCAAATTGAGAGAAATCAACACTAGTTAGCCATTGATAAGATATTACTAGCTCCTTTATTTCGTGATACACTTGTTCCACTGTTTTCTAAGCCATCATTTTTTCACATTTAAAATATATTTCTTTTTTAAAAAGGTACTTATTTCTCTATGTTGATAGCTGGGAGTTTTTATTTGCAATTGATCACTTATCAGAGTTATCTTTGTAAAATGAGAGAAGACATTGTCTTAGGAATTGGAGTTTACGCACAATATCTCCCAAGAGAAAATACTCAAAAAAACTGGTAATGAGATTTTTTTCAGAGATAATGAGTACTTTAGAAGTCAACTCTGTCACTTCCAATGTAATATTATACTAATTAATTAATACTACATATTACCTTCATTCTGTCCTCTTTAAACTTTCAATGTTAATAGATTTGCTTTTGGGTATACAAAATAAAAGCAAATATTTATACCTTAAATTTGCCACCGTGTATCTCTTTCAGAACACCTTATATAAAATAGTTTCATTTTACTTTACTTTTTTTTTGATAATTAATTTGGTTTATGAGTTGTTCTTTTTCTTTCATAAAGTTTTAGCTCACTTCAATATACATTCCTGAAATTCTTTTAGCTATTTTTATTTCCTATGTTAATTGATTTATAAAATCTACGCCAGAAGAGTTATAACTTCCCTTCACAAACATTTCTTGAAGTACTGGATTTAAAAGTTTATGTTCCAAATTTACTAGGAAATCAATTTGCTTTTACAAATTGCAAGCAATAGGCTAGAAAATAAACTTTATAAAATAATTCAGTGGGAGAAGCATTGGTTCTTAAATTTTGGTTCTTAGTGGTGTTACAAATAGAGTTCAGATTATCAATACATCTTTTTTTTTTTTTTCAGGCCAAAAGGTGTGTTTTGCTGACTTCAAGCATCCCTGCTACAAAATGGCGTACTTCCATGAACTGTCCAGCCGAGTGAGCTTTCAGGAGGCACGCCTGGCTTGTGAGAGTGAGGGAGGAGTCCTCCTCAGCCTTGAGAATGAAGCAGAACAGAAGTTAATAGAGAGCATGTTGCAAAATTTGACAAAACCTGGAACAGGGATTTCTGATGGCGATTTCTGGATAGGGCTTTGGAGGAATGGAAATGTGCAAACTTCTGGTGCCTGCCCAGATCTCTACCAGTGGTCTGATGGAAGCAGTTCCCAGTACCGGTGAGTATGGATCCTGAGCAGTTGACAGGTGCTCTGGGGAAATCCACAAGGTAGGGAGAGGACTCTTGCCTGTAGAGGATGTCAAGAGCAGAACAAGAAGAATCGCTTAGGAGGCAGATATCTGAGCGTTCATGTTACTCTGTGTTTGCAGAAACTGGTACACAGATGAACCTTCCTGTGGAAGTGAGAAGTGTGTTGTGATGTACCACCAACCAACTGCCAATCCTGGCCTTGGGGGTCCCTACCTTTACCAGTGGAATGATGACAGGTGCAACATGAAGCACAATTATATTTGCAAGTATGAACCAGGTAAGCAGTAGCAAAAGAAGGTAGAGAAGATTTTGCGCATATTTCATTTTATTAAGTTTTGTCTTTAATTTTCACTACCTTTGGCTCTTTTTGTTTTTCTGCTGTGAAATAGAAAATTACCTTAAGCTTGTCATATCACTTGTGTACTGAAGCATATCATATCCTGTAGAGCAAACTGTCCAATGAGCTCAAAGAAGAGAGTAAATAGAAACATCTGAAGAGGTATCTTTAAGGGAAAATAATCATTTCTAACATTAAAAACAATTTGATTTTTTGTAAATAGATTTTATAAACAGTAAATATCTATTTTAAATTATTTTAAACAGTGACTGTAACATGTGGGAAGTAGGTGTAAGTTACCAAAGCACCTACAGGTGCTTTGCACATGTGAACAGCAGTTCTTTATTTCATGAATTTAAGAGAACAACACACTTGCTCCTGGTTAATTTGCTTATCATTTTATGGTATAATAGTTGACATGAGGTACTCAGTAAAAATAAGACTATCATAGCTCATTGCCCCATAGTGAAAAAAAGTAGGAAGATGTGGCTTGTTCTCCCTATGATTCCCATTCTTGAAATATGCTTTCTCATTTACCTTTCTTTTGAAATCTCCCACTACTTGTCATATGCAGCAAATGGGAAGATTACATTGACTTGAGCTCTAATAGCGTGGGTTCTAGATTAAAAATATAGTAAATTTGAATTACTTTGAATGGAACAGATCATCTGAATATAGATATTTGACTGAAAGAGGGATTAATAAAAACTCTGTGGACTCATTTTTTTAAATCATCTGAGAAAGTCAAGTTAGATCCTTAGTCTTTGAGATCTCTTAGCTGTTTTTCTCCTCAGTGTTTGTGTCAATTTAACTCTTCTGAAGGAGTGTCTTCTTGAACTCATAATATGTGTTCACAGAAGGTAATTATGGTTGAGTACTGCTGCTTCCATTATTCTCTTGAAATTACATTATTCTTTTTCTCGTAATAACATAAAGCACAAAGGATTATTTGGATTAGACTTACCCTTCTCTTAGATTTAGCCTGCTCTTGAGTGTATTGAGGCAAATTTATACATCCCTGGTGAGTTTATTTTTTAAAGACCTTGCTTGCTAAACCCATCATTACCCTCCTGGAAGCCTTTGCAAAGCTGAGTCTGTTACATGCTTATGTCCTTTATTTTTCTCTTGGAGAAGTATAAAGTTGAAATTCTCTGATATTTTAAATTTGTGACATTCTGTGTACTTAAAACTATTGAATAAAACAAATGCGATATTATGCATTATTCTTAATATCACATTATTGTTGCCTTCTCCTTTCTTTTGAGTTCATAGATCAATTATTTGACCCTTCATTGTATTATATATAATTTAAGTTTTTCTTTTTTCTTTTTTCTTTTTTTTTTGAGACAGAGTTTCGCTCTTGTTACCCAGGCTGGAGTGCAATGGCGTGATCTCGGCTCACCACAACCTCCACCTCCTGGGTTCAGGCTATTCTCCTGCCTCAGCCTCCTGACTAGCTGGGACTACAGGCACGCACCACCATGCCCAGCTAATTTTTTGTATTTTTAGTAGAGACGCGGTTTCACCATGTTGACCAGGATGGTCTCGATCTCTTGACCTCGTGATCCACCCGCCTCGGCCTCCCAAAGTGCTGGGATTACAGGCGTGATTAGGACACTATAAATCTTACAATCTTCTTTTCTTGTTTACATTATTAGGTTTACATTACTCATGCAAGAGCATTTAAGATATAAAATGATTCTTTTTTATCTTCTACCCTCTACCCAAATGTTCAATAATCTATATTGATTAAAATATTTTTATGTAGTTATTGTTTTGAACCACATTCACAGGTTTACTGTTGGTCTTATTAATGTGCTCAGGATTATAATTTTTTATTTCATTATTTAATCTTTTTTTTCTACTTAGTTGACCTTCTTTGAGCTCAGTGTCTGCTTTGTAAAGGATGTTGGTTAGATTAAATTCCTTGGTTATGTAATCACTGCTTGAGTTTTAGTGATATTTTGCATAATACTTACATTATTTGTTAAAAAATGCCAATTGAGTAGGCATAGGGTGACTAAATACTATAGAAGAACAGGTATAGTTTAGGACTGAATCAGAGGAGGCTATTAAGATGTCAGAGTAAAATTTGTATACAACAGTAACAAATATTACTACAGGATATTACTATGTAACAATATTACTGTGGAGTAACAATATTACTATGATTAAACTTCCATCAAAGGGAGACTCTATGACATTATAAGACAATGTAATAATGGTAAACATTAAATTAAAATTCTTTTGTATCCAAAAAACTATATAAGATGTTACATGTGTTCTTATTTCAATTGACAAAAGTAAGTAGAAAATTACACTTTTGGAACAAATTGTAACAAATGTACAGGTTTTTAAAAAAATAATTCAGTTTACTTTCATTGAATTATTAATTTAACAAATAGTTCCTTAAGGGAAAGAAAAATAGAAAATAGAGCAATACCAAATTGTGACAAGAAATGTCAACAATTTTAAAGTGTGTGGCAGGAGGAAAAGGATCAGGAAGAATAGTTAATGGATGCTGAATAGGTAATGGATGCTGGGCTTAATACCTAGGTGATGGGGTGGCCTGTGCAGCAAACCACCATGGCACATGTTCACCCATGCAGCAAACCTGCACATTCTGCACATGTACCCCTCAACTTAAAGTAAAAGTTAGAAAAACAATAAAAAATAAGGCATGTGGCAATAGAAGAGACATCTATAAAACTAGAAAAAGAAACTTGCAAGCTTTAATTCAATATTATTATTATTTTTAACAGTAGATACTCTTGAAGAGCAAATCTAAGGATGGCATTGTATATGCAGAACAGAATTGTGCCTTAGAACATTGTTGCTTGAATCATCAATTCCAAATGCAATTCACATACAGTCATCTGATTATTGTCACAAGGGAAAACCTAAATAATACACTGATATTAGTAAAGAAGTTATTTTGCTTGTCTCTGAATTGCATTGAGTGTATCACACTCTTAAGGTTACCAATTCTTGGTTATCCTTGCTTAACTTTGTCCCTGGTCTGCCATTATTGCCTGCAGCAGGCTGTCATCAGCACAGACCCACTGTTGATTGCTGAATGGAGTCTGGAGTTTCAAGGAAGAATGTATCAAGTGCATCTTTTATTCAAAGATAATTAAATGTTTATTCAAATATAGTTAAATGTTATCAAAGATAGATAATTTTATGTAAGTTTAAATTCAGAATAGATTTTATTAGCTGTAAGATGTTCTGAAATCAAAATTATATTTTTATTGTTTTATAATAAACATTCATATTTATATATGTTTTCAATTCTCTTATTTAATCATCATATATGATGCTGATACTTATTATTTACAGAGATTAATCCAACAGCACCTGTAGAAAAGCCTTATCTTACAAATCAACCAGGAGACACCCAGCAAAATGTGGTTGTTACTGAAGCAGGTAATTACTTCATGTGTCTTTAACTTCATCAAGAACTGAACTGTACTTTCAAACGCTGCTTCATGTTGACTCCAGTGACACTTTTCCTGCCTGGGGAAGTGGTGCACTAAGTTTGGTCCTATGGAAATTTAATTTTGAACTAGATTAGAAAAAATTATGTTAAGCTACTATTTAAATAGAAAAACCTGTTTGGTTTTCTTTAAAGTGTTGCTAAACTATGTGACTTACATGAAAATTTGGATCTGGCTGGGCACAGTGGCACACGCCACTGTAATCCCAGCCATTTGGGAGGCTGAGGCAGGGGGATCACTTGAGCCCAGGAATTCAAGACCATCCTGAGCAATCTGTCAAGACCCCATCTCTACAAAAATATAAAAAACTAGCCTGGCATGGTGGTGCATGCCTGTAGTCCTAGCTACTGGGAGGCTAAGGTGGGAGAATCACCTGACCTTGGGAAGCTGAGGCTGCAATGAGCAGTGATCATGACTACGGTCGAGAGTGGGCAACAGAGTGAGACCCTGGCTCAAACAAACAACAACAATAAAAACACCACCAACAACAACAAAAACAACTTTGGGTCTACAAGAAACTTTTCTAACAAGACGTAGGTGTCATGATGCAAAATTGGCACATTCAGTGAAGAGCGAACAAAGGTGTGCTGATATGTGTCTAGAGATTGCTTGAATCCTTAAATTGCTTGAAGTCAAACAAGAATGGGTGGAAATAGCAAATTATTGCTCAGGTACCCTATTGTTGGACCTCATGAGTTTGTCTTCTGTTAACAAATGAAGTGATGCGCAGTTCAGTGGAAAGCTTTATCTACACATCTGGTCTACTTTGACCAGAATTATTTAGATTAGTCATGATGATGACTTTTAATTTGCAAGCTAAATGCACAGTTCTTCAATTTGCTTTTATGCATAGACATGATATGAAGGCTTAGTGCTTTTCACTTTTCAGGTGCCTGGTTTTGAAACCATTCAGAACATCTAATCCTAATTAAAAAGATCAGTAGGCCAGGCATGGTGGCTCACACCTGTAATCCCAGCACTTTGGGAGGCCGAGGCAGGTGGGTCACCTGAGGTCAGGAGTTTGAGACCAACCTGGTCAACATGGCAGAGCCCTGTCTCTACTAAAAAATATAAAAATTAGCTGGGCATGGTGGCAGGTGCCTGCAATCATGGCTTCTTGGGAGGCTGAGGCAAGAGAATCGCTTGAACCCACGAAGTGGAGGTTGCAGTGAGCTGAGATTGCGCCATTGCGCTTCAGCCTGGGAGACAGAGCAAGACTTGGTCTCAAAAAAGGAAAAAATCGGTAAATAATCACATTGGAAAAATTTTTTCTCATATGAAATTGAACAAATGTTTATTAAAGTAATTTTAAGTTGTATGGGATTTTGATGTCACAGTTTTTTAATTTTACCAAGAACATCTAGCATTATGAAATGTTATGGAACAGGATTAAAAAATAATTCATTTTAGAATTTAATTAAGATCAAGTTTTTGTGCCACTGGAGTCTTGTGTCTCTGAGTCATTACTGTATCATCAGTTAATATTTACATATTTCATTTTAATCCCAGTGACTAGTATGTAATCATAGCACTAAGCTTATTGACTAGGTAATGATATATCCAATATATCCACAATAATTTTAATAATAATTATTTTTAATAAGCACTTGTTTTTGTAATGATTGAGAAGGAATAATGAAACGAGTTAGCTAAGATTATTAATATACTGTGAAAGCTAGTCCATGTCTGCATTGCTGATTTAATAATAGTTTTGGAAGTATGGATATCAAATTGGAACAGTCTGATATCACTACAATTCAGTACAATTCAATTTTCAGTTCAGTAAAGTTTTGTTTTTAATTTTTACCAAAACATGAATAGTTACGTACCATTTAACAATGTGGATATGTTCTGAGAAATGCACCACTAGGTGATTTTGTCATTGTGCGAACATCATAGAGTGTACTTAAACCTAGATCATATAGCTGACTATACATCTAGGCTACTTGACATGGCCTATTTCTTCTAGACTACAAACCCCTGCAGCATGTTACTGTACTGATGCTGTAGACAACTGTAACACAATGGTAGTTATCAAAATCCATCTAAACATAGAAATGCATAAAATGGGATATGAAATACAAAAGATGGTACACCTATATAGGGGAGCTCCATTATAATCTTATAGGTCCACTGTCTTATATGTGGTGCATCATTGCCTGAAATGTCACTATGTGGTACATGACTGTATATTATTTCATTAGATTTTTCAACATTTTGAGAAGAACTTTGGGATCAATTTAGTGATAACTCAATTTCACCTTTTTTTTTTTAATTCTTACAAATTTTTGTGTTAGAATTCTTCCTTAACTGTCTTTTCACATGAAGACTGTTTTATTTTGTAGGTATAATTCCCAATCTAATTTATGTTGTTATACCGACAATACCACTGCTCTTACTGATACTGGTTGCTTTTGGAACCTGTTGTTTCCAGATGCTACATAAAAGGTAAATAACTCATATATGTAGAGACAATTCGAAAAACTTTAGGTTTTCCGAAATGTTTTAAAACTATTCGTATAAAGTTAATTATATTTTAATATGCCTTAAGAAATCCTGCACGTACAACCCTATACATACATCTAATAAGATATATATTGATTATAGAATTAATGTATCATTTAATCTTCAATAGACTTATTAATAGCAGTTACCCTTCTGTTTGTATTTCTCAGCTGAGCAGATGATGTCTTAGATGGGTTACCTGTTCTGCCTTGGGTCCCATAGCTAGTGTTTAAGGTGAATCTGAAATTTGGATATTTGTAAACTTCCAACATATGCACTATACTATACTGTTTCTTGTTTATGAAATGAAAGAATTAATGCTGAACTTTTCAATCTAGACATCAAGCTATATGTAAGACTTGATATTTGTAAGTTCACTTTGTATTACTTTTCAAAATTCAAGCTACAGGTTTCTGTTTTATTTCATAAAGATCTTTTAAGAATAGGAAATAAAATACAGTGGTTAAAATAGGCTACTTTTTGGCAGGTATCTTGAAATAAAATCCTGTATTTTACCAGCAAGATTTCTGGGGGAATATTATGACTTTTGTATCTGCTTACCCATAACCATGAGTTAGAGAAGTTTTTCCATGTGTGTCAATTTTTAAATAAAAATGAAAAAAATTAAAATAAAAATTTTTTCATTTTCAAACAAAAAATGACATGTAAATGTGTCAAAAGAAAAAAAGGAAAAGCTATTCTGTTTATATAAGAGCATGTTTGCCAGAATAAAGTAGACATCTTTGTCTGAGTGGTTTAATTAAGAACTGGTCAAGAGACTGCCCCCATCAGGAAAGACCTGCAAACAAATTCATTTTTCTCTTTTGACCTTACTGCATCTCCTTCTTTTTCTGAAATAAACCCCAAAGAACCCATTAAGTAACAAAAGACCCAGAAAAAAATTAAATAGATTTCAGTTTTAAATGATTCACATAAATTTTCAAAAGAATCCAAACTGTAACTAGCTGGATGTTAAAATAAAACATTTTGAGTAATGATAAATAAAGCCTGGCAAATTAATACTATACTTTGTGTCCTTTTGGAGTTCTAGTATATATGTGGAACACAGTTAAAATATTTTTTGGGCTAGATGAGGTGGCTCATGCCTGTAATTTCAGCACTTAAGGAGGCCAAGGTGGGCAGATCGCCTGAGGTCGGGAGTTTGAGACCAGCCTGGCCAACATGGTGAAACCTTACCTCTGCTAAAAAGATACAAACATTAGCCAGCCTTGATGGTGTGTGACTGTAATCACAGCTACTTGGTAGGCCAAGGCAGGAGAATCACTTGAGCCTGGGAGGTGGAGGTTGCAGTGAGTCAAAGATCATGCTGCTGTACTCCAGCCTGGGCAGTAGAGTGAGACTCTCTCTCTCAAAAAAAAAAAAAAAAAAAAAAAAAAAATTTAAATTTTGTACAGAATAAAAGAACAGTAAATATGTAATTTCTTGCTCTGGTTTCTAAGACCATAGATGGAAAGATGATTTAATGCTGTGGAAGGGAGTGAAATAGAGGAAGAATTTGACATAAATCCTTCCTTCCAGCCAAACTGTTAATGAAGATCTGAAAGTAGCAAATGTACTTGAAAAGATGATTTGAACTTTTTATTTATATATTCCTCTTTATAAAGTAAAAGTCATTAAAGTGCCAAGTAACTGCTTCCTTATTTGCTTCCTTTCTTCCCAGTAGTATATTATAGTGGCGATTCTATTCATTCAAAATCTCTCCCAGGTTTTTACAGCTTAAAGATCTGTAGAGTTTTCACTTGTTTGAAATTCTCAGAGTGAGAACATAAACCAAAACACAGCACCTCCAGATGCTGTGATTAATTGTAGCACTGAATTCATTTGTTCTTAGATCCTCGACTTTTTCTTTCTTCCAGGAAAGCAAGGAGAAACTTCATCAAAGACTCTACTCCATTATTATCTGGGTACATTGCAGAAAGCTTAAATTCCAGTCTGGTACACACAATGGCTTCTATCATTCCACATCATGTTCAAAATAACTCTTGTTTTCTTACAGGGTAGTAATTCTTTTCTCTCTCTCTCTTTTTTTTTAATTGCATTTTAGGTTTTGGGGTACATGTGAAGAATATGCAAGATTGTTGCATAGGTACACACATGGCAGTGTGGTTTGCTGCCTTCTGTCCCCTCACCTGTATCTGTCATTTCTCCCCATGCTATCTCTTCCCACCTCCCCACCCCCCCATCCCTCCCCCATTTCCCCCCAACGGACCCCAGTGTGTAGTGCTCCCCTCCCTGTGTCCATGTGTTCTCATTGTTCAACAGCCGCCTATGAGTGAGAATATACGGTGTTTGATTTTCTGCTCTTGTTTTTTTTTTTTTTTTTTTTTTTTTTTTTTTTAAGATGGAGTCTTGCTCTGTTGCCCAGGCTGGAGTGCAATGGCTCAATCTTGGCTCACTGCAACCTCTGCCTCCCAGATTCAAGCAGTTTTCCTGTCTTAGCCTCCCAAGTAGCTGGAACTACAGGCATGCACCACCATGTCAGGCTAATTGTTGTATTTTTTAGTAGAGATCGTTTCACCATATTGGTCATGCTGGTCTCGAACTCCTGACCCCAAGTGATCCGCCGCCTCAGCCTCCCACGGTGCTAGGATTACAGGCATTAACCACCACCCCCAGCCTCCTTATGGGGTAGTAATCCTTAAACGAAATACTAATTCTACCCAAAAGCCACATTAATAATTTTTTTTTTTTTTTTTACCATTCAGAACATTTTGTGCTTTTAATAAACTTTCTTGGCTTATTTTCCATCCATGTTAGATGACTTAGTAGAATAAAGTTGTGTTGATCTTACTTATTTGGATGAGAATTCACAAACTGTAAAATTTGGACATAATATTTTATTTGTAACAAAAATGATTAAATCTAAGTGAATTAAGCAATAGTTTTATACTTCGGGATCAGGTGTGTTTAGAAATAGTTATTTTCTGTCTTTGAGGGAGTTCTGCAATGTCTGGTAGATGGAGAGGAGAAGATGAGGAGAAGCCTGTGAGGACTGAGGCAGATGCTGGGAACTGGGGATGGGGTGGTCAGGGAGCAAGTAAGTGCACAACACGGTGAACTGGGACACACAAACACTTTAGTTCCAGGCAAAAGATTATCCTGAGGAAACCAGCCCAAAGAAATCTAGATTTTGACAGGGCATCCAGTAGAGAACAACTTGGGTGGATCACCTGAGGTTGGCAGTCTGAGACCAGCCTGGATAACATGGCGAAACCCCATCTCTACTAAAAATACAAAAATTAGCCTGGTGTGGTGCTGGTGCCTGTAATCCCAGCTACTTGGGAGGTTGAGGCAGAGGAATCGCTTGAACCTGGGAGGTGGAGGTTGCAGTGAGCTGAGATCGCACCATAGCACTCCAACCGAGTGACAGAGCGAGATTCCATCTCAAAAAATAATAAAATAAAATAAAATAAAGAGAATGACTTGGGTAAACTCAGGAACACATAACTTCTGCAAGTGCCTGAAAAGTTAGCATTTTATGGAAAGACAGAAGATAGCAGAACCCTAGATACAGGCTGGAAATGTGGGCCAGAATTCCAAATCTGACAAGGGTGAAGTTAGATCTCAGATCTGGAGGAACTCAGATACTGTTAAGTTACCAAAGCACGAATCTGCTATTGAACCACATTGGTTTCAGGGACTGAGGCACCAGTAAGCTTCCAGAAATCAAGTGGCTTAGGTGCAAGACTGGAGAACTGATGGGACGAGGGGAATAGATGCATCCTTACACGTAGTATAATAACATTGTTTTGATGATTTGGCATTAAATTAAACATACATTATTGACAGACTTCCAAAATAATTGATCAAAGAAAATAAAGGTTTTTAATTAGTGAATAAAACAAATTTTTAATGTTGTGTCAGGCACATGTTTGTATGTGTGGAACCAATCTAAATGTTGAGTGGATAAAGAATTTGTGGTATATTTATAAGGTAGAATACTACTCAGCCATACAAAGGAGTGAATTAATGGCATTCACAGCGACCTGGATGAGATTGGAGACTATTATTCTAAGTGAAGTATACAGGAATGGAAAACCAAACATCATATATTCTCACTCATAAGTGGGAGCTAAGCTATGCAGATGCAAAGGCATAAGAATGACACAGTGGACTTTGGGGACTCGGGGAAAAGGGTGAGAAGGGGGTGAGGGATGAAAGACTACAAACTGGGCACAGCGTCTACTAATCAAGTGATGGCTGCAACAAAATTTCACAAATCACCGCTAAAAAGCTTACTCATATTACTAAACACCACCTGTTCCCCCATAACCTATGGCAATAAAAAAAATTAAAAGAACAACAACAACCAAAACAAAAATAATGAAGTCTAAGTTAGGAAAGATCCAACAGGAAAAGTTATGTTTTGTTTTCTCCATAATTCACAAGAACTGTTTGCCATCTTCACATATTTGAATAATCTAGAATTTTTTGTAAGAATGGGAAAATATACTACTGAGAGGAGAAGCGCACCTTCACAAATAATTGTCTGAGATATTTCGCTTTGGACCAAGACATGCTTAGTTTAATAAGAAGTTTTAAGCACGAAACATATTTTTTCTTATGTTTTTCAGTAAAGGAAGAACAAAAACTAGTCCAAACCAGTCCACACTGTGGATTTCAAAGAGTAGCAGAAAAGAAAGTGGCATGGAAGTATAACTCATTGACTTGGTTCCAGAGTTTTATAATTCGGGATCTGTATAAGGAATGGCATCAGAACATTAGCTTGGAATGGCTTGAAATCACAAAGGATCTGCAAGATGAACTGTAAGCTCCCCCCTTGAGGCAAATATTAAAGTAATTTTTTATATGTTTATTATTTCACTTACAAAATATACTGTGCTAGTGATGGAGTGAGACATGCTTATTTTGCTGGAGGCACCCAAACATCAAGCAAATGAAATGGACAATGCAGATCAAGTTATTATCAACACATTGGGATTACATGTGTTAGAAGCAATTATTTTTATTTCTTTCACCTTGCATAAGTTGTAATCTAGTTAATGTAATGTATATTGTATTGAAATTTACAGTGTGCAAAAATATTTTACTTTTGCATAAGTGTTTGATAAAATTTAACTGTTCTAATATTTATTTTTATGGCATCTCATTTTTCAATACATGCTGTTTTGATTAAAGAAATTTATTACTGTTATCAATGGAATTCACACACACACAAATGTAGTACCATGGAAAAAGTTTGTTTTCTAGAAATGATTCATCTTTCGGTTTCTCTGCTTTTGGTCAAAAGTCTAGGAAATCTCTTCAGAAATAAGAAGCTATTTCATTAAGTTTGATATAAACCTCCTCAAATATTTTAATTAGAGGCAAGGATTGTCTGATTACAATTGTGCAAGACACGTGCCTTATAATTATTTTTAGTTTAAAATTCAACAGATTTTGTAATAATGTAACTTTGTTAATAGGTGCATAAACAGTAATGCAGTCAATTTGAACAAAAGTGGCATACACAATATAAATCATATGTCTTCACATGTTGCCTATATAATGACAAGCAGCTTTCTGAGGGTTCTGGAATCAGTGTGGTCCCTCTCTTGCCCACTAAACAAAGATGGTTGTTTGGGGTTTTGGATTGACACTTGAGACAGATAGTTGCAGAGTTTGTCTAAGTTTCCCTAGCTGCATTTAGCCTCTAACTATATTAGTATACAAAGAGGTCTTGTGGTTGAGATCACGTGAATAGTCACCATCAGTGTGGAGATAAGCACAGCACACAGGCATTTCAGGAAGGAAAGGAACCACAAAATTGTGTGAAAATGGATTGGAACCCATCAATGATCACATATTCATTGATGAGAGTTTGCTTGAGATAGAAAACGGTGGGTCCTTTCTGTCTCCTCTCCTAGTTTCTTCAATGCTTATACCTTGATCTTCTCAAGAGAGAGTTGTAACTGTCTGTTCTTCGTATGTCCCTGTGCTCCTTTTAAACAAATAAAGAGTTCTTGTTTCTGAAGAATGATCACTAGTCCTGTCTAAAGCTCTTATGTGAAAAAAGTACAGATATGTTTGCATCAATATATAAAGTTGAAAACAAATTATTCTTTAAGTGTGCTAAGAATGGAAGGCATGGTTATGTCTAATATTTTCCCTGTGAATTCTTTTCAGTTACGTAATAAGGTACTTTCTGTAACACAATTCACAACTAACATTGGTTGGCAAAGCTAGGAGGCAAAAGAGAAATCAATGAGCAGTGCCTGTTTTCAGCTGCTCATAGACTGAAAGAATGAGCAGCTGCATTTGAAGCTGAGATCTGCCAACATGTAGCACTCCTCCTTCTTTTCTTGGCTACCTATCTTTCTGGGTAGAACTGGAGACCAGCTGCTGGGACCTAATCTTTTTCCTCCAAACTACTATCATGGATTTCTCCCTCTTATGTGGACACTGTGGAGGAAAACTTGGCGGTCCCCCTTGTCTTTGCCACCATAACTATAACAGTTGCAAGACAAAAACAGCAAATCAATGCAGATACGCCTTGCCTTTGCCCTTGATCTTTATCTAGGTCTGGGTAACTCTTCGGGTATCAACAACTAAACCTATAAGTGATTAGAGGTGAAAAAATATTGCTGATCTCATCTGAGGGGCTGTCCTGCCACTTAGCCCCAGCCAGCGCTCAGTCTTGGTGGAAGCTGAGGAGCAGCAGGAAGAGGGAGGGAAGGGAACCAAGGGATGGACATCTTGTCATTTTTTTCTTTGAATAAATGTCACTTTTTGAGGCAAAAAAAAAAAAAAAACAACAAAACCTTCTCTTTTGTTAGAAAATGGTAGTAATGCTGTCTTAACAGTTTCTTAACATTTTAGCTAACCTTTGAAAAATGAAAAGAAATACATGCTGTATCTGTTTTAAGTGTTAGCATTTTTGGAATATATTTTTGTTATATGTTGGAAATGGAGAAGAAATGTGGAACAATCTTCAGGTACTAAAAACAAATACCCTGCTGGTAAGTCTGTCTTTCCCAACTGTTAGAATCAGACCATTGGAAAGGTGAAAAAGAATAATGTGTTCAGTGGTGATATGGTTTGTGTCCCCACCCAAATCTCACCTTGAGTTGTAATAATCCCCATGTGTCAAGGGCAGGGCCAGGTGAAGATAATTCAATCATGGGGATGGTTCCCCCATACTGTTCTCATGGTAGTAAGTCTCAAGAGATCTCATAGTTTTATAAATGGGAGTTCCCCTGCAAATACTCTCTTGCCTGCCTCCATGTAAGATGTGACTCTGTTCCTCCTTTGCCTTCCACTATGACTGTGAGCCCTCTTCAGCTATGTGGAACTGTGACTCTATTAAACTTCCTTCCTTTATAAATTACCCAGTCTTGGGTATGTCTTTATTAGCAGCATGAAAATGGACCTAAACAAGTGGCTTCTGATTTTTGTCCAAAGAATGAATTTTACAATTCCTTAACAGGAATTTGCAGTCTTCCATCATCTGGCCACATCTTCATATAATATTTTTTCCCCTTTATCTGACTGTTTGCCAGAGAGAGAGAGAGTCTTTTGGTATGACAACACATGGTTCTGTATTGACCCCTTTCCCTTAACTGACTCTCACCTGCACACTGGATCCCCAATATCCTCTTCAATGCCTCTGTAATAATTATTCTTTCCTGGTGATGTTCAAGTCTCCTTTCTTCCATAAGGCCAATCCATACAGATAGGTCCCTTCTTTCAACTTCTTTTAACCTTACTCTTCTATTATATTGTCCATGCAAGAATGTGTGTGTGTGTGTGCATGTGTGTATGTTGTTTTGTATTAACTAAGTATGAATTTTTTCTCTGCAAATACATCAACAGATTCTGTGTGGTGAGCTAAATTGAAGTCTGCACTTATTCTGGAGATGATCCAAGAGATTAAACAAGTGAAGCAAATTCATTTATTACACACATTTGACCTCCTCATGGGCAATTCAGCTGTGTCTAAATAAGGTTTTCACATTTTAGAAATATTCACTGTAACAAACATAAACCAAGACCAGCATTTGTAATAGGTGCATTTCTTTGGTATGTCTGATTATTTTTTGGAGACTTAAAAATACTAGCTTGAAATAAATAGACAGTGTACATAATCCAGGTAAAAATTTATCTAACATATAATGACCACATTAATTAATTTATCTTTTATTTAATTTGCTTATTTAAGAGGAATGTAAAGTCAATTTAGTCCAGGCCTGTGATATAAGCTTACAATAAATATTTTCAATTAGTGGGGAAAATACTAAGGTTATGCATATGTCAAAATAAGAATGCATTTTGATGGGGAAAAAACAGAACAATGATTGAGATGAAAACTATTGAGATTCTGCTAATAGCAAGCTAAACTGGAGCTAGAAAATTTATGGCAGTTTATTTCCAACAGTGACATACTGTGGGCAAAACATTTTATTTTCTTTCTTTTTAAAATTATGCTTAAAATTTCTTAAGCATATGGTATATGTTTTAAAATAACACCCCTTTAAATAACTGTAAATAATAAAAAATAATGATTAAGAATTTTAAAAATGAGATCTGTGAAGAAATAGCTGTTCACAATGAAATAAAAATATATTTAATGGTATTTTAAAGTTACTCTCTATTGCCAAGATGAATTTTATTGTTTTTAAAATTTTGCTTCCCTGGACCCCTAGCATTTAATTGGCATAGGTAAGAATAAAGACTTTTGGTAACTTTTAAAAAATTTTGTACAAAATACTTAATTTCCATGACTTCTAGAGTAGAATGTGAAAATAACCTGAATTTCATATTTGGTTTAAGAAATGCTCTAATGTAGAAAACGTTGGATCCATTCTGTAAACCTTGAGACTCTGGCGTACACTCCAGGGCGATTAGGCAGGGCACACTGGTATCCAAATGATGTCACACCAGCAAGGAACCACCTGTTGTTTTCTTGGCACATCAACGGTCCTCCTGAATCCCCCTAAAGAGTGAATTGCAAAGCAAAATCATAGATATGTGGTCAACTGATCTAAACATATAAGATTATTTGTATCAAATAAATTTTAAAAAATTTAAAAATATGATTTAATTGCAAATCATCTGTGTATATTTTCACTTTCACTCTAAGCCAGGAATGAGACCTCAATAAGGAGACAGAGAAACGATAACTAAGACATAATTTATCATTTTTGTGGTGCACTTTTATAATAAGAGTTTCACCACGTTAATTAGGCACTTTGGTGGAGACTAAGAAGTTCTTTAAAGCACAGCTATAAACAGCATCCCAACTAAAATATTAAAAGCAATGGCTCATGCCTGTGATCCCAGCACTTTGGGAGGCTGAGACAGGTGGATCACCTAAAGTCAGAAGTTCGAGTTCAGCCTGGCCAACATGGTGAAACCTCATTCTATTAAAAATACAAAAAGTTAGTCAGGTGTGGTGGTGGATGGCTGCAATTGCAGCTACTCGGGAGACTGAGGCAGGAGAATCATTTGAACCTGAGAGGTGGAGGTTACAGTGAGCCAAGATTGTGCTACTGCACTCCAACCTGGGCAATAAGAATGAAACTCTGTCTCAAAAAAAATTAAAAATAAATAAATAAAAATTTAAAAAGCATGAATTTCCAGAACATAAAGTATTAAAATTTTAAATTTATGTTTCTAGTGAGATGTCATATTTATAAGTAAAAAAAATCAGTACCTTCTTTGAGTGTCTGAGTGCAAGGGCTGGTGACCATTTTTGTTTAGAATATTACTTCCTATAGTTTAGTGTGCATCGGAATCCCCTGGAAGATGTGACAAACACACATTGCTAGACCCCATCCTCATAGTTTCTGATTCACCAGATATGTAATGGTACCTGATAATTTGCATTTCTGGCAGGTTCTTAGCTGATGCTGCTGGACTGGAGGCCATGCATTGAAAGCCATTAGCATAGAATATGGCTTGGAATGGTAGGTAGAGTGTCATTTGCTGAGTTTTATGTAAAGAAGATATTCTCCAGCCACTGATGTTGCCTTTAAATCCAAACTACTACCACTAAAAGGCAAGTCTTCGGTAAGTCAGAAGACATGCAAGTTGTGGATGACTAACAAAACACATTCTTTGCCATTATAAGGCTAAAAATTACTGCTTCAGAGAACTTATTCAAATAATGTATCAGTAATAATATGTTCACAGTTTTAAAGAATGCATTCTTACTTAATCAGTTAATCCTCTTATAAAACATAGTATTAAAGTTGAACAAAGAAAATCATGTGACAATCTAGTTTATTGATTACTCAATTATGGTAACATTTTATTGTACAAGATATTACTTTATGTGGGAGCTTTCTTACTTGCCAATGAATAACATACTTAGACTGTGTAGAATTAGAGCTAACTATAAGATTTCAGAGACCTGGCATGAGTTAATAGCTTAATGTAATCCTAAAATCAGTAGCATCAGCCATCATATTTTCTGCCTACTGCGTGAGGTGTCTGCCACACAGTCCCCATAAACTGCACTTGAAGTTGTCCAGCTGATTTCTCTCCTGTGCAATAATTCTATAGATCTCCTCCTAAGTGGCAATATATTTTATCTTTAGCACACTTTTCATTTTACAAAAGAAGTGTAAGACTCAGAGATAAATTTTAAACAAGAAGAAAGCCATCCTATTTGTCTTGAATTTGCAAGCATTTATCAAAGCAGAATAAATCTAAAACTAAGCTGGAAATTTAACACAACTTAAGCCATTGACTTAACTAGGGGACTTATAAACATATTATCTGAATAAACATCAATTTATATGGCTTGTCATGTATTGGTAGAATGACATACATGTGTTAATACATAAGTTGCTATACTTTGACAAGGTGAAACCACTTTCCCATGATATAAACTGCTATTTCCTCATTTAGAAATTATTCATTGGTCAGTAATGCTAGCAGGTTTAATCTAACCCGACAGTCATTAAAGCATTGGTATGCTATTAATTGTCAAATACAGAAAATATGCCAGAAAACTCATTTAGTAAGTTTCATAATAGAAACAGTTAATATTTTTTAGTAACTACTTGATGCCTTGCATGGCTCACCTGATTTAAACCTCTCCATAAACCCTAAGTGACTTGCCCAAAGTCTCACCAACAAGTGTTAAAGCCGGGATCAAGCAAGAGTAGTATGAACATAGAATCCATGCTCTTCATGACTACCCCATGCTGTACCTAAAAATTAATTATAATTTGACAATCTAGCAGAACTTCCCTTTTAATTTATTGTGTGATTTTGGATTTCATGGAGGTAATAGACAGGCACACTATTTTTAGGTGGCAAGATGTTTCAATGAAGGTAGTATATGGGTATGAGTTTTTTTTCTAATGGTCACACAGGTCAAGAGCTATTGACACTTCAAATTTATTGCAGTATCGACATTACCACTACAGCAAGATCAAGTTATTACATCTCTCATATAAAGTGTAAACAATAACATAAAAACCAGAGCCAGGGTTATGCCAGTCTATTAAGTTACAGTATTTACTTCCCTGTCGGTTAGCTGTAAACTGACTCTAACTAGGCTATGCAGATATTCATCTAGACAATGTCCAAAGACATCTGACTTGTAACCTCTTTTCTTAAAAAATAATTTGTTTCTAGTGCTCGGGTCTACTCAAGAGGATTATGCAAATAGGCAAAAAAGTAACAGTTTTGTAAGAGAAGAGAAATTAAAGAATCTTGATGATTTTCTTACTCCCAAATTATTGTTAAGCAATGAAATAATTATAACACCGATGCTTTTTGAAAATGTACAGTGAGCAGCTTTACATCTTTACCTGACAAGAGTCTATTCCTCCTTCTTCATAGCCTGCACATATCATATTTTCAGTAATGTTATATTCTGGCATCTGCTTTTGGCATTTCTCATTTGATAGAAGAGGAACATTGGCTTCTTGCAATATGTTTGCAGTAAGGCCTGCTCAAAATGGATAATGCAACCAGCCAGTCAGAAGTGAGCAACATGCATCCTTGAATGAACTACCATCAGTCTTATTTATTCCAACATTTCACTCTCACTATTGAGTACCGTGTGCATATATAATGGAACTAAAAACTAAACCTTGCACACCAAAGTACATAATAAAGCTCATCTTATTTGCCAAATGGATAACAGGAAAGCTCTTCTTTCTTACCGAAGGGCTAGGAGGAAGAGTGGATTAGACTAGAAGGTCTTCGGGCATCTTCAGTGATTTTAAACAGTTACAGGATTGCTCATGGGGGAAACAGCTTACCAACACAAAGTGTTTCATTCATGGAAATTAGCAACGGCTCAGAAATCCAGAAGTGCTTTTCATTTGGCACCTGAGAAGGTGCTCGCTTCTGTATAATAGCATTCAGCTTCTTTGTGGTGCTGTGTGAGTGAGCAGGTGCACATTGAGCAGGGGAGAAAGCTCAGACACACTTTGCCCTGGTCTAGGGGCAATCAGCTTATTATCCATACCCAGGTGAAGAGAAAGGAGGTATTTTGTGTAAATAAAACAGAGTGTACTTGCTTGCTTTTTACAGAATGATTCATCCACTAGAAGTACGAATCTCTGCGTGCTGAAATACTCATCCCAAGAGAGATGTAAAACAGGCAGGTGTCTAGTGCCCCAGAAAAGGTACATGATAAGCACTTCTAATAATTAGCATTTCTATTTGCTTCCTCAAGAGAGGTAGAATGTTGAAAAAAAGTTAGCGAATTTGACAGCCATTGATGCTGCAAAAATTTGTGAGACCTCATTTCTAGCTAAATTTAATCCATGCACTAAAAAGATGAAGAAAGCAAAAAGTGTTTGTGCATACATATGTGAGTATGTGTGTGTGTGTAATTCAGAGGCAAGACAGCGTATATATGACTTAGTAGTGCATTGATAATTGTATATCAGCTGTCTCAGAAAAATGGAAGGCCATGGGTCTTCTTCTCATTTTACTGGTGTGAACACTTCCACAATGATCAATTTAAAGGTATCAGCATGGCAGTGAACATGGAGTAAACATTATCAGATAACATTTCAAGTCTGACAATGGATTATAGGTTAAGAAAATGAATTGGAGAGATTACAGTGGAGGAGAAAATTTGGTATCTAACTTATCCATTCTATGAGGATCCAGGATGGGCTGACAGACTTTAATTTTATAATAAAAACCAAGGCCACTTTTGCTGCTTGTCAATTAAAATTTGTTTTGTAGATGATAAAACTGGAAAAGGAAAATTTGATCAGTGTCTGTTTACTGATTGCCTTAATTTAACCAACTAATATCACCTATTTCTTCCTATTGAACAATATGTTCATGGTTTTTCTTCTAATTAATTAGCATAAGATAATCAAAAGATGAAAAACTGGGATTTTATGAATTAAGTAGATGGAAATCATAAAGCAAAGTTCGTAAAATATATGAAAATTGCCATCACCCAAAAAATACTTAAACATGATCTTTTTGTTTATTCCTAAATGAAATTGGTCTCAAATACAGTTTATTTTCTGGCTCCATACCACTCTTGGAGAACTTCTTAAGTCAATTAGACATATATCTTTAGCAACAATAAGTAAATGTGAGCCACATTTACTCAGCTTAAAAAAAAACACAAAAAACAAACAAACAAAAACATTTCCTATAGAATAAAAAGTTTTGAATTTTGTTAGTTTATTTTTGGAGAGCCTAAATTGTGGTCATAAATGACTTTTAGCTTGAAGTCAGAAAAGAGAAAATATCTATCTAGGAATCGTTTTTACTGTTTAAATTTCAAGTTTAATGAATAATAATATTTGTCAAGTGGGAGAAATATATGAATATACAGTCTTAGACTTCAATATACTTTATGGACAGCAGATATGAGACATTTTCAGTAATACAGTGTCACTGCTGTAAAAACTTTTGTAGGAATTACCAGAAAAGCATTTAACTTAGAACTGTGTGCTTTCTCCTATAATAGGTAAGAATATATTAAATGTGAGTACTTTGATTCTGAGATCCTCTACCTTTCCACAAGATTTTCTGCATTTTCACCTTAAATACATTTAGGGCATTTAAACATCATGGCTATAATTGTTGTGACTGCAGAGATCAGGTCCTCTTATCAGACTATAGTGCCTTTCCTGTTGCTTTATTATTTATTAATCGTCAAAACTCTGTCCCAGATAGGGCATTCCTATTAGAAATTACACAACCAATGAGCCTTGTGGTTATACTTAGAGGGTATGAAGTATGAGAATACTTTTTAAAAAATATGTATGATTATTTTTAATATGTATCATTTTTGCGTTTGGAAAACATACAGTTGATGCTGGGGTGAATGATATATCAACTTATGGATACAGTGTATGATTCATGTCAAATCTGAGTCTTCTTGTCAATAAGCAGAATTAGCATGTCCAAGTTAGAAGAGATTCCTTTCTCATTTTAAGGAAATGTGAGTGTAAGGCCTTTACATTATAAATAAAGATAGTTTTATTAGTTTGGAAAATATAACAGGTAATACTTTGGCTTTTGATGAGAGTTTATCATGTGCTTTACCAAAATAAATTTTTGTAACCTTAGTTTATATTCATTTTAATGAAGTATTTTTTATCTTTATCAGAGTGTTCATAATACTAAAACTAGATATTGAGTTAGGGGACACTTGAATTCCCCCTCAAAAGATTATAGTGTTATAATATTACCTATGCAAGCTGAAGAAAAATTTAAAAACTATACAAATATACGAAGTCTAGAAGTATATGTTTGAAAACTCTAGATGTACAGCCCTAAACATATACATACATACTTGACAGTACTTTTAGAAGATATTGCAAAATTGTTATATAAGAATTGCAAAAATGAGCCGGGCATGGTGGCTCAAGCCTGTAATCCCAGCACTTTGGGAGGCCGAGGTGGGTGGATCACGAGGTCAAGAGATGGAGACCATCCTGGTCAACATGGTGAAACCCCGTCTCTACTAAAAATACAAAAAATTAGCTGGGCATCGTGGTGCATGCCTGTAATCCCAGCTACTCAGGAGGCTGAGGCAGGAGAATTGCCTGAACTCAGGAGGCAGAGGTTGCGGTGAGCCGAGATCGTGCCATTGCACTCCAGCCTGGGTAACAAGAGTGAAACTCCGTCTCAAAAAAAAAAAAAAAAAAAAAAAAAAAAAAAAAAAAAAAAAAAGAATTGCAAAAATGTTTAAAGTATTCACAGGATATTGTGATAGCATGTTTTTTTTTTTTTTTGAGTCTCATAATTTACCTTGATGTACAACTCTCCCCCAACCAGCAATAGAACAATTTCTTCCTGGAAGAAAAACTTGATTTTCTTCTGGTAAACATATAGGTTGTATGTAATCTGGAAAAAAAAATGAACAGCAAAACGAACAAACAAAGAAAAAGAAAGAACATATTTACAAGCATTTCTGACAAATTTTAAAAATCAATCATTTTCAACAATCTAAAAACCTTGTCTTTTTGTTTTATCCTACTTGTACAAATTTTGAACATTGGTCTTGGGGGAAATAGGCATTTCAGAGCAGCATTTATTTTGACAGTAGATCAGCTACCACTAGTGGCCTTTTAGGGTATTTTACAAGTCTCATTAACTGGATGACACTTGTGTTGTAGAAGAGATTAAAAACAATGTAAAACAGTAGAACAGTGTGAAAAATGTCTTAGATCTGTACTGTAGTGTAAAGGAAGGAAGTTCAGATGCATTCTCCCATTTAGAGAGTCATTGAATTCACATTTAGTTAAAGTAAGCAGATAAGATGACCAAAAGTGATTTTTTTTACCTGTATAGTTCTAGAAGTAATCATCTATATTTTATTTTTTAATAAAATTGTGGTGCTCAATAGAAAGTGGTACCTGTTCTGTAAAAATTTTGGTAAAGATGATTTTTAGCATCAATTAATAGAAACTTGGGCAAATGTTCTGAGGCTTTTTTATTTTCCCCAATTATCTCCATGTTGAAAAAGCTTTTAGGAGATTATTTTATGGGGCAATTATGGAAGCATTGACATTGGTCACTTTTAAAGCCCTTCTTTCATCAATTTACAAGCCTACTGGCACTATTAAGCACCCACTACATGTAAGACCAAGGGCAGACACAAAAATGAGTAAGACACCGTGCTTACCCTCAGAGACAGGGATATACAACTAACCGGAGAAATAGTCCGCTTTTTGTAAGTGCTATGATGCATGTATAGATCAAACTCCATGAAAACAAGAGATGGCAACATTTTATCCTAAATGGGCACTGAAAAAGACTTGGGAATAAAGGTTGGAATTGAGCAGAGCCCTTCATGATAAAGTTCACTTTATCAGGGGATTTCTTGCATATTTTCCAGGCATTTGGAGGAAGTCCTTCATTTGCCACTCTGATATTATTATTGAATCTCCATTAAAAACTTCATCCTATGAATAACTTAATTCTTACTCACTTTCTCCACAGACCATAAGCTCTTCTCTCAGTTGATGTCTTACTCTGGCCTTTTTGGTAGATGAACCTGCCTTTCTTTTTACAGGAGAAATAGAGAAGGCATGCATAATAACATCACCTATTTCTCTGAGCTGCTCCTTTGAGTTTACTGTTATAGGTTGTTCAAAGAATTTTATTCTACTGTTTTTTTCCAGAAAGTTGAATTTAAACATCCTGATGAAAGAAATTCCATATATTTCTCTCTACTCCCTAATCCCATTTAAGTTCTAATGACTTATGTAACAAATTATCTCACTTTAATACATTAATGCATTGATATTGATAATATTTCAAATCTAATTTTGAATTAATTTTGGCAGATAAGATGACCAAAAGTGATTTTTTTACCTGTATAATTCACTTTAAATTCCAGATGCATCATGGCAATGTCATTGTTCTTTCTTTGTTTATTGTAATGAGGATTTATGACAATTTGATCTATCAACCGAGAGACTGTGTGAGGAGAGGTCAGATTGGATGCCATATGCAGGCCTAGGACTGCTGTCCACTTGGATGGCTCTAAATTTCTCCTGAAAATTGGAATGAAGAAATATAAGACACCCTCCATTACAGCGGTTACTTTCCAGAAGATCTTCATCATAGAAATTTCAGATTATGTTTCTATCCTGAAATGTTCTTCAATTTCTCTGAAGAATTGTCCTCTAAAAATATTTCTTAAATCTTTATTTTTCTGATCACAACATAAAGAAAGCCTTAATTGGTGCCAGTCTCTCTCTTTCACTTCTCTTAAGTCATCTGCTGATGTCTGGTTTTTGATTTTGGTTCTCAACTCTGGTTGTATGTTACAGTCTCCTGACATGCTTTTAAATAATGCTGATACCTACTTCTCCTCCTCCCCGCCGTTCCCCCGGCCCAGTTCTAATATAATGGGTCTGGAATAGATTACCAGACAATGTAAAAAATACTTTTAAAATTAAATCTCAAAATTTGTGCTAATATATATAATATATGGCTAGGTTGGAGAGCCTCTGTCTTAGGTCACATTTCACTGTGGAAATTGTGTCTCTGTCCAGGGCGTTTTCAGACAACTGCAGTAACTGCTGTAGTGTAGTGGAAGGAAGTTCAGATGTATTCTCCATTTAGAGAGTCATTGAATTCACATATAGTTAAGGTAAGCAGTATGCATTATTATGATTTTTATAATCCAACATATAAACTTGAATAATCTCCATACATAATGTTAGCCACCTATAATAATTAGTAAAGAGGACACTTGTGTTGTAGAACAGATTAAATTGGATACTACATTATAATTTGAAAGTGTGCAAGGACTTTTAAATGTGTTATTGGCCTGCAATTTATACACACCAAGGAATTATCAGCTGGAATTAAGCCAGTTAAACCATATTCACGATGAAGGTAAAATTCAATGATTGCAATCCTAGGCAGAGCTATTAATTCAATTCTTAACAGTTGCAAATGCATAGTTTAATGTGGTATTTAAATATTAAAGTCCAAGTCACTTACAGATGTATAAAGGGCATGAAGTTACTTACGTCTATCTATCCATCACTTTGTTTTATTTACCAAATTATCATGTTTGGTCAAGTAGCAGTCAGCAGTAAGCCAAGCAGTAAGCCAAACATTCAGAGCGTCCAAGCATTCAGTAAGCATCCAATGACAATCACACTGAATTAAAACTTGAAGAAATATACCTAAGTGATCTGTAGCAACAGAATACTACTTGGTGCCAAGTGCAGTACCAAGAGCTTTGTGTCTCTTCATTTAATCCTTATCAGACTTTTACAATCAGAACAAATGAGGCGCTGATTATTTAGATGGTAGGGGGAGACTCGGAGCTGTCTGACTTTAGAGACTGCACTTAAACCAGTGACTGGGGTGCCTCATACAGCTGTGAGTGGGGTGCTGTCGGAGGGATTGAGAACTGAAAGGAAGGACTGGAGACGTGGTGGGAAAGAAGGAGAGATGTGCTCTGCTGTTATGTTCCCTGGGCCCAGGTAGGGGAAGTTGTCCTACTCCATGGTTGGTGGCTGCTCCTTAAGTGGCCCAGAGACTGAGCCAGGAGGTCATTACGGTGCCATAGAGGCTTGCCAAGAGGTGTTCTTGGCTTTCCCTTCTCCACTTCAGGGGAATCTGTACTTCGGCCATACTTGGCATTTTGATAATTTCAGACATACTGACCGCACCCCACTTCTATTGTACCCTGAGATTCCCGTGCCTACTTTAGCCTATGCAGGGAGAGTGAACAGAGAAAAATCTCTTCTTTGGTGTTCTATTTCTGCACTGCTTTCTCTATCACATCTGGCAGTAGTTTTAGAGCTTTTCCTTGGTGGAAAATGACCAGTGAATACAGAGCTTACAGACAATGGTTCTTAAGTTTTCTGAATCACTTGAGAAAGTTTCTAAAACTTTAGATTTCTAGTTTTCATTTCCAGAAATTCTTATTTGGAAATTTGGAGTGACACTCAACAATTTGTACTTTTTAATCGCTGTTGAGATATTGAGCAATGCAGAAACCTTCCTAGCTGTTTTAGATACCCAAATCTGAGGGGTAGGGGAAGACAGCCTCCAGAAAAATCATTTTAGATGAAGTGATGGGACGTTTTATGTTTTTAAAATATTGTCTCAAAGCATCTCCTTTCTAGCAAAGGAAGGAAGAGCTGTAGCACAGAAGATATATGCACATAGGAGAAGGTGAGAACCACCTTGAATAGGAAATCCCCAATCCAGTAGAGGCTAAAGATAGCAAAGATAGGGCATCTTTAGGTAGAAGTTGGCTGAATTTTTGCTGCTTTTCACTGTCTGTCCTGCGCGAGCAAGATATTCATCCCAGTAGCAAGAGAAAGAGAAGCACTGGTTGGAGAGGGCAGAAAAGCATACACTCCCGATCTCTGTAACCTCAAAGATTAGCACATTTCCTGGGTCGTAGAAGCAGCACAGGTAGGATAAATTAGTGGTATCCCCAAGGTATGTGGCTATGTGCTGATGTGAAAATAACTTCAGCACTCTAGCATCAGGATGTCCATTTGTCAGTAGGAATTCCAATGTAGTAGAAAGCAAATTTGGTAAGACAGCTATGATAGAGCATCACAACAGGCTGAAAGGAAAAGAAAATCAATGGGAATCCACAACTGTAAATTAAAATATTTTCCTGTTTTACTATTACTACAAGTGGCACGACAGCAACCTCAACAAATTTGCAGAATGCCAACACTGACATTTACATCCAGGACTGCATTATTCTTCTCTATTTTTATTCTCCTCTGAATATAACTAGGATTTCCAGATGACTAGCCAATTCTAATATTTAAGGCAACTGAAAATCAGAATGCTTCTGAAACATAGTGTTATTGCCAGAGAGTAAGAAAGTTTTCAAGAATATCAGGGCAATTCTGAAAGTACAAAGAAGCCAGATTAAATGAAATAACAATGGCCAGGTTTTAGCAAGGTGTCTATCAGATAATGATCATCATAATTACCCCTGTTAAAAGAAATGAGTTGTTTATGAAAGGCCATGTGTCCACAATAAAACTCAAAAGAGAAAAATTAACAGGCACAAAAGGTAGTTTTATCATAAAAGGAGGGTAGACAACAAGAATATGTTTAATTCATTTTCCTTTTCATGAGTAAGGAAAAGAGTTTCATATATGTGAATATTTTTATTTAATTTTAAGTAGAAATCTGTTTTTAAAATATGGGTATATGCTTATTTGTGCATGTGTAAGAAACAGAAGTAAGTACAAGAAACCAGAAATAAGCCAACACTCCTGAGCATAATTGACCTGGTAGATTATTCCTGGAACTTAAGGAATCATCTTTGAACTCTTTTCTTCACTTGACTTTCAGAATTTACCATGAACTTGTGATTTCCCTTTCATTTCACTCTCTGTTCTTCCTCAGTCTTTTTCTTTCCCCCGGCTCTTTTTTATTTATCTTAAACTCTAAATTTTAAAATATTCCTAGGTCTGCCTTAATCTTATTTAAGTCATTATTTTAAATACCGACAATATATTGAAAACTTTTTTTTTATTATTATACTTTAAGTTCTGGGGTACATGTGCAGAATGTGCAGGTTTGTTACATAGGTACACACATGCCATGATGGTTTGCTGCACCCATCAACCCATTAGGTATTTCTCCTAATGCTATCCCTCTCCCAGCTATTTCTGACAGGCCCCAGTGTGTGATGCTCCCCTCCCTGTGTTCATGTGTTCCCATTGTTTAACTCCCACTTATGAGTGAAAACATGTGGTGTTTAGTTTTCTGTTTTTGTGTTAGTTTTTTGAGAATGATGGTTTCTAGCTTCATCCATGTTTTGGACATGGATGTCCAGCTTCATCCATGCAAAGGACATGAGCTCATTCTTTTTTATGGCTGCATAGTATTCCATGGTGTACATGTGCCACATTTTCTTTATCCAATCTATCATTGATGGGCATTTGGGTGGTTCCAAGTCTTTGCTATTGTGAACAGTGGCACAATAAACATACATGTGCATGTGTCTTTATAGCAGAATGATTTATGATCCTTTGGGTATATACCCAGTAATGGGATTGCTGGGTCAAATGGTATTTCTAGTTCTAGATCCTTGAGGAATTGCCACAATGTCTTCCACAATGGTCGAACTAATTTAGACTCCTAAATTTGTATTTTAATTATTGACTTCTTCTCTACAACTAGATTTGTATGTCCATATGCTGATATCGTTGGCTGATACCAACTTGGATGTCTAATAGGAAGTCCCAGACTTAATATATAAAACTCTTACTCTCTTTCCAATCCTGTTTCTTCTTGTTTTCTTTGTCTCAGTAAATGATATCCACACTCACTCCATTCTCTTTTCCTTACTCCATATCCCTAATTATTAATGAATGTGGACGACTCTCCCATCAGAACTTACTGATGAGATCCAGCCACTTCCCCAGCTTCTTCATCTATGGTTTTAACCGGTCTCCCTGATTTCACATTTGCTCCTCCCAACTTTTGTCCCATCTTCACACGCCTCATTTGATAATGTCACTCTTCACCCCTCTGTATGGTCCCTCATCCTATTTACCATAGCCTATTGAGTTCTCTCCAGGGCTCAATCCATAGTTCCAGACTCGTCAGTGCCTCTCTGCCAATCCCTTTCTGGGCAACAGCACCAGGGCTTCTTGAGATGTCTGGAATAAGTCTACCTCACTTCTACCCCAGAGCATCACAGTTTGCTGTCATCTTCCACGAGGTTTGTGTAACATTCTCCTTCATTTCTTTAGATTTTTCCTTCCATTTTCAATTGCGAAGCTTTCTCCAAACACTGTATTGAAAACAACCTTTTTGCTCTTATCATACTTTCTGTTCATACTACTTTTGTTTTTCTTTATTGTATGCATCAGTGCTAAAGTACTTATTTGAATGTTTTTCAGCCTTAACCTGTCATCTAAACCTTATCAGTGCAAGGATTTTGTTGGTCTGTATAGCACTATCATCCCCCAAACTTAGAAAAATGCTTAGCACAGCAAATGTCATCTGATTGAATGTATATATAAAAAACAGTAAGCAATCCAAGAGCAGGAAGAAATGAACATTACCACTGGTTCCTCGTAACAGTCAGGTTGATACCAATTCACATCATTTCTCTCTCTTCTTCCTCAGTCTTCCTCACCCTGCCCAGGTCTTTTTCTTTTGAATATTTACAGTCTTATACTCTAAATATTAAAATATTCCTTTTCTGTATAATAAGTGCTTATGCAAAATAACTAAGAAAAAAGGAGGCTCAACAATGTAATCCAAGATGATGAATTAATTATCAACGTAGAGGTAATTTCAGAGATATGATAGAAACTTTTAGGAAATAAAATTTCTGAGTACACTAATAATTATAATGAGATACCTGCTAAACAGAAATATGTTATTAAAAGTAGTACTAATAGAATGGTGTCATGGAAATGAATTGCACAATAAGGGTCAAGAGAAACTTACAGAATACATAATTTCACAAGGAAACACAAGATTGGAAGTTGATAAAACCTCTAATAAAGACATACATCTAAAAAGTCTTAGTGATACAGTAAGATAATATTAACTTTTAAAAAGGTGACCAGCAGCTAAAACTTGAAGTATTTTGGAAAAGGATCCAAGATCTAAGCTCTAACCAAAAGTCAATATTACTAACTTACCCTTGGAATTTCTAGTGTCTACGACTATTTCTCAACTAAAAATAGAACTACCATCTGATCTAGTAATCCCATTGCAAGGAATCTATCCAAAGGAAAAGAAATCAGTATATCAAAAGGATATCTACATTTATGTGTTTATGACAGCACTATTCACAGTAGAAAAGACACTGAATCAACGTAAGTGTCCATCAACAGATGAGTGGATAAAGAAATGTGGTATGTATACACAGTGACATACTATTCAGCCAGTAGAAAGAATAAAATCATGTCTTTTGCAGCAACATGGATGAAACTGGAGGCTATTAACTTAAGTGAAACAACTCAGACATAGAAAGACAAATTTCAAATATTCTCACTTATAAGTGGGAGCCAAATAATGTATAGTGATCATAAAGTGTGGAAAGATAGATAATAGAGACTTAGAAGATTGATGCTGTGGGGGTGATGGTGTGGATATTAAGAAATTAATGGGTACAGTGTATGTTATTCAGGTGATGGATACCCTGAAAGCCCTGACTTCATCACTATGCAATCTACCCATTTAACAAAATTACCCTTGCACCTTATAAATTTATACAAATAAAATTTTAAAAAGAAGTCTCTATTGTCCTAAGAAAATGCTCTTCTTTTCTTATCTGCAAATATTACTATAATCTTAAAATGATATTATAGTATTTCTGCATTCTGAAGAACACTGTATATTACAAGCGGAACTCACTAGAATGATAAGACTGTAAGTAGATAAAGGGAAAAATAAAATTAAACTCATTAAATGTATATTTTAGGGTAGGCTTAAGTAGAAATTAGGCATTGAAAAATTTTTAAATTTTTTAAAATTCATTTTGAATGCCTCAAACGCTTTAAGCAGAACACAGAACACAGAACACATAAATATATATAAAATATATATAAATATATATTTAATATATTATAAATATATAAAATATATTTATAAATATAAATAAATTTATAAATTTATAAATATATAAAAATATATTATATATAAAAATATATATATAAATATACTTTTATAAATACTATTTATACTTTATTTGGTACTCAATTTATTAAATTGATATAAGTAATAAAACTTTGAAAATCAAATTTTTAAACAGTTAAGTATTTATAATAAAATAACATTACTTGATACTATAATTACAACTTAAAATTTTAATTTTTTTGAATGCCTCAAATGCTTTAAGCAGAACACAGAACACATAAATATATATATTTATATATAAAATATATATATTTAAATATATATAAATATATATTTATATATATTATGTATAAAATATATATATTAGAAATATGTTATTAAAAATAGTACTAATAGAATGTACTTTTTAATTAGTACTAATTATATAAAATATAATATATATATCATATAGATTATATACATATTATATATATATTTCAAATGCTTTAAGCAGAACACAGAACACATAAATATATATATAAAATATATATTTATATATAAATATATATAAATGTATATTTATAAATATATATAAAAATATTTATATATAAATATATAAAAAATATATAAATATATAAAAATATATAGTAATATTTTATTTATATTTATATTTTGTGAGTTAAATTATATTTATGAGTTATATTTATACTTATATTTTATGAGTTAAATTATATATAAATATATATATTTATATATATTATATCTATATTTATGTGTTCTGTGTTCTGCTTAAAGCATTTGAGGCATTCAAAAAAATTAAAATTTTAAATTGCAATTATAGTATCAAGTAATGTTATTTTATTATAAATGCTTAACTGTTTAAAAAGTTGATTTTCAAAGTTTTATTACTTTTATCAGTTTAATGAATTGAGTACCAAATAAAGTATAAATAGTATTTATAAAAGTATATATAAAGTATAAAAACTATAAATTGAGGACTAAATAAAGTATAAATAGTATGCCCCAAATACCTGATATACAAAATTATTTATTTAAGGAATGTTAACATATGTTTTAAGGAATTGTTTCAATAAGAAACTAGGTAATCCATGTGATGTTTCTGGTCTGCTCTGAAAAGCTAAATTAAAGAATGAGTTATTAGCAAGAGGCTCCTTATTATTAATTTCATCTTTAGTAGATGTCTATTCAATGAATGTGATCCAGACTACAAATCTATGTATGACTGCCCATCCAAATGACTCAATATTTGTTTCTGGAAGCTGGGATGGGAGTGACTAGAAAGTGGTAATGAAGAAACTTTTTGGATGATTGGAATGTTTTATATCTTGAGGGAAATGTCAGTTTAACAGGTGCACGCATTTTAAAAAATGCATCAAATTGTATACTTAAGTTTATGCATTTTGCTATATGTCAGCAGGAAAAAAGAACAGAAAACAAATATTAAATCCTGGTTGATGATTCTGCTTTATGCAGCACTGTGAATTAGCAGTTACCAAACTCCTTTTTGTGTTCCAGACTTTCCAGGCTTCAGCAAATACGTCAGTAATTTGTGGATAACAGGAACAATGGTTTTTAGTATTGAAATCAAGAGGTTAAAAAAACAGAAGACAAGATGTGAATTTACCCTGTAGTATTCTATTTGAATTGGAGTCATTGTTTTGAGTTTATATTTATAGGTATATAACATAGCTTTGTTCATTGAGTAGTTTTAGGAAAAGGACAGAGTAGCCATAAGCACACAAGAACATGTTTACCAAAATACAGAAATAACTGAAATTAGTTAAATAGAAATAGGGTTGTTTTTTTTTTTTTTATATAAAGAGGTTGACTTGAGGGCTAGGTTAGAAAAAGCACAAGATTAACTTGGAACATTTTATTTTGACAGAAAATAAAAGAAGTTCTCAAAGAGTGGGACGATATTAAGTCTGATGAAGGAGTAAGCTTGAAGGGGTTTTCTTTGATTTTATTTTTTCGAAATAGAAGAATTTTCCTACCTAATAACTGGCCTGTATACAAAAATATTAAAAACAAGAAATACAGAAAGGAGCTACTTTAGACTAAAGGAGATGAAACAAAATGTAGCATCCAAATGCAATACATTACCCTAAATTGGTTCTAACATGGCAAATATGAATTAAATAAAGAGCATGTTTTTGACAATTAATTAGAATTGTATTTCATTGATGTTAAATATCCATGATTTGCTGTGATTCTGTAGGAAATACCCCTGTTTTTAGTAAAAATACACTGAGTACTTGAGAATATAAAAACACATCTAACCTACTACTAAATTGTTCAGAAAAAGAAGTCTCCTGACTTAGAAAGGGATGATAATAAAATATACAGAGGAAAATGTAAGCAATTGGTGAGTCTGAATAAAGGTATGAAGAGCTCTATGTACTATTTTTGCATTTTTTATGCATGTTTGAAATTATATAAATATAAAAATTTCAGAATATAAATATGCTTAATATCTGTTGTGCAATACTTGACCTCTTCTTTCATAGAGCTTTCCTATCCAGGAACTGCAACACAATAAACATTTTATTGCACATTCTTGCAGTGAATTGTGGTAGGCAAAAGCATTGCAGCATCTGATTGTTGTCCTGACAAGCAAGATAGAGATCCTTATGAACTTTTTACAGATGAGGAACTGAAACTTGGAGATACTAAGTTGCTTGTCCATAACCACACATGTGGTTGGCTGCATATATAGGATTGAAGTCCTGTCCTTTGGTTCAAAGTCATATTTGCCCTTTAAACCACAACAAGGTTGGCCCACCCTTTACCAAATCCTTCTTTTAAGGTCGTAAAAGGACAACACCATAATAGAGAAAAAGAACAGAAGGAAGTTTATTTAGAGTCATTCAGGAGAACTTAGCCTGAGGAATGCAAATGAAGGGTTGATGATAACATTAAACAGAAGAGTAGTTCAATTAAACCATTTAACCACCTGCAGGTTAAAACACCTGGAAAAGGTTTACACTGAGGGCAAGCCACTTGTGTAGCATGAGTTCAATAAATTGCTTGATCTGGATTGCTCTTTTTTATTAGGAAATTAAGCTTTTCATAGCACAATTAGGGTTTTAAATAGATAAGAGTCAGTATTAACATACTGATAAAAACAGTTTTTGATTAAACAATCTAAAAGAATATCAGAAACTTTCTTTGGTAGAGACATGAGTAGAAAAAGCAAGAAAAACTCTTAGGCACTAGAGAAAAAAAAATAATTCCTTTGAATGCCTAAGGAGAGCAAAATGCATGGTAGGTAAGGATAATTTTGAATTCATCACAATTCTAACACAACTTGCCTTTGCTTGTGCTTAAGTTGAAACTGTGAAAAGATATTTTAATGTCCTATGTGATTGTGTTAGAGAAGCAGGAGCATAGGAGAGCCAACATAACACCACTTTGACTTCAGCCACCTCTTGAGACTAACAGGACAAATTCCTTGCTGGTCATGACCCATAGTCATAAAATGTTTACAGTCGAGAAAGCAGCCTATAGATACCTACAAGGACATATTCTTATAACAATGGAAAGTCTAGATGTCTCAACATCCATAACAATATATGCTTTCAAGATAACTATGCTTTGACACACTGCAATGTCAAGGACTGTTTTCTCTAAATCAATAGAATAATAAATTTTATCAAGGTTACTTTCATGTAGACAGTTTTGTTTAGTCTTTACATAGACAAGACCCACATATAAGAAAAACTTAAAGGGTGTTCCTTCTCTTGCTTTCTAAGGATGTACTACCCTGTGACTTAGGAGCTTTCAATAAACAATCTTTTTGCACTGCACTCTGCAATTCGTCCTGAATTCCTTCCTGTGTGAGATTCAAGAATCCCCTCTTGGCATCTGGATCTGGACTCCTCTCTGGTAGCAACTGGACATGTGTTTTTATATTAGGCAAAACTGCCTTTCTATTTTCTTCATATATTTTTGGTTTGGAAAGCTATGATATTATCATTGATCTATTAGAAGTACATCTGTAAAACTCATAATTTTTATTAAGACATCACTAATATTACCGTGAGCCTGATTGACATTTAGAAAGCCTATGTTCAGCAAGAACATTAAACAGGAATTTTCCAAATTCAAGGTTAATATAGCAAGGTTGCTATCTTATTAAGATCTACATATGTGCAACAGAAAATACTGACTCTTTAGCTAAAACTAGCTTTAATTTGCAACACAGTTAGGATATAGATGTTAACTATCTGTGACTTGCCCAAAGCAAACAATATATGTAGATAAAGGTTAAAGCCAGGCTTAGGAGGGAATGGAAAAACGGCCTCTACAGACACTTTTATAGTATGAAAATAAATTACAATATGATTATTAGAAGGAAGCGAAGTCAAGAGGGTGCACTTTAGTTATGGGAGAGGCTGTAATATAATCTCCACAGAATCAGAGAGAGCTTTAGATGTAGATGGGATGGTGCTGTGGATAGCTCCTTTGGAGACCAGCTATTTGGCAAACCTGAGATCTAGTTGAGGGTACTTTTTTTGCAAAGTCCTGGGATTATGCATTTGAGCCTACTTTTACTGTGATATAATGGGTATTTAGGAATAGGTACAATCTGTTAATGCTCATTCTACCTGGCTTTCCCTATCTCCTTTAAAATTTTCACAATCTCTGTGTTTGACAATTTTTAGTTATTTACTCAAGGATCTTAAATGTCTGTGTGGGTGTAAGGAAAGTTAAGTCTTGTAACCTGGTTAACTAAGGCTACCTCTTCCACGCCTGAGCACGCATGGTTCTTTCCTCAGAGGTTCTGGATGCTGGCTACAGAGAGGCTTAATCTAATCCTCATGGGTAAGGCCATTCATTGGATGTCTCACTGGCATAGGGACAGGAGATGAGTCCTAAGTTAGGCTCATACATCTTCTATGAGGAAGCTTCTTTTTTCCTGACCTAATTCATAACTATGTGACTACCTAAAGAGGTGGCATCTTTCATGTGGAAGAGGAGAATGAACATTTTCTTGGGCTCAGGATTATTTATTTTTTTCTCCTTTACTCCCGCCCACTTCCAACCACTCTGGTCTCTCCTGTAATACTACAAAACAAATGCCAGAATTCAACGTGAATCTTGTTTTATTATTGTATAAAACAGCGTTAAATATGCTTGATATTAGTTCTAAATTTCAGTTAATAGGTAGCAATCAAAATAGATCTGACTTAAGAACTAAGTACTTTTATCCTAATTCACAACAAAGTGCATATCCATGAACTTCTAGAGCACGATATAGTTGTAATTTGAGGGCTACCTAAGCATACTTTCTGATATTGACAATTTACTAACAATAAATATTGGACAAATGGAATGGTAACCAGTACATCTATACAATAAATACTAATTTCACACTCAAAAATGCTTACCTTGTGAATTGGCAAAAATTTCTATTTTTATGTATGTAAAAGGATCTAATTATGTTATATCTAATGTAGGATCATTAATATATGTATCGAATGCAGAATAATTTTTAAAAATTTATCTCTTTTCATACATGACATTAATGGGAAAATAATTGGAATGTTTATAATGTCCTAAAAAGCAGGACTTCCCCGGTGGGATGGTTTTGTGAGTCTGCATAAAATCGGATGCTTGGCAGTGCCTGCCGTGGCGACCTCGTTTGGGAAGAGACACCTGGCGTCACACTCACCCATACACGCAGTGCGCAGCAGACACCAGCCAGTCACTACTGACGAGAGAGGCTCCACAGAGCAGACGGCCGTCGTAATACAGAGCCACAACCCAGGGCCAGGCTCCTTCTTCTGCATTACTTCCTCCAACAATCTTTGGGGTGATGTCTTGAGCCACCAGTTTTTTTCCACAAGCTATTCAAATAATTGGAGAAAGAGCATTTATTTCTGATGGTGAAAATTGAGTGGTAGTAAAATAACTTCAGACACACAAAGTCCATTCAGAATTTTAAACAGAATGCTTGAATGGGGGTATGAGAACATATTTACTTACATTTACGGTTACATTGTAACAGAATCAAGGAATCCTGTAAACACCGTTGACTGTAATAGAAGAACAATCCTATTTTTAAAATTACTCACTTAATACTTTAAAGTCAAACATTGTGTAGGTTATCCTGCTTTTGCTTTAGTAAAATGGACCTCTTAATGTCTCGTATACGAAATGTAGGGAGAATGATTAACAAGCTGAAGAAGCCCCAGTTTAATGTCAAATAGAGGTGAGTTTGCACCCTTATTCTACCATTGCTCTGTGACTTCGGGGGAAGTTGCTCAATATCCCTGAGACCCAGTTTCTTCTTCCATAAAAAGGGGGCAATAGTACTTTGTTGGAGTGTTGTGAGAATAAAAAGCAATATTTGCAATAAAACTATTACAGGGCCTTATACACAATGAAATTCTGCAAATGATAGGTATTTTTATTTTACTTGAACCAATCTTGGTTTTCGTCATTCAGTAACACAGAGTATGCCTCAGTATTGCCAATCCCACAATATCATGTGCCCAACACTATGTACAAGGCTGTGTGCTTCATTCAGGAAATTGAATGATGAATGAGTCACAGGTGCTGCTTTCAAGGAAGGCAGACACGTAACAAGCACATATAAAAGAAAGCTTAGGCATAAATTACTGAAAACTCATCACCTGCTTAGAAATTTAAATACCAACTTTTTTAATGTCACGAATTCCATTTTAAACAAAAACTAAGCAAATTTCCTTTACAATGCATTATACTTACCAGCCACTAGAGACCAGCATAACACAAGAAATTAAAGTACTTGTTCCCACTATTTCCAAAGGCAACCACGGCGAATATCAGCTACATTAAAACAAGCGCATTACACATGCGAATACACATATAAGTGCAATGACTTACATTTATATACTTAGCTGCAGCTGACTGTGGTTTAGGTCTTTGAAAATACAACATAAATAAGACCTAAGATCCATATATCCAATCAAAGCAATTTAGTGTTTCAGGAAAATATATGATAAAGTTTATTTGAAATCGTGTGTCTCCATATCGTATGACTGGCATATTCTTTAGAATACAGAATAATTTTAATTGAAATATAAGGAAGTCTATCATTTTAGTAACGAGGTTGTATGCATGTATATCAATCTAGACATATCGACATGCATTTATAAAACCCCAAAGGAAATCTCAATTAACTCCTTTCTTTTTTAACCCAGTGATGGGAGATGGTGGTCTGAGTCTTACATGTATCTGACAATAGGTTAAATAATCAGAATATAGGTAAGTAGACTTTTATAGCTGGCTGAATAATTTTCCCTGACATCCCCTTCTTTTACTTATTTTTTATTACAATCACTAGTGCAAGGACATTTTTTATTTATTTATTTATTTTAAGGACATTTTCAAAAGCACCAGTTTTCATAAAGCTACAAACATAATCATCTATGCAATAAATAATAAATGCATAAATCAATTAACCAAATGAATAAATAAATGAACATATGTCTGATTTTCTGCCAACCCAATATAATGTGGCTGATTAAGGAAGGGATTAAGGAAATTTAATTAACTGACTTGTTGACATGATGAAAGGTTAAAATACGTCTATAAATGATACCTCTTTCAAACAACACAAACATACATTATAATAGTGACATCAATGGAAAATGATACTGGCATTTTGCTGATAAGCATAGAATAAACTAGTTCTGTTCTGAAGCATGCATATAATGAACATAAAAGATTTTAAAGATTTTTTTTCTTACAAATTTTTAAATGTGTCTAAGACATGAAAGATAGAAGAAATTCTCAGCATACAAACTGCTTCAGGATCAATACGGTAATATAAGTTTGGATACGCCTTACAGGAAAGGAAATCTAGAAGCCTGCTTTCTCACTTGCAGAGGCTTTGCTTCATATCTGATGAGACTCATCATATCAGTCAAGGCCCAGCAAACATTGATATAAAACATTCAACTGCAAAGTTCTTTCATTGGTACTAAAAATACTTCTTCACCAGTTTTATTCTTTTACTGGTTAAGCTCACAGAAATGGTAACTTTTCACGAAAAACTGAATAATTATCTAATTTCATTTTTACCATTAAACAAAATATACCAGCAAAGTATCTTAAATCCTTGTTAGTAGCTGCGGCTTCTTGCGGTTATGTTCTTCCCACCCACAGCTGTTCTTTAATCGTACTGTAAAATTAGGAAGCCAATTTCAACAAGAATTACTATTAACACCCAAATAGGAGAAAGGACTTAATCTAAGCTAAAACAGCTCTTTGGATACAGAAAAGATGCTGCTTTTTAAAACCTTAGCAAAGGCTATAAACGTAAACCTTATATTAAAAAGTAAAAGAGAATACGTAGACATGGCGAGAAGTCTAGACTTCTTCATTTAATATGCATGTTCTATTTGCCAACAAAGAGGAAAGAATATCAGAATTCTTCCCTCTTTCTTCTCTTTTAGTGGTAGCTAATCTGTGCTGCCTTCTTTAGTTTGATCAACACTGGACCCGTTTTATCCCAGTTCTCACAATTTCTTTCCATGTGATTTAATCGTTTATTAATGTGAGGCTAAGGATAAAAAAGCGTATAAAATTAAAACACGTCAAATCCCTATGAGTGTGCCAGAAATTTACATATAGAATATTTCTTTTGAACATCTTATATATTTTAAGATTAGAAAATGTTAACAGATAATATTAAATAGATACAGTTTGAGATTACTTAAAAAATAATGTAAGTCAAATAACTTTCAAGGTTTTATGACCAGTATGTAATAGCATTCATTGGCTCCAACAATCTATCTTCTTCTGTATCTCTGTACAACTAGTCTAAGAACAGGTTTTGGGACTCACCTGGGTGTTAGTATTAAGCTGCCATCAGGTGCTGTGTTTAATTTGACAAAAGGTCCACCATCGGTAGAGAAAATTGGCATTGATGAGTTTCCACTCCTAGAGAAAAAAGAAAAAAGCATACAGAAAAAATAAAAACATAAAGAAAAAACCATAAGCTGGACTTTTAGTTCCTTACTGCTGTGGACATTAAAACAAACTATGAGATTCCGGCCAAAAAGATTAATATTTTAATATAAAACTTCAAGTATTTTCCAATCTAAAGTATGATGCAAATCAGTAGAATTACTTATAATCATATGAAATGTAATTTTAACTTTGATATAATATCTTTAGTCATTATTTGCATTCTTATATATTATTTTACAAAGTTAAAATCATAACGTATGTCACTTAGTTATCTGGTTTTATAAATCCTATTTTTCTATGTTGTGAAAAGTTTCCATAGAAACCACTTTGAGTGACAGTTTCACAACATTGGTGCACTGTGATTTATTAAGCGTTTCTCCTGTTGTACAGCTTCTTTTTTTAGAACATCTTTTAAAAAGTGCTTGTAGACAACAACATAGACAAAGGCTGTTTTCAGTGTTTACCTTGCAAAACGTTGCTTTGTTCTTGATATTTCATTCGATTCAAAAGCTAACAATCTCTAATTTAAAGGAAGTCGTGATTGCTTTAAAAGAGACACTATGTAGCCTTGGCATGTAAGTGTCAATTGGCGAGGAACCACTGGGTGGAGACAGAGATACCTCTGTATGATCAGAGACATTTAGGCCACAGGCTCTCTTTTCCCTGAAAATCTACAATTCCCATGCTCTCAACTGTGAGCTTTAATCGAAGATTTCTCTGAATTATCCTGATGCTCTTTTTCAGACTTAGCTGGAGACTTTTAGCTTTTAATTCTTTAACTTGTTTCTTGCCTTTTATTTATTTCAGATTTTAATCTTCACATAAAAATATGCCTTTAGGCTGGAAACATCTTGATTTCTGTTCTCTTCCATTGCAGAGCAGGGAGGTGATGTGGTTCTACCTTTTGGAGTACTGTGATGGACCTACCCATTCATTGCCTCTTTAAAAGAAGGTCCAATGGCTTCCCCAGGCTATTGCCAACACTGATCCCTTTCTGTCTGTTTCCAGAGAATTTCCAATTACCGGTCAAAGCTTTCTGATTAATAAGAATTTAAGAACTATTTAGAAGGTGGTTCTTCTCTCTTTTAGTGCTTTTATCAAGCTGAAAGAGTGTTTGTTTAGTATCTTCAATCTACTGAACACAGAGCTGGGACAATAGATGTCTATTTAGTGTTCCAGAATTTAAATCTTGCACTTCTGTTGTACAAACAGTTAAAAGTAACTCAAACATACAAAACTACCACCATTCTTTAACGAAGGCTGAAATGTGATTTACCAAAGGAAAGATGAGCCTTGGAATTGCTATTGTTAGATCTTACATTATTCCTCCACATGGGCAGAAGGATCATCTTATTTAAATATGTATATAAAACGTATTTGCTATGGCTTAGAAAACAAAACAGGGATGAAGAACTCAAAGGGTAGCTGAGAATGTGGAAAGCCTGGAATGCTTCAGGTCATGAACTACTTCCCAGATGCAGAATAGTTGTATTTAAGGACTCCCACATTTAGAGCAGACCAAATGTAGATGAAAACAGATCTTAAAGGACCTTTAACTTTACCATTATCACAGGTTTTGATAGAAACCATCACAGTAATCTCAGCTTTCAAAAATATTAATGCCATTCCAAATTAAAGAGGCTTTAGCTGTGTTTCACTGTCTGCAGGCTCCAGAAATATCATGGGAATGGGTTGATTAATGAACATCACTGCTGCCAGGGTAAAGTTGGTTGAGAGAGTCATTATTCACCAACCTATCTTCTATACATCTCTCTTCTTTTCTTGTGCTTGATCATATTTCAAGTCTCTTCATTCTGCCGAATGCCTGCCATGTGTTGAACAATATTCTAGGTAGTTTTCCATGTTCCTGACTCCCCATGACACATTCTCAAAGTGTTGCTCTCCAGACAAGCAGCAACAGCCTCAGGAGAGAACATGAGTCAAAAGGCAAATTCTCCAGCTTCATTGCAAGCCATCTTAGCAGTCAGGCCTGCGCCAGGGTAGGGTCCAGCTATCTTTATTTTACCAAGCCCTCCAGGTGGTCCTGGTGCCTGCTATAGTAAGGAAATCATGTCTTAGCCAAATAAGGCATCTTTTTCTGCTACTGGCATGATGCTCTGCTTTTTGATATCCGAAGTGACTTTTAGTTACCTGATAATCTGTTTTAAGGCACTCATGTCTAAATGAGGAAACTGTTTGAAAGGTATCTCATTAAAAACAGATGTTGGAGAAGTCGATTTTAGACTCTTCATTTATCTATAGCTATTCTTTTCCCCTGTCCCTCTCTTGAATGTCTCTTTTAAGACAGAGCCTGAAGAAATACCTTCTTTTCTTTCTTCCCTTCTCTCCTTCCTTCCTTCCTTCCTCCCCTCCTTCCTTCCTTTCTTTTTTCTTTCTCACTCTCTTTCTTTTTCTTTTTTTCGAGACTGAGTCTCCCTCTGTCACCCAGGCTGCAGTGCAGTGGCACAATCTTGGCTCACTGCAACCTCTGCCTCCCGGGTTCAAGTGATTCTCCTGACTCAGCCTCCCAAGTAGCTGGGACCTCAGGCATGTGCCACCATGCCCAGTGAATTTTTTGTATTTTTATTAGAGATGGGGTTTCACTATGCTGGCCAGGCTAGTCGCGAACTCCTGACCTGAAGTAATCCACCCTCCTCAACCTCCCAAAGTGCTGGAATAACAGGCGTGAGCCACTGCACCAGGCCAGATACATTAATTTCTCTGGAAATTCATACTAAAGTCTGGAGAAAATGTAAATTGAACAAACATTTAAACATCATTTATAAATAATTTTTAAGTGAGCCTATTTATTACACATCTACTTCTCGCATGCACTCAGATAGGACTGACAGTGATTTTTTTAAAAACATATCCCTATTCTAGAAGAAAAAAGGATAGAAACAAATCTTTAAGAATAATAGGTATTCAGTAAATGCCAACTGTTCTACTCTGAGATTCTCAAATGCTGCTCCATGGTGGCACTTTCACTATCCAGCAGAGAAAAATGGAGGTATATATACACACAGGGATAAAAGACATGTAAACTTATATTCTGAGATGATCTTTTCAACATTTTTTGTCTCAAATTTAACACAAGAAAGCAAATATAAATATATTGTCTTGGGTTATTTAGAGTAGCTGAAGAAAATACTCCTTCAAAAATAGTTACAAAATTCTCACATAATTATATTTTTGTACCTAATATTGTTAACAGTAATGTAAGAGCATGGTATAGGACTATTAATTCATACAAATAGTTACCCAATTGCCAATCTTACATGTTAAATTTGGGATTTGTAAGGGACTACCTGCATTTCAAGTTCTGCCAAGTCAAACTCATTCTTTCTCTGACAAAACACAATTTATTTGTTTGTATTTACAGTAAACAGATTAAAAAGCAGGAGAGGTTTACAACAAACTATTCCTTATTTTAAGAAATGATGAGGCAACAAACATACAATAAAAATCTTCTGGACAAAATGAAAGATTAACTACCCTATGTTAAGTCACCACTTACTTTTAAAAGACAAAAATCTCAGAACTACTAAAAAATTGAATTCGGAGAGAATCATTATATTAAGTTCTATAACTAAAGCATGTACCTGAGGCTCTTACTGCCTCAGTTTCCTTTTCTTGCAAGGAAATTCATTGTTAATTTTTAGAGAGGTACTCTATGAAGATTAAAACTAGAGTGTACATTTTCTAAATCTTAAAAATACTCCAGATTTAGATAACTTCATTACACATTCACATGGCTGTTTGAAATCAGAAGTGTAGAATCACATAGAAACACTATATAGCACTACCTTGTCGACATACTGATGCCTCCTGGAAAGCTATTTCCAAGCTTTTATTGCCATTTTTATGGGTTATTTAATCTCAAAGGCTATTCTTACTTTAGGAGAACTTTGTTCCATGTGAGAAAAGAAGCATATAGATACAACCGTTATTATTTTTGAAGTCATAGATGGAGTATAAAAATATACTCATAGATGAATTCTAGCGAGAGAAAAAAGGATATCTCAAGGATATTTGCATGGTATTAAAGCTTCTGCCTCTCTTCTTAGGCCCTGCCTAGGTTTCTTCCCTTTTGTCTTGCTTCTCAGGCTGTATTTGCTGTGATAAGAATTCTTCCCTGGAGCAGGAGCTTAGGCAGGGATGTTTTAAAGCCTTTGGACACACTAAAGCTAAAAGGAGTAATAATGCATGCTGCAAATCTTGCAGCTAGGCACTGTAGCTCATTTCACATCCCAAAAGGCTTAAGTAATGAATAGAGCCCAGTGGGATTAGGCTAAAAAGGCTTTTGGAGAAGGATAGTCTTTTCTTTTCAGATTGGAGGGAAAGAAGGGGATTGATTTAGCAGGACAGAAGGTGGGGAGACCATTTGTATAGGCAGGGGCTTGGTAGATAGAAGAGATTTGATGGCAAATCATCCCACTAGGAGAGTGAAGGCATGTGGGCAGGTAGGTAAATACCATTTCCAAACTGGACACATTTCAACTAAAATTGCTCAACCGTGTATTGAATTTACAGCAATACACCTAGCACACACCTAGCCCCATGATAGCTCTTAGCAAACAGGTAAGTTTAATTAATTTTAGATTTTCTGACTTCAACCCTTCAGTTGGTGGCATTTACTCAGAAGTGAAGAAATGTCAATAAAAACAACGATCTTAACCTAATCAATTTCTACTTTTGTGCAAGCTATTGTATTAAGAACAAGAGACAAAATATGTCTGAGAGAAGTGATACTTCTAGGATTGTCAAAGAGACAGGCTCTTATCCTCAGCAACATCTTGGAAACCTTGGGCAACATGAACCACTTTACCATTTTAACATTACTTCCTTAGCTGCTATTGCTGTTGTAGTTCTGGGTTTTTTTTTTTTTTTTTTTTTTTTGGTTTGGAGTAGGAGGCATATGACACCCACATCCACATTTGCTATTAAGCATTCTCAGAGCATTTTCACTTTCTAAGGACATATGTGTGAAATGTCATTTATAATTTAGTGTAGGGCAAAACTTTTCCTCCCTGTGGATCTGTTGACATTTTACCGTATTTCATCAGGAAAATTACATGGTTTTTAATGTTTTCCTCTTTGCATGGGTCTCCAGAAATCTCAGACATAAGTGTTAGTAATTTCACCAATCTTCCATGTTTTGTAGATTTGCCTCTTTATTCTTTGGACCTTATTTTCGTGTAGTATTCTATTAAGCTTACTGCATATGTTCTTTGTTACATAGATCTCAGTTCCTTTTTGGAGAAGAGAGAAAGGAAGAAAACCATGGAGGAAGAAAAGAAGGAATAGAAGCCCATGAGGAAAGAAGAAAGAAGGAAAGGGGAAAGAGGAAGGAAAAATTAAAGGGAGGGAGAAGAAAGGAATATTATTTCATTGGATTTTGTCAACTTTATTCAAAAATTGTTCTTCTTCTCATAGAATATACAGCACTAATTACAAGTTGAGCAGTAGGAAGCACTTTTTAGAATAAAACTAGAATGAATAAGGAAGGTTTCATTATACATTTCATAGGGCTAAGGATTTCTGTCCTTCCTATTTCTGTTTTAGAAATAGAAACTTCCCCTTCTTTAAATAACAGGATATAAGGAAATGATGAAGGACATTGCTTTGGGGGAAAAATACTCTCTTGTTTTTATACAACAAACTAAATACCTATATTTGTAGTTGTGACAAATCATAAAAGAGACATTCTCCCTCTTTTGTGTGTGTAATTATATTCTTAGCAATTTCCTGACAGCAAAGTCTCTTTGGCTGACAAATACATATTAAAAACTGTAAGCCAAATAGGAGCGAAAGACAAAGAAGATTCTCCCCAAATGGTGATTGTGCAAAGAAATGACATTTCATAAAACTCTCTTGATTCCCAATAAAATGTTTTCAAATACTTAGTAGGAGAAAGGAGGAATAATGTTTTCTCAGCCAAGAAGTAATACCAGTCTATGGGTGGTGAAAACCTTACTATGGATATTTTTCACTCTGTTGATGATGTCCTTTTCATATTTCTGATACAGGTTTTTAAATTTCTCCACTTGATTTCATCTATGCAGGAGTCATGGGAATAGAGGGTGGTTCTAACAAAGTTACAGTATGCTAGAGACCGGATGACAAGCTAAGAAATGTCCTGAATTAAGTTAGAGACAATTCTCAATAGGGTGTTTAAACCTGGTATAGTAAAAAAGTTGTTTAATGTGTGTGTGTGTGTGTGTGTGTGTGTGTGTGTGTGTGTGTGTGTGTCTTTGTTTTGTTTTTATTACCAGGTGAAATCTAACTGTCAAAGTTTGGGGACCCGTTGTATAAGTTCTATATTGTTTTCTACTGAAACCAGTATATGAAAGATCATGTGTGTCTTTGAAATGGGAAGACTACTCTGGCAGAATGACCTTGGGCTTTTAGAGAATAAGACCTCTGGGTCTCACTCCAGCCGGCATCCTTCACCTCTTTGGAATGCCTTGAAGTTCATGATAACATGTAGAAGGTTTGTAGTTGGAAAATAAATAATTACGTCTTTATTTTTACTAACTTTAATCTCTTCTTCTGATACAAATGAAGGTGAGTAACTACAAAATTACTAGCAACATCTATAATATGGTCACCAAAACAAACTACAGATATATACATATTGTATTGCTGTTGCTAGATCTATATAAAATATCATTTGTGTTCACCTTTGATATTACAGTAGTCATCACAGCCACTAGCATATCTTATTATGTTAATAAATACATATTTCCATGTATTAAAAATTTTTTGATAATTATTTTTCATGTAATAAATTTCTTTTGTAGTTGTGTGTTTTATTTATATACTTAAAAACATAAAGCTGATAAGTTTTTAGTGTTTTATGTAACAAACTAAAGATCTATACATTGCAGAAGATATTTGGTAGATGATTTATAAATGTGACAAAACATAAAAGAGATGTTTTATTCTTTTGTGTTTGTAATTACATTCTTATAAATTTCCTGGCAATGAAGTATCACTTGGGTGACAAAATACATATTAAAAAGTATAAGCCATACTGCCCAAAGTAATTTATAGATTCAATGCTACCCCCATCAAGCTACCATTGACTTTCTTCACAGAATTGGAAAAAACTACCTTAACTTTATATGGAACCAAAAAAGAGCCTGCATAACCAAGACAACTCTAAGCAAAAACAAACAAACAAACAAACAAACAAACAAAACCCCCAAAAACAAAGCTGGAGGCATCATGCTACCTGACTTCAAACTATACTACAAGGCTACAGTAATGAAAACAGCATGGTACTGATACCAAAACAGAGATATAGACCAATGGAACAGAACAGAGGTCTCAGAAATAATGCCACACATCTACAATCATCTGATCTTTGACAAACCTGACAAAAACAAGCAATCAGAAAAGGATTCCTTATTTAATAAATGGTGTTGGAAAAACTGGCTGGCTATATGCAGAAAGCTGAAACTGATCCCTTCCTTATGTCTTATACAAAAGTTAACCCCAGATGGATTAAAGATTTAAACATAAGAATTAACACCATAAAAACCCTAGAAGAAAACCTAGGCAATTTCATTCAGGATATAGACATGGGCAAGGACTTCATAACTAAAATACCAAAACAATGGCAACAAAAGCCAAAATAGATAAAAGGGATCTAATTAAACTTAAGAGCGTCTGCACAGCAAAAGAAACTATCATTAGTGTGAACCTGCAACCAACAGAATTGGAAAACATTTTTGCAATCAACCCATCTGATAAAGGGCTAATATCCAGAATCTGCAAAGAACTTAAACAGATTTACAAGAAAAAAACAAACAAACCCATAAAAAAGTGGGCAAAGGAAATGAACAGACACTTCAAAAGAAGACATTTATGCAGCCAACAAACATATGAAAAAAAGCTCATCATCACTGGTCATTAAAGAAATGCAAATCAAAACCACATTGAGATACCATCTCACACCAGTTGGAATGGCAATCATTAAAAAATCAGGAGACAGCAGATGACAGAGAGGATGTGGAGACTTTTGCACTGTTGTGTAGGAATGCTTTTACACTGTTGGAGTGTAAATTAGTGCAACCATTGTGGAAGATAGTGTGGCAATTCCTCAAGGATCTAGAAATAGAAATACCATTTGATCCAGCAATCCCATTACTGGGTATATGCCCAAAAGATCATAAATCATTCTAATATAAAGATACATATACATGTATGTTTATTGTGGCACTGTTCACAATAGCAAAGACTTGGAACCAACCCAAATGCCCATCAATGATAGACCAGATAAAGAAAATGTGGCACATATACACCTTGGGATACCATGTAGCCATAAAAAAGGATGAGTTCATGTCCTTTGTAGGGATATGGATGAAGCTGGAAATCATCATTCTCAGCAAACTGACACAAGAACAGAAAACCAAACACCGCATGTTCTCACTCATAAGTGGGTGTTGAACAATGAGAACACAGGGAGGGAAACATAACACAGCAGGGTCTGTTTAGGGGTGGGGGGCTAGGGGAGGGATAGCAGGGGGTGGGGGATTGGGGAGGGATAGCATTAGGTGGAACACCTAATGTAGATGATGGGGTGATGGATGCAGGAAACCACCATGACATGTGTGTACCTATGTAACAAACCTGCACCTTCTGCATATATACCCCAGAACTTAAAGCATAATAAATAAATTTAAAAAGTTAAAAAAAAAAAGGTATAAGCAAAGTAGGAGTGAGAAACAAAGAAGATTCTCCAAACTAATTTTCTCCAGACTGACAAAAGTCCCTTTGACATACAAAGAAAGCTTGAGAGCACTTACCCTTGGTGGTGGTTCTCAACTCTGGAATGCATCTGAATCACTTGACAGACTTACTAAATCACAGATTGCCTCACCTTACTCTAGACTTTTGGGTTCCGTAGGCCTGAGGTAGGAGTCCAGGATTTGAATTTCTATAAATGTACCCCAGGTGACTCCCTGCTGGGATGGGATTTGGTCCTACAACAACACATTGAGGTCTACTGACCTAGGCCATTCTAAATCTAAGGGTCGGAGGCTGAGACCAGGTGATTCTTATGTGTGACCAGGCTGTACCTTCAAGAGCTGATGTAGCTGTTGTATTGCAAGTGAGTGGTACACCTACTGTTACTCCTTTGCCCAGAGAAGACATAATTTTATCACTGTGCTTTCCTCCACCCTGTTAGATAGTAAATCTATTAAGTATTAATGTTAAGCAGTTTGCTATTAATGATATGCTCTTTAATTATTTTTAATTAGTGTGTTTCTAATTTTAAAATGGAGAAAACATCAGAATTACAATTTGTGCTTCAAGTAAATGATGAACTTTGTAGTTAAATCGATTAAAACAAATTAAAATACAATTTTTTCCACCATCTTGCCTAAAGTTTCTTTCACCTCATGATAACGTAGCTAAGACTAAAATAAAAGTGCCTTCAGTGCTGAAGTTGCAAATAAAAATTTTTTAAAATGTAAAATATTATTTATTTGTTGTGTAAAGTTAGCAAATTAAAAAAAAAAACTAAAGCCAAAGGTTATATTATTTTTTGTTACTGTTCCCATATCTGTGTTGTTGTTTGTGACCTGAGTTGTAATAAGTCAAGGATTTCCCTACATACTTGAAAATTTTGTGACACTGACAGAAAATATGAACAAGGGCAGAAGTACTATGTGTCTACCAACTTCTTAAATTGGATAAAACATAGCTTCTATTTCCAGTGTTCTGGAACTCAGTGCTAAGTTGTGCAAACAAACTCATTGCAGTGGTTACATAAGAATTTAAATCATTATGTTCTATGTTTTTGAAAGGCTTACTGAAAAATATTTTAATCTCTCCCCTCAATATTTTTAAAACACCTCTGCAATGGAAGAACCCAGGTATAATTCCATTTCTTATTAGCAGATGAGAATGTAAGGCTCAACTTGATGTTTCTGATATGTAGAAGTTATCTTGCACAGGACGAATATGAGATTTAAAAATTAATGCCAATTCCTCATAGGCCACCTTAGTAGAACACAGACAACTAACTCCACTTTTGATGTATTAGTATTTCCTAAATTCTGTAAAGCTTTACGGAAATGATGTTTTTTTTTTTTTCTAGAGTTTAATGATGCAACAGGGTAAATCAGCTATATCATTTATATATTAGGTTAGTAATAGGGAAATGCTTTTTGCTAGGAAATATCATTAAAAAACCCCACTACAGTAGGTTTTTTTAACCTTTATTGTTGCATCAGTATAAAATGTTTTCTTTCATACTTTGATCAAGACATGAAAATGTTATTCAAGGTACTTTTTATTTACATTCATTATGCATGTAATAAATGGTAGGAAATGAAAATGTTTAATATAAAAAAGGAAAGGCTAATGAAATAGGCCTCATATAATTTACTAGAATCTGAAGGGAATTGCATTTTGTGCCCTATCTGCATAAATAATCTTGAGAGACTACAGTGGTTTTTTAATAAATTGACTCCTAAATTACTTTCTACTGCAGCAAACACACATCATTTTAAACTCACTAAGTTTTCCTTCAGTTACCATGCACCAGTCTAGACAAATTCTCATTAAGGATATAACTTTCTTTCAATTACTAGAGCACTAGGGAGACTATTTAATAAGCACAGGCTCAAAGATTAAAGTCTTTGCAGTGATTACCTGACTCATTTCTGAAGCAAGCAAGCACCTTATCTTCATCAAAAATATTGTATCTAAGGCAGTGGGATGTACTACTTGTGTTACACACATTAAAAAATCGAGTTATTTGTCCCTGTATCTGGTTAGAAGGACTATGATTCATGGGAAATGGGATCAGTGAACTAGAGAGTGAAATCTGGCTGGGGAAAACCAGGTAAGTAAATAGAACAGAGCTGTGTGAAATTGGCTGTTATCCACTCAGCTCGGGCCATTGTCTAGAAAGCTTTCCTCGACATCCCCTTATTGAATTAAGTTCTGCTACAGCATATTGAATTTATCACATTATATTGTAATTATCTGTTTATATGTCTATCATCACCACATAAGCATGTAAATCTGTGTCTTATTTATTCATGGAACAGATACAATATCATCCCTAGTGCTTAGATTTCTGATCCAGGATTAATAATAATACATTTTACATTATATACTGTTAAAATGTAATAAAGACATATGTTCCCTTCCAATGCATTGGAAGGACTGTAAATGTAGGAATCAGCATTTGCTATCACCCAACTAACATATTTCATTCAAATTCATTGAAAAAAAAAAAAAAACAACTTCTGTCAAAATAAAATGTTGATTGTGTTGACCTTTGTGAATAACTTATTTTTTTTTTTTTTTTTTTGAGACGGAGTTTCGCTCTTGTTACCCAGGTTGGAGTGCAATGGCGCGATCTCGGCTCACCGCAACCTCCGCCTCCTGGGTTCAGGCAATTCTCCTGCCTCAGCCTCCTGAGTAGCTGGGATTACAGGCACGCACCACCACGCCCAGCTAATTTTTTGTATTTTTAGTAGAGACGGGGTTTCACCATGTTGACCAGGATGGTCTCGATCTCTTGACCTCGTGATCCACCCGCCTCGGCCTCCCAAAGTGCTGGAATTACAGGCTTGAGCCACCGCGCCCGGCGTGAATAACTTATCTTAACCCAATATATCCTCTAGGAAACAATGTAGTTAAAATTCACAAACCACAATGAAAAGAACTCCACTTTTTATAATCACGTGGTGATCTTTTTATAATCACATGGTGATCTTCAAAAGGTGGTGAACTGAGACACAGATCTCCTGGGCAAGGAAAGCCCGGTCATCCGGGGCACACTGGTGCATCAATTGTGGAAGCAAGGTCAAGTTCCCAATCTCCTTAGCTTAATCTTTAGAAACTAAGTTCCTGAGTCTATATAGTAGCTCCCCAGCAACTGAAGTTAACAGTTTCCTGAGACCTCACCTCTTTGAATTCACTATTGAACTAAAATTAGTGTTTAAAGTAGAAACTTGGAATGAATGCCACTTACCCAGTTCTGTGCTTGAAATGAAAATAAACAACTGTTAGTTTCTGGGTTTTGTTGACTCTACCAAAAAAAGTTATTTCTCCTACAACTCACCCTCTTCCAAGACTTTATGTCTGAAAGCTCCCTATGTTGAAAGAGTTTTTGTTAAAGTTTAAAGTGTAGAATAAAAAGAATTACTTATACACGCAAACACATTTAAAGTACAGGAAGATTCTGATTAATACACATAAACCAAATTGATTATTTACATAATGAATAATAAAATTTATTTCCTCTCTTGCCCTTGATAGGAATTGCCTTCCTGATGAGGTTGACATCACTTGGATGAGGCTTGGAGCTGGGACATTTTCATTCGAAATGGACAGCATTTGGAAATATAAAAGGAACTGGAAGCTCTCAGTCCAACTGAAAGA